>NC_091982.1:125508485-125808485 GCF_044704955.1 Pristiophorus japonicus
GAAGTCTCCCCCCCTCCAACAAGTTCCTGACCTCTCCCGCCCCCCAACAAGTTCCTGACCTCTCCCCCAACAAGTTCCTGACATCTCCCCCCACAACAAGTTCTTGACCTCTCCCCCCAACAAGTTCCTGACCTCTACCCCCAACAAGTTCCTGACCTCTCCCCCAACAAGTTCCTGACCTCTCCCCCAACAAGTTCCTGACCTCTCCCCCCTAACGAGTTCCTGACCTCTCCCCCCAACAAGTTCCTGACCTCACCCACCACCAACAAGTTCCTGACCTCTCCCCCCCACAACAAGTTCCTGACCTCTCCCCCTAACAAGTTCCTGACCTCTCCCCCCACAACAAGTTCCTGACCTCTCCACCCCCAACAAGTTCCTGACCTCTCTCCCCCAACAAGTTCCTGACCTCTCCACCCCCAACAGGTTCCTGACCTCTCCCCCCACAACAAGTTCCTGACCTCTCTTACCCCAACAAGTTCCTGACCTCTCCCCCTCCAACAAGTTCCTGACCTCTCCCCCAACAAGTCTCTGACCTCTCCCCCCTTAACAAGTAGCTGACCTCTCCCCCAACAAGTTCCTGACCTCTCCCCCTCCAACAAGTTCCTGACCTCTCCCCCCAACAAGTTCCTGACCTCTCCCCCAACAAGTTCCTGACCTCACCCCCAACAAGTTCCTGACCTCTCCCCCCAACAAGTTCCTGACCTCTATCGCCAACAAGTTCCTGACCTCTCCCACCACAACAATTTCCTGACCTGAAACCCCCAAAAAGTACCTGACCGCTGCCCCAACAAGTTCCTGACCTCTCCCCCCCAAAAAGTGCCTGACCTCTCCCCGCAACAAGTTCCTGACCTCTCCCCCGAACAAGTTCCTGACCTCTCACCCCTACAAGTTCCTGACCTCTCCCCCCCCACCCAACAAGTTCCTGACCTCCTCCCTTAACAGGTTCCTGACCTCTACCCCTCGAACAAGTTCCTGACCTCTCACCCCAACGAGTTCCTGACCTCACCTCCCCTAACAAGTTCCTGACCTCTCCCCCAACATGTTCCTGACCTCTCCCCTCAACAAGTTCCTGACCTCTCCCCCCAATAAGTTCCTCACCTCTCCCCGCAACAAGTTCCTGACCTCTGCCCCATCAAATTCCTGACCTCTCACCCCACGAACAATTTCCTGACCTCTCCCCCCCAACAAGTCCCTGAACTCTCCCCCCCCCAACAAGTACCTGACCACTCCCCCAAAAAGTTCCTGACCTCTCCCCCCGCAATAGGTTCCTGACCTCTCCCCACCAACAAGTTCCTGACCTCTCCCCCAACAAGTTCCTGACCTCTCCCCCCCTAACAAGTTCCTGACCTCTCCCCCCAAAAAGTTCCTGACCTAACCCCCCACCAACAAGTTCCTGACCTCTCCCCCCCGCAACAAGTTCCTGACCTCTCGCCCCTAACAAGTTCCTGACCTCTCCCCCCCCAACAAGTTCCTGACCTCTCCCCCCCCAACAAGTTCCTGACCTCTCTCCCCCAACAAGTTCCTGACCTCTCCCCCCAACAAGTTCCTGACCTCTCCCCCCCAACAAGTTTCTGACCTCTCCCCCCCAACAAGTTCTTGACCTCTCCCCCCAACAAGTTCCTGACCTCTCCCCCCTAACAAGTTCCTGACCTCTCCCCCGCCAACAAGTTCCTGACCTCTCCCCCAACAAGTTCCTGACCTCTCCCCCACCTAACAAGTTCCTGACCTCTCCCCCCATCAAGTTCCTGACCTCACCCCCCCCTCCAACAAGTTCCTGACCTCTCCCCCCTACAACAAGTTCCTGACCTCTGCCCCCCCAAAAAGTACCTGACCTCCGCCCCAACAAGTTCCTGACCTCTCCTCCCCAACAAGTTCCTGACCTCTCCCCCCAACAAGTTCCTAACCTCTCCCCCCCCAACAAGTTCCTGACCTCTCCCCCCTAACAAGTTCCTGACCTCTACCCCCCAACAAGTTCCTGACATCTCTCCCCAACAAGTTCCTTACCTCTCCACCAACAAGTTCCTGACCTCTCCCCCCAACAAGTTCCTGACCTCTCCCCCCAACAAGTTCCTGACCTCTGCCCCCAACAAGTTCCTGACCTCTATCAGCAACAAGTTCCTGACCTCTGCCCCCCAACAAGTTTCTGACCTCTCCCCCCCAACAAGTTCCTGACCTCTCCCCCCCCCAACAAGTACCTGACCACTCACCCCAAGCAAGTTCCTGACCTCTCCCCCGCAACAAGTTCCTGACCTCTCCCCCAACAAGTTCTTGACCTCTCCCCCCAACAAGTTCCTGATCTCTCCCCCCACCAACAAGTTCCTGACCTCTCCCCGCAACAAGTTCCTGACCTCTATCGCCAACAAGTTCTTGACCTCACCCCCCCAACAAGTTCCTGACCTCTCCCCCCCAACAAGTTCCTGACCTCTCCCCCCCCCCCAACAAGTACCTGACCACTCCCCCCCCAACAAGTTCCTGACCTCTCCCCCCCCAACAAGTACCTGACCTCCCCCCCCAAGCAAGTTCCTGACCTCTCTCCCGCCTAACAATTCCTGACCTCTCCCCCCAACAAGTTCCTGAACTTTCCCCCCAACAAGTTCCTGACCTCTCCCCCCCGAACAAGTTCCTGACCTCTCCCCCCCCGCAACAAGTACCTGACCACTCCCCCCCCAACAAGTTCCTGACCTCTCCACCCCACAACAGGGACCTGACCTCCCCCCCAAGCAAGTTCCTGATCTCTCTCCCCGCCTAACAAGTTCCTGACCTCTCCCCCCAACAAGTTCCTGAAGTCTCCCCCCTCCAACAAGTTCCTGACCTCTTCCCCCCCCCCCAACAAATTCCTGACCTCTCCCCCAACAAGTTCCTGACATCTCCCCCCACAACAAGTTCTTGACCTCTCCTCCCAACAAGTTCCTGATCTCTCCCCCCAACAAGTTTCCTGACCTCTCCCCCAACAAGTTCCTGACCTCTCCTCCAACAAGTTCCTGTCCTCTCCCCCCCTAAAAGTTCCTGACCTCTCCCCCCAACAAGTTCCTGACCTCACCCCCCACCAACAAGTTCCTGACCTCTCCCCCCCACAACAAGTTCCTGACCTCTCCCCCCTAACAAGTTCCTGACCTCTCCCCCCACAACAAGTTCCTGACCTCTCCCCCCCCAACAAGTTCCTGACCTCTCTCCCCCAACAAATTCCTGACCTCTCCACCCCCATCAGGTTCCTGACCTCTCCCCCCACAACAAGTTCCTGACCTCTCTTACCCCAACAGGTTCCTGACCTCTCCCCCTCCAACAAGTTCCTGACCTCTCCCCCAACAAGTCTCTGACCTCTCCCCCCTTAACAAGTAGCTGACCTCTCCCCCAACAAGTTCCTGACCTCTCCCCCTCCAACAAGTTCCTGACCTCTCCCCCCAACAAGTTCCTGAACTCTCCCCGCAACAAGTTCCTGACCTCACCCCCAACAAGTTCCTGACCTCTCCCCCCAACAAGTTCCTGACCTCTATCGCCAATAAGTTCCTGACCTCTCCCACCACAACAATTTCCTGACCTGAAACCCCCAAAAAGTACCTGACCGCTGCCTCAACAAGTTCCTGACCTCTCCCCCCCAAAAAGTGCCTGACCTCTCCCCGCAACAAATTCCTGACCTCTCCCCCGAACAAGTTCCTGACCTCTCACCCCAAAAAGTTCCTGACCTCTCCCCTCCCACCCAACAATTTCCTGACCTCCTCCCTTAACAAGTTCCTGACCTCTACCCCTCTAACAAGTTCCTGACCTCTCACCCCAACGAGTTTGTGACCTCACCTCCCCTAACAAGTTCCTGACCTCTCCCCCAACATGTTCCTGACCTCTCCCCTCAACAAGTTCCTGACCTCTCCCCCCAATAAGTTCCTCACCTCTCCCCGCAACAAGTTCCTGACCTCTGCCCCATCAAATTCCTGACCTCTCACCCCACGAACAATTTCCTGACCTCTCCCCCCCCCAACAAGTCCCTGAACTCTCCCCCCCGCCAACAAGTACCTGACCACTCCCCCAAAAAGTTCCTGACCTCTCCCCCCGCAATAGGTTCCTGACCTCTCCCCCCCAAAAAGTTCCTGACCTCTGCCCCCCCAACAAGTTCCTGACCTCTGCCCCAACAAGTTCCTGACCTCTCCCCCAACAAGTTCCTGACCTCTCCCCCGCAACAAGTTCCTGACCTCTCCCCCCACCAACAAGTTCCTGACCTCTCCCCCAACAAGTTCCTGAACCTCTCCCCCCAACAAGTTCCTGACCTCTCCCCCCACAACAAGTTCTCGACCTCTCCCCCCAACAAGTTCCTGACCTCTCCCCCCCAACAAGTTCCTGACCTCTCCCCCCCTAAGTTCCTGACCTCTCCCCCCCAACAAGTTCTTGACCTCTCCCCCCTAACAAGTTCCTGACCTCTCCCCCGCCAACAAGTTCCTGACCTCTCCCCCAACAAGTTCCTGACCTCTCCCCCACCTAACAAGTTCCTGACCTCTCCCCCCATCAAGTTCCTGAAGTCACCCCCCACTCCAACAACTTCCTGACCTCTCCCCCCCACAACAAGTTCCTGACCTCTCCCCCCGCAAAAAGTACCTGACCTCTGCCCCAACAAGTTCCTGACCTCTCCTCCCCAACAAGTTCCTGACCTCACCCCCCAACAAGTTCCTGACCTCTCCATCCCCAACAAGTTCCTGACCTCTCCCCCAACAAGTTCATGACCTCTCCCGCCCCACAACAAGTTCCTGACCTCTCCCCCCTAACAAGTTCCTGACCTCTCCCCCCCCAACAAGTTCCTGACCTCTCTCCCCAACAAGTTCCTGACCTCTCCCCCAACAAGTTCCTGACCTCTTCCCCCAACAAGTTCCTGACCTCTCCCCCAACAAGTTCCTGACCTCTCCCCCCAACAAGTTCCTGACCTCTCCCCCAACAAGTTCCTGACCTCACCCCCCAACAAGTTCCTGACCTCTCCCCCCAACAAGTTCTTGACCTCTCCCCGCCAACAATTTCCTGACCTCTCCCCCAACAAGTTCCTGACCTCTCCCCCCCCTAACAAGTTCCTGACCTCTCCCCCCAACAAGTTCCTGACCTCACCCCCCACCAGCAAGTTCCTGACCTCTCCCCGCCACAACAAGTTCCTGACCTTTCCCCCCTAACAAGTTCCTAACCTCTCCCCCCCCAACAAGTTCCTGACCTCTCCCCCCCCCAACAAGTTCCTGACCTCTCTCCCCCAACAAGTTCCTGACCTCTCCCCCCAACAAGTTCCTGACCTCTCCCCCGCAACAAGTTCCTGACCTCTCCCCCAACAAGTTCTTGACCTCTCCCCCCAACAAGTTCCTGACCTCTCCCCCCTAACAAGTTCCTGACCTCTCCCCCCTCTGCAACAAGTTCCTGACCTCTCCCCCTAACCAGTTCCTGACCTCTCCCCCGCCAACAAGTTCCTGACCTCTCCCCCAACAAGTTCCTGACCTCTCCGCCCCATAACAAGTTCCTGACCTCTTCCCCAACATGTTCCTGACCTCACCACCCCACAACAAGTTCCTGACCTCTCCCCCCCACAACAAGTTCCTGACCCCTCCCCCCTAACAAGTTCCTGACCTCTCCCCCCCCAACAGGTTCCTGACCTCTCCCCCCTAACAAGTTCCTGACCTCTCCCCCCCAACAAGTTCCTGACCTCTCTCCCCAACAAGTTCCTGACCTCTCCCCCCAACAAGTTCCTGACCTCTCCCCCCAACAAGTTCCTGACCTCCCCCCCCAACAAGTTCCTGACCTCTCCCCCAACAAGTTCCTGACCTCACCCCCCAACAAGTTCCTGATCTCTCCCCCAACAAGTTCCTGACCTCACCCCCCAACAATTTCCTGACCTGTCCCCCCAACAAGTTCTTGACCTCTCCCCGCCAACAATTTCCTGACCTCACCCCCAACAAGTTCCTGACCTCTCCCCCCCCTAACAAGTTCCTGACCTCTCCCCCCAACAAGTTCCTGACCTCACCCCCCACCAGCAAGTTCCTGACCTCGCCCCACCACAACAAGTTCCTGACCTTTCCCCCCTAACAAGTTCCTGACCTCTCCCCCCCCAACAAGTTCCTGACCTCTCCCCCCCCAACAAGTTCCTGACCTCTCTCCTCCAACAAGTTCCTGACCTCTCCCCCCAACAAGTTCCTGACCTCTCCCCCGCAACAAGTTCCTGACCTCTCCCCCAACAAGTTCTTGACCTCTCCCCCCAACAAGTACCTGACCTCTCCCCCCTAACAAGTTCCTGACCTCTCCCCCCTCTGCAACAAGTTCCTGACCTCTCCCCCTAACAAGTTCCTGACCTCTCCCCCGCCAACAAGTTCCTGACCTCTCCCCCAACAAGTTCCTGACCTTTCCACACCCTAACAAGTTCCTGACCTCTCCCCCAACATGTTCCTGACCTCACCACCCCCCAACAAGTTCCTGACCTCTCCCCCCCACAACAAGTTCCTGACCTCTCCCCCCTAACAAGTTCCTGACCTCTCCCCCCCAACAAGTTCCTGACCTCTCTCCCCAACAAGTTCCTGACCTCTCCCCCCAACAAGTTCCTGACCTCTCCCCCCAACAAGTTCCTGACCTCTCCCCCCAACAAGTTCCTGACCTCTCCCCCAACAAGTTCCTGACCTCACCCCCCAACAAGTTCCTGATCTCTCCCCCCAACAAGTTCCTGACCTCACCCCCCAACAAGTTCCTGACCTCTCCCACCAACAAGTTCCTGACCTCTATCGCCAACAAGTTCCTGACCTCTGCCCCCCAACAAGTTTCTGACCTCTCCCCCCCCAACAAGTTCATGACCTTCCCCCCCCCAACAAGTACGTGACCACTCCCCCCCAACAAGTTCCTGACCTCTCCACCCCCAAAGAAGTACCTGACCTCCCCCCCCAAGCAAGTTCCTGACCTCTCTCCCCGCTTAACAAGTTCCTGACCTCTCCCCCCAACAAGTTCCTGACCTTTCCCCCCAACAAGTTCCTGACCTCTCCCCCCCCAACAAGTTCCTGACCTCTCCCCCCAACAAGTTCCTGACCTCTCCCCCCAACAAGCTCCTGGCCTCTCCCCGCTAACAAGTTCCTGACCTCTCCCCCCGCAACAAGTTCCTGACCTCTCCCCCAACAAGTTGCTGACCTCTCCCCCCAACAAGTTCTTGACCTCTCCCCGCCAACAAGTTCCTGACCTCTCCCCCAACAAGTTCTTGACCTCTCCCCGCCAACAAGTTCCTGACCTCTCCCCCAACAAGTTCCTGACCTCTCCCCCCCCTAACAAGTTCCTGACCTCTCCCCCCAACAAGTTCCTGACCTCACCCCCCACCAGAAAGTTCCTGACCTCTCCCCCCCACAACAAGTTCCTGACCTTTCCCCCCTAACAAGTTCCTGACCTCTCCCCCCCCAACAAGTTCCTGACCTCTCTCCCCAACAAGTTCCTGACCTCTGTCCCCCAACAAGTTCCTGACCTCTCCCCCCAACAAGTTCCTGACCTCTCCCCCGCAACAAGTTCCTGACCTCTCCCCAACAAGTTCTTGACCTCTCCCCCCAACAAGTTCCTGACCTCTCCCCCCTAACAAGTTCCTGACCTCTCCCCCGCCAACAAGTTCCTGACCTCTCCCCCCAACAAGTTCCTGACCTCTCCCCCCTAACAAGTTCCTGACCTCTCCCCCACCAACAAGTTCCTGACCTCTCCCCCCAACAAGTTCCTGACCTCTATCGCCAACAAGTTCTTGACCTCTCCCCCCCAACAAGTTCCTGACCTCTCCCCCCCCCAACAAGTACCTGACCACTCCCCCCCCAACAAGTTCCTGACCTCTCCCCCCCCAACAAGTACCTGACCTCCCCCCCCAAGCAAGTTCCTGACCTCTCCCCTCAACAAGTTCCTGACCTCTCCCCCCAATAAGTTCCTCACCTCTCCCCGCAACAAGTTCCTGACCTCTGCCCCATCAAATTCCTGACCTCTCACCCCACGAACAATTTCCTGACCTCTCCCCCCCCCAACAAGTCCCTGACCTCTCCCCCCCCAACAAGTACCTGACCACTCCCCCAAAAAGTTCCTGACCTCTCCCCCCGCAATAGGTTCCTGACCTCTCCCCCCAACAAGTTCCTGACCTCTCACCCCCCAACAAGTTCCTGACCTCTGCCCCAACAAGTTCCTGACCTCTCCCCCAACAAGTTCCTGACCTCTCCCCCGCAACCAGTTCCTGACCTCTCCCCCCACCAACAAGTTCCTGACCTCTCCCCCAACAAGTTCCTGAACCTCTCCCCCCAACAAGTTCCTGACCTCTCCACCCAACAAGTTCCTGAAGTCTCCCCTCTCCAACAAGTTCCTGACCTCTCCCCCCCCCAACAAGTTCCTGACCTCTCCCCCAACAAGTTCCTGACATCTCCCCCCACAACAAGTTCTCGACCTCTCCCCCCAACAAGTTCCTGACCTCTCCCCCCAACAAGTTCCTGACCTCTCCCCCAACAAGTTCCTGACCTCTCCCCCAACAAGTTCCTGACCTCTCCCCCCCTAACAAGTTCCTGACCTCTCCCCCCATCAAGTTCCTGACCTCACCCCCCACCAACAAGTTCCTGACCTCTCCCCCCCACAACAAGTTCCTGACCTCTCCCCCCTAACAAGTTCCTGACCTCTCCCCCCCCAACAAGTTCCTGACCTCTCCCCCCCCCCAACAAGTTCCTGACCTCTCTCCGCCAACAAGTTCCTGACCTCTCCCCCCAACAGGTTCCTGACCTCTCCCCCGCAACAAGTTCCTGACCTCTCCCCCCCAACAAGTTCTTGACCTCTCCCCGCTAACAAGTTCCTGACCTCTCCCCCGCCAACAAGTTCCTGACCTCTCCCCCAACAAGTTCCTGACCTCTCCCCCACCTAACAAGTTCCTGACCTCTCCCCCCATCAAGTTCCTGACCTCACCCCCCCTCCAACAAGTTCCTGACCTCTCCCCCCCCAAAAAGTACCTGACCTCTGCCCCAACAAGTTCCTGACCTCTCTCCCCCAACAAGTTCCTGACCTCTCCCCCCAACAAGTTCCTGACCTCTCCCCCGCAACAAGTTCCTGACCTCTCCCCCAACAAGTTCTTGACCTCTCCCCCCAACAAGTTCCTGACCTCTCCCCCCTAACAAGTTCCTGACCTCTCCCCCGCCAACAAGTTCCTGACCTCTCCCCCCAACAAGTTCCTGATCTCTCCCCCCACCAACAAGTTCCTGACCTCTGCCCCAACAAGTTCCTGACCTCTATCGCCAACAAGTTCTTGACCTCTCCCCCCCAACAAATTCCTGACCTCTCCCCCCCAACAAGTACCTGACCACTCCACCCCCAACAAGTTCCTGACCTCTCTCCCCCCAACAAGTACCTGACCTCCCCCCCCAAGCAAGTTCCTGACCTCTCTCCCGCCTAACAATTCCTGACCTCTCCCCCCAACAAGTTCCTGACCTTTCCCCCCAACAAGTTCCTGACCTCTCCCCCCCCAACAAGTTCCTGACCTCTCCCCCCCCAACAAGTACCTGACCACTCCCCCCCCCCCAACAAGTTCCTGACCTCTCCACCCCCCAACAGGTACCTGACCTCCCCCCCCCAAGCAAGTTCCTGACCTCTCTCCCCGCCTAACAAGTTCCTGACCTCTCCCCCCAACAAGTTCCTGATCTCTCCCCCCACCAACAAGTTCCTGACCTCTCCCCCCAACAAGTTCCTGACCTCTTCCCCCCAAACAAGTTCCTGACCTCTCTCCCCGCCCAACAAGTTCCTGACCTCTCTCCCCCCAACAAGTTCCTGACCTCTTCTCCCCCAACAAGTTCCTCTCTCTATCTTCGATCCCCTCTCCGCCCTCCTTCCCTCTCTCCTCTCCCCCACTCTCGATCTCCTCTCCACTCTTCCCAGTTCCGTAACCACCGCTCTCTCCCTACTTTGATACCCATCTCCTCTCCCCCACCCCCGATCCCATCTCCTCCTTTCCCCTCGACCCCCTCTCCACCCCCCCAATCCCCTCTCCTCCTCCCCCCCCTCGACTCCCTCTCCTCCCCACCCGATCCCCTCTCCTCCCGCCCTCGACCCCCTCTCCTCCCCCCCCGATCCTCTCTCCTCCTCCCCCACTCGACCCCCTCTCCCACCCCCTGACCCTCTCCTCTCCCTCCCCACCCACCCCCAATCCCCTGACCATCTCTGTTTGGGGCTGAGGAAGGCGTGCCGGTGCCTGCCACAGCCGTCGCATCGATTGGCACTATGAATGCGCAGCCGGATAAAATGCTCATGCGCAGAGAGAGTCAAATAAGCCGTGGAAATCATGACTCTGATATCAGAGACCTGGCTGAAAGAAGGGGAGAATTGGGGACTTAATATTCCTAGCCTGAAGGTATTCAGGAAAGGTAGGGGAGGAAAGAGAGGAAGAGATGGCAGTATTGATCAAATAAACTATTATAGCACTGGAGAGGGATGATGTACGCACAAAATCTGCAAAAGGACATAGACAGGCTAAGTGAATGGGCAAAAATTTGGCAGATGGAGTATAATGTTGGAAAATGTGAGGTCATGCACTTTGGCAGAAAAAAAATCAAAGAGCAAGTTCTTATTTAAATGGAGAAAGATTACAAAGTGCCGCAGTACAGTGAGACCTGGGGGTACTTTGTGCATGAAACACAGAAGGATAGTATGCAGGTACAGCAAGTAATCAGGAAGGCCAATGGAATCTTGGCCTTTATTGCAATGGGGGTTGAGTATAAAAGCAGGGAAGCCTTGCTACAGCTATACAGGGTATAGGTGAGGCCACACCTGGAATACTGCGTGCAGTTTTGGTTTCCATATTTACGAAAGGATATACTTGCTTTGGAGGCAGTTCAGAGAAGGTTCACTAGGTTGATTCTGGGGATGAGGGCGTTGACTTATGAGGAAAGGTTGAGTAGGTTGGGCGTCTACTCATTGGAATTCAGAAGAATGAGAAGTGATCTTATCGTAACGTATAAGATTAGGATGGGGCTTCACGAGGTGGATGCAGAGATAGGGGAGACGAGAACTAGAGGGCATGATCTTAGAATAAGGGGCGGCCCATTTAAAACAGAGATGAGGAGAAATTTCTTCTCTCAGAAGGTTGTAAATCTGTGGAATTCGCTGCCTCCGAGAGCTGTGGAAGCTGGGATATTGATTAAATTTAAGACAGAAATAGGCAGTTTCTTAACCGATAAGGGGATAAAGGGTTATGGGGAGCGGGCAGGGAAATGGAGCTGAGTCCATGATCAGATCAGATCAGTCATGATCTTATTGAATGGCAGAGCAGGCTCGAGGGGCCATATGGTCTCCTCCTGATCGTATTTCTTATGTTCTTATGTAGTTGAAGACAGAATCAATTTGATCACAATTAAGGAATAAAGGAGTTATTACGCTACTGGGTGTGTACTATAGGCCACCAAATAATGGGAATGAGATGGGAGCAAATGTGAAGGCAAATTTCAGAAAAAGTTGCAAGAGCTGCAGTGTAGTGATAATGGGGGACTTCAACTATCTTAATATGGACTGGGATAGTAACAGTGTAAAGGGCAGAGAGGGGAGGAATTCCTGATGTGTACAAGTGGACTTTCTCGATCAGTGTGTTTCCAGCCCAACTAGGAAGGAAGCAGTGCTGGGTCCGCTTGTGGGGAATTACATTTTTAATATACACATAAATAGTAAAAGGGCAGTGAAAGGAGGGGTGAGGCCGAATACAGACCTAACAGGAGACCTGCACGTGGAGGCAGAGGCTGTGGCTGAGGTACTAAATGAGCACTTTGCATCTAGAGAAGGTGATGCCACCAATGTAGCAGTAATGGAGGAGGCCGTAGCGACACTGGATAGGATAAACATTAATAAAGAGGATGGAAAAGGTTGGCAACCTCAAAGTAGAAAAGTCTCCCAGTCCAGATGGGAGGTGTTATGTATTCAACCCCTTGTAACCTGAATCACACCTGACCACCGGAGGGCCCACCCATTGGAGTACCAAAGGATCCCAGCATCCCTTGGGAGCACAGTATATAAGCAGGCCACCCACGAGGTACCTGCACTCAGGAATTGTAATAAAGGAGCTATGGTCACACTTGCTCATTACACACAGTTCTCAGTCTAACCATTTATTATGAGTGTAACAATTGGCGACGAGGTAACGAACAACTGCGTAAAAATGCAAAGAACAGTCGGCATCCTGGAGAAGTTCTCAGAAGGGGACGATTGGGAGGCCTTCGTGGAGAGACTCGATCAATATTTTGTGGCCAATGAATTAGAAGGGGCCGAGAACACGACCAAACGAAGGGCGATCCTCCTAACTGTCTGTGGGACAACAACCTATGGCCTAATGAAGAATCTCCTGGCCCCGGCAAAACCAACAGAGAAATCCTACGAAGAATTGTGTATGCTGGTCCGGTACCACCTAAATCCTAAGGGAAGCGTTTTGATGGCGAGATACCGGTTCTACACGTGTCAACGATCGGAGGGCCAGGAAGTGGAGAGCTACGTCACCGAACTAAGGCACCTCGCAGGACATTGTGAGTTTGAGGGATTCCTAGAACAAATGCTCAGAGACTTTTTCGTACTGGGCATCGGACAATCCTTTGCAAACTGTTGACTGTAGAAACTCCAAACCTGAGTAAAGCCATAACGATAGCTCAGGCATTTATGTCCACCAGTGACAACACCAAGCAGATTTCGCAGAACAAAGAAGTTTCGGCCAGTACTGTGCATAAAGTAACATCGGTTTTGAACAGAAATGTACAGGGCAGAACGTATACGCCGGCTGCTGTGGCCCGACCTCAATTGACCCAGAGTCCGCCATCATCTGTTAATGCGAGGCAGTTAACACCCTGTTGGCGCTGCGGAGGTGATCATCGGCCCCACCAATGCCGCTTTAAGCACTGTGCGTGCAATGGTTGCAGAACAATGGGACACCTCCAACGAATGTGCAGGCGACTGCAAACCCTGCAAACCCTGCAAACCACCATGTTGCAGAGGAAAATTGATCCACAGTGGATCAGACTGAATTGGAAACTCATACTGAGGAGGCAGAAGTGTAGGGGGTACACACGTCAATGAAGAAATACCCACCTATTATGTTGAAAGTTGAACTGAACGGCATTCCAGTATCAATGGAGCTGGACACAGGGGAAAGTCAGTACGTAATGAGTAAAAAGGCCTTCGAAAAGTTGTGGGGAAAGAAGGCACATAGGCCCAAACTCAGCCCCATTCACACTAAACTAAGGACTTACACCAAGGAACTAATCCCTGTAATTGGCAGTGCTGAAGTCAAAGTCTCCTATGATGGAGCAGTACATGAACTCCCGCTGTGGATTGTACCAGGGGATGGCCCCACGTTGTTTGGCAGAAGCTGGCTGGGGAAAATTCGCTGGAACTGGGACGACATCCGAGCACTTTCATCTGTCGACGATGCCTCATGCACCCAGGTTCTAAGCAAGTTCCCATCGTTATTCGAGCCAGGCAATGACAGCTTCTTGGGGGCAAAAGTGCAGATCCATTTGGTTCCCGGTACGCGACCCATCCACCACAAGGCATGGGCGGTACCATAGATGATGCGTGAAAAAGTGGAAATTGAGCTGGACAGGCTGCAATGCAAAGGCATCATCATGCCGGTGGAATTCAACAACTGGGCTAGTCCGATTGTTCTGGTACTCAAGGAGGGCGGCACAGTTAGAATTTGCGGGGACTATAAAGTAACGATTAACCATTTTTCGCTGCAGGACCAGTACCCGCTACCCAAGGCAGACGATCTATTTGCGACCCTGGCTGCAGGGAAGACAATCACCAAGCTGGACCTGACCTCGGCCTACATGACGCAGGAGCTGGAGGAATCTTCGAAAGGCCTCACCTGTATCGACAAGCACAAAGGTCTGTTTATCTACAACCGGTGCCCATCCAGGATTCGGTCGGGCACAGCAATCTTCCAGCGGATCATGGAGAGACTGCTAAAGTTGGTTCCTTGCACAGTGGTCTTCCAGGACGACATATTGGTTACAGGTTGGGTCACCAAGGAGCACTTGCATAATTTGGAGGAGGTGCTTAGTCGGTTGGACAGCGTGTGGCTCAGGTTGAAATGCTTGAAGTGCGTTTTCCTGGCACAGGACGTCGAATTCTTAGGAAGGAGAATCGCTGTAGACGGCATCAGACCCACTGATGCCAATATGGAGCCCATCAAGAACGCGCAGCGACCACAGAACATGACGGAGCTGCAGTCGTTCCTGGGACTCCTTAATAATTCGGTAATTTCCTACCTGGGTTAAGCACCCTGCTAGAACCCGTAGATGCGCTACTGTGCAAGGGAGACAACTGGGTATGGGGGAATTCACAAGAGGCTGCCTTTAAGAAAGTCAGAAACTTCTTGTGTTCTAACAAACTGCTTGTCCTGTATAACCCATGTAAACAATTAGTGTTAGCTTGAGATGCGTCGTCATACGGGGTCAGGTGTGTGTTTCAACAGGCTAACGAATCGGGGACTTTGCAACCGGTTGTGTATGCATCCAGGAATTTGTCCAAGGCCGAAAGGGCCTACAGCATGGTTGAAAAAGAGGCTCTGGCATGCACCAGTACTTATTTGGCCTCAAGTTCGAGCTTGAAACTGACCACAAGCCACTCATATCACTATTCTCGGAGAGCAAAGGGATATGGCAGGGGGATGGGAACCAATGCAGGGAGACAGAGGGAAACAAAATGGAGGCAGAAGCAAAAGACAGAAAGGAGATGAGTAAAAGTGGAGGGCAGAGAAACCCAAGGCAAGAAACAAAAAGGGCCACTGTACAGCAAAATTCTAAAGGGTCAAGGTGTAATAAAAAGGCAAGCCTGAAAGCTTGGCGCCTCAATGCGCGTTGTATTCGGAACCCAGGAGGGCTCTGAGCTAGTTAGAGTGGGTGAGAGCGCAGATGAACAGGACCCCCAAGAAAGAATACAAAAGGCTGGATGCAACAGAGCAGAGTAGCACTGGGGTAAGTGTAAACCACAAGGTGATAGGAAGGGACAATATGTATGAATAAAAAGGGGCTGCAGGAGGGGTCAAAACTAAAAATCATGGTTTAAAAACTAGTATTAAAACACTTTACCTAAACGCACGCAGCATTCGAAATAAAGTAAATGAGTTGACGGCACAAATTATTACAAATGGGTATGATTTGGTGGCCACTACAGAAATGTGGTTGCAGGGTGGCCAAGACTGGGAATTAAACATACAGAGGTATCTGACAATTCGGAAGGATAGACAAGAAGGGAAAGGAGGTGGGGTAGCTCTGTTAATAAAGGATGATATCAGGGCAGTTGTGAGAGATGATATTGGCTCTAATAAACAAAATGTTGAATCATTGTGGGTGGAGATTAGAGATAGTAAGGGGAAAAAGTCACTGGTGGGCGTAGTTTATAGGCCCCCAAATAATAACTTCACGGTGGGGCGGACAATAATTAAGGGAATAATAGAGGCATGTGAAAAAGGAATGGCAGTAATCATGGGGGATTTTAACCTACATATCGATTGGTCAAATCAAATCGCACGGGGTAGCCTGGAGGAGGAATTCATAGAATGCATTCGGGATTGTTTCTTAGAACAGTATGTTACAGAACCTACAAGGGAGCAAGCTATCTTAGATCTGGTCCTGTGCAATGAGACAGAAATAATAAACGATCTCCGAGTAAAAGATCCTCTCGGAATGAGTGATCACAGTATGGTTGAATTTGTAATACAGATTGAGGGTGAGGAAGTAGTGTCTCAAACGAGCGTACGATGCTTAAACAAAGGGGACTAAGTGGGATGAGGGCAGAGTTGGCTAAAGTAGACTGGGAACACAGACTAAACGGTGGCACAACTGAGGAACAGTGGAGGACTTTTAAGGAGCTCTTTCATAGTGCTCAACAAAAATATATTCCAGTGAAAAAGAAGGGCGGTAAGAGAAGGGATAACCAGCCGTGGATAACCAAGGAAATAAAGGAGAGTATCAAATTAAAAACCAATGCATATAAGGTGGCCAAGGTTAGTGGGAAACTAGAAGATTGGGAAAATTTTAAATGACAGCAAAGAATGACTAAGAAAGCAATAAAGAAAGGAAAGATAGATTACAAAAGTAAACTTGCGCAAAACATAAAAACAGATAGTAAAAGCTTTTACAATATATAAAATGGAAGAGAGTGACTAAAGTAAATGTTGGTCCCTTAGAAGATGAGAAGGGGGATTTAATAATGGGAAATGTGGAAATGGCTGAGACCTTAAACAATTATTTTGCTTCGGTCTTCACAGTGGAAGACACAAAAACCATGCCAAAAATTGTTGGTCACAGGAATGTGGGAAGTGAGGACCTTGAGACAATCACTGTCACTCGGGAGGTAGTGCTGGACAGGCTAATGGGACTCAAGGTAGACAAGTCCCCTGGCCCTGATGAAATGCATCCCAGGATATTAAAAGAGATGGCGGAAGTTATAGCAGATGCATTCGTTATAATCTACCAAAATTCTCTGGACTCTGGGGAAGTACCAGCGGATTGGAAAGCAGCTAATGTAACGCCTCTGTTTCAAAAAGGGGGCAGACAAAAGGCAGGTAACTATAGGCCGGTTAATTTAACATCTGTAGTGGGAAAATGCTTGAAGCTATCATTAAGGAAGAAATAGCGGGACATCTAGATAGGAATAGTGCAATCAAGCAGATGCAACATGGATTCATGAAGGGGAAATCATGTTTAACTAATTTACTGGAATTCTTTGAGGATATAACGAGCATGGTGGATAGAGATGTACCGATGGATGTGGTGTATTTAGATTTCCAAAAGGCATTCGATAAGGTGCCACACAAAAGGTTACTGCAGAAGATAAAGATACGCGGAGTCAGAGGAAATGTATTAGCATGGATCGAGATTGGCTGGCTAACAGAAAGCAGAGAGTCGGGATAAATGGGTCCTTTTTGGGTTGGAAATCGGTGGTTAGTGGTGTGCCACAGGGATCGGCGCTGGGACCACAACTGTTTACAATATACATAGATGACCTGGAAGAGGGGACAGAGTGTAGTGTAACAAAATTTGCAGATGACACAAAGATTAGTGGGAAAGCGGGTTGTGTAGAGGAGACAGAGAGGCTGCAAAGAGATTTATATAGGTTAAGCGAATGGGCTAAGGTTTGGCAGATGGAATACAATGTCGGAAAATGTGAGGTCATCCACCTTGGGAAAAAAAACAGTAAAAGGGAATATTATTTGAATGGGGAGAAATTACAACATGCTGGGGTGCAGAGGGACCTGGGGGTCCTTGTGTATGAATCCCAAAAAGTTAGTTTGCAGGTGCAGCAGGTAATCAGGAAGGCGAATGGAATGTTGGCCTTCATTGCGAGAGGGATGGAGTACAAAAGCAGGGAGGTCCTGCTGCAACTGTACAGGGTATTGGTGAGGCCGCACCTGGAGTACTGCGTGCAGTTTAGGTCACCTTACTTAAGGAAGGATATACTAGACTTGGAGGGTGTTAGCGTTAGTGTTTTCTTAGAAGAATCACTCAACACTCAGGGTCGGTTCCAATGCTGAAGCAGCTTTTATTACGCTCAGCGGGAAGGAAAAACTCAGGACCATATCCAGGTTTCTCTTCACAGAACAAAGGATTACATGCACCTTTATATGTTTCACAACAGTTACAAAACAGTTTACTACAGCTACACAGCCCATCACGGCTGGACACAAGCCAATCACAATGATTATAGATTACATATAGGTTATTTTAACCCAATAGAATTCCCCTTATTTCTCAGGAACCATGTGTTCGTCTTTTGTCAGCTTTGGCTGATTGATATAGGTTCTCTCACTAGTTCTTTCTTCTTGGAGAAATAATTGGTTTCTAACCTTGTTTACAGGAGATGGGTTCTCTTATCTCTTTCTTCCTGGGGAATTAATTGGTTTATGGCCTTGAATATGGGAGATGGGTTCTCTCCTCATTATTCTTATCCTGCATCCAAGGCATTCCTATAGTGGGCCTCACAGGGTTATTGCTCGGTCATTGAACATTCAACAGTTCACAGCTTGACTACCTGATTTCCCATCATGCCTGGGCAGCCATTTTATGTGTGGCCACTTAAGCTTATGTGAGTTCTAAATATCCAGCAGGTGCCTAATGCCTAAGTCTATATATATCTTTCGACTCTCTACAACAATTCCCCCTTTCGGTAAAGGGACTAGTCCTAGTCCCCTTTTAACCGAAATACTGCCTTTATCTGATATTTGTGCACGGCCCGGTACTCCTTGCCTCAACATGCTGGCCAGTCACGCGGTTTCAGGAGTTCCGGTTGCTTAAATCAAATTAACAAAGGCTAGCTCCTCCCGTCCCCTTATCAAACAGGCCTGTTTAATATCCAGGGAACGGTGATTAGTCCGTTTCCGCCGTTTGTGGCGCCTGCATACCTGGCAGGCCATCACGCCCCATGTTATTGCTAAGATTAATTGTATTCCGACCAGTGTGTGTGAAATAATTCGGATCCATGGGTGGATGTTCACATTTATTCCCCAGTCCCAGACCTTTCTCCACCAACTCTGACTTTGTAAGTCTACCTCGGTATCTTCTTTGATTTTAGTTTGTAGCTGGTGATAGAGTTTTACAGATTGACCCACTCTGAGCCTCAACTCCCGGAATACTTCGGTTAGATGTGGGATAGGGACCTGCTCTGGCTCGTCATAATCCTGCAAATGATCATGGAACTGATCAGTTACTTCAATAACTTCGGACTTCCGGCGCCTAACCTGGGTGATATGCGCTTGCCCGATCGCGACAGGTCGTAGTGGTGTAAAGCAAAAGTTTGGCTGCGGTATAGGGCACTGCAGGTCATTATACTGGTATGAACGCTCAGTAGTAGAGACGCAGTATCTTCCCCTCCCTCCGTAGCCTGCCCTCGCGAAGTGCATGTGTGCGGGCACTATTTCTAGTACACACCCGTTGGTTCGGTTAAACCCGCACTCGTCTAGTTCCCCTTGGCCCACCGGGTGAGGGCATACTGTGATTTCCCCCCTTTGCTTGCAATCTGCTAGGGAAATCCCAGTAAGTATGTTGTTTCGACGAACGGCAGAGTTGGTGGTTAGGTAGTAGCGTATGGAGACATTTTCCCGTATTACTCCGATATTCTCTAGTTGGTATAAGGGGAACGGCCCTGAGTCCGGCGTTGCTATGGGGATCAACAGGACTATCCCTATCCCGGTAGTCCTACCCATCTGGCAATCTGGAATTGCGGGGTATACTCGGGTCAGTCCCTTCAGAGTACAATTATCCAGTGTCCCCCTTTGGTTCGCCAACTGAGCCAAATGTGAACTGTCTATCCAATCGGGTACTTCCCCGCGTTGGATCTGGTCGAGGTTGTGGCGGATCTGTCCCACCATCCACAGACCATAAGCATGACAGAGTTGCCCCTGTCTTTGCTTTATTGTATCTTCTTGTTCTCTATCAATGAGGTGATTAATGGTTTTGGCGTGAGCTTCCAGGACTGAGATGCCATCCAACTGGATTTCGGCACCCTCCTTTCCTAGGTTGGCCTGGTCTTCCTGGTTTTGCTCCACCCTCTCCAATAACCCCTTCATCACCCCTTTAAGCTGTTCCACCCTCTCATTTAGCCCTTGTATGTCTATCGAGTTCACTACGGAGGTTCCTGTATTGAAAACGGTAGCAACATCATTTACTATTTCCCTCTTCACCCTGGGTGCTAACCCCTGTCCCCGGAACTTACTGGCACCCATGGCATCGGCAGCCTGCTGCATTACGACTTTACTTAATACATTGTACTTCTTCCTTGACTGTTCGGTACAATATTCCGGCATCTGGATGCCTGAAATATTGATCAGAACAGGCACAATTTCATGTTTAACATTATCATACAATAATTCCCCTTCGTTGTACATTGCAATCCCATTTTCTGGTCCCTTAGTAGTTATGGGACAAGGCAGTTTTTCGGGCAATGTAGTGATTCTTATGGGGCGCGGTGTCGGAGGGGCTGAGAAACATACATACAATTATATTGCAGCCGCCCCCGCCTCCTCGTAATACCCACACAGCCCCATTCCCTTCTTGCGGATGACTGATTGCTGGGATTGTCCCGGAGGCGCGCAAATTATGCCGAAAGTACATTCATCAGGCCCTTTGACATCCCTCCGTTTAATGCATCTGCTCCTTATACCCGTGGAGCACTGTACACATACTCTTATTCTTATTAGGATTCACTTGTAACCATGCATTAAAATAAGTCCTGTCCTTGCTCCAGTCCTTGGCTGCTGGGATGCACATTCCGTCCGTTAAATTAAACAAGACTCCATAGTTCATATAGTTGTTTATTTCCAGCGTGCTCTGCTGTCCGTCGGTGTTGCCCAGGGTACGTGCATGTCGCAGGGCTATCCATATTACGAGTAGCGCCTTTCGTATTCCCATTCCGGTAAGTATTATCTGTAATTTTAAACAGACGGCCTGGTCGTCACCAGGGGTTAAGTTTTTTTTGCTCTACGAGTGTCCCTGTCACCCTGCAAAATCAGAAGGACAAGGTTATAATCGAACCATTTCGAGCTGAATCTGTAGGGCGTGCGCCTGTGTCTTTACCCACTTAAATATTACCCAAACTCCTATTATGACCAAGGCCAAAGCTATTCCTCCAAACATCGCTGTCTGCTTTACCGTTAGGTTGGGTTTGTGGACTACACCTACCCACCGTGGGGTACATTGGCTCTATTGCCAGAGGTGATGGTGCTATGGCTGCGCACTGCACTATCCGTCGAGACCCGTTATCTCTTCCAGCCTGTTTATCTTAGCTTTTAACTCTTCAATTTGTTTTATTGAGTATCTATTTCTTTATTGTATCAGGCAAGTATTATTACATAAGCTAGTTCTGTTTTTATTTTTGTTTCCTCTGTTAGGTGAGTCTTTTTTTTCTATTAAGAAATCCAAATTAATAATGTTCAGTATAAAACGGCTGTCAATGGAAAGGGTTAACTCCTTTCCAGGTTTGTAAGAAGACCTGATGTCATTACGTGACTTCACGTAATCATCTGAAAAAAAAGTCTTTGTGCCTTCAAAACTGGCTTCGAAATTAGGAATCCGTTAAAAACAGCATTAATCATTAGAGTAAACTCCAATGTTTTCTTAACTTCTAATTCAAGTACTTGCCAAAGAATTTTTTTTTTTTTTAATTGTTTTAAAACAAGACCACACATACAATAGCAATTTTGTTTACTGAAATTCAATTCTGTTTTTTTTTTATTTCTCTCTTTCTCCTCGTTATCTTCAAAACCCTCCTGCTTGTTTAGACTGTTCGGGACATTTTGGAAATCTTTTCAAACTGCATTGAAACTTTTTCATAATTGAAAATTCGAATCCATGTAGAGTGTTTTTTTTTACTTATTCCAATTTTTTTTTCTCTTCTAATTAAACCAATATCTTTTTCACAGCAAACATCAACTAGTATTTAGTAAGTTATGTCTTTTTCCATTTAGTCTGTTACATCTTTTTTTTTCTTTCTTCAAATTAGGTTTTGTATTTTACATGGAGGGTTCGTAACTCCATAAAGTTGTTAATTTAAAATCATTTGTTTACTTTCAAAGTGGCGTCTTTATCTTTTTCTTTTTCTCCATAACTGGAATGGAGTCCAGCTTTTGAGTGCTGCCTTTCGTTATCTCAAAATGCTCCAGTTTCAAAGTCGTTACTAAAGCTTGCTGTTTTTTAACATTTTCCAAAAGTTCCTTTTACACCTTCGCAGATAGCTCGCCACTTGCCCAGGAGTTTGACCTGATCAGATTTAATTTAATCTTTCTCTTTTTTTTTTAAATCCACCTCAGTATTTCCTGTGCCTTCTCTGAATATCTCAAAATCCCAATTCAAACGTTGTAATTTCAATCTTTATTTAAAACTTTTTTTTTTAGAAGCTCTTTTTTTTTTAAAGCATTCTTTATCTCATTCCGAGACTAAATTTATGTCTTTCAACCCAATCAATCATTGCATGTTTTCTTTCGGCAAGTAAGTGAGCATGTCAAATAAATATTTTGCTCAACAAACCTATTCTTTATTTGTTTATTTTCCTAGCTCCGTAACTTATCATCCGAATAAATCCACACCTGCGTTTCTAACTTAAATGTCTTAAAACTTCCCACATACAGGACAACATTACAAAGGGTTTAAAAAAAGACTTTCACTCTGTTTCTAAAATAAACAGACACTTGCATTCCTCTTCCAACCAGGCTTTCGGAACATGAAAACATAAAAAATTCATTCTGCAGTCAAAAATCACACAGACACTTCTCACTCAACGATCAGACATTTACAACAGTCTCTCTTCTTGTTTTGGCCGGCTCTATTTTTGGATCCATGACCTTTCAGGGAATTCGTAGTTTTATCTAAATAATTCCTCACATAACTAATTCCTGAGGATTCCACCCTGCTTTAATCATTTTTTCAATTAGCTTCTTTTGTTTTTCCGCCAGGTGGCGGGTAAGCGACCCTTCTGGTCCCCACTCGAGTTTACTTGTTTTCATGGCCATTCCTGGGTAGGACTGGTATCGTTAGGAATCTACTCTCAGAGGTCCGCTTTCTTTCTAGCGCGACTTGTAGTAAACTGTCTCTTGGCTACTGTCAGGTCACAAGTTCTGCTGTTACACAAACTTATACAATTCTTAAAAACGTGTTTAAGCAATTCCCGCAGTGCTCTACGTATCCTTAACGACAACCTACCACCGCTCAGCCCGTTGGTCCGACCCTGTTCACAGGTTTGGATTCCGTTAGCCGCTGTACACCGCTTGGTTCTACCCCGGGGTATTTCAAATTTCACTACTGGGTCCGGAAGATGTCTCTCGGTATCACGATCCCACGGTCTAAGTGTGTTCCCTACGCCTACTTGGTTCCTGGCCGTCACGTGGGACAAAAGTCCTCTTAATTCAGGCTCAGGCTAGGCGTTTGAGATATTAGACCGTCTCCTCATGTCGATCAACCAGCTTCCACCTTCCGCACCCTTTATACTTAAAAATTGTTTTTTATACTCACCCGGGTTTTTTCCAAGGGCGTCCAGCGACTCCGGGAAATCCTGCCGACTACGCCATTGTTAGCGTTAGTGTTTTCTTAGAAGAATCACTCAACACTCAGGGTCGGTTCCAATGCTGAAGCAGCTTTTATTACGCTCAGCGGGAAGGAAAAACTCAGGACCGTATCCAGGTTTCTCTTCACAGAACAAAGGATTACATGCACCTTTATATGTTTCACAACAGTTACAAAACAGTTTACTACAGCTACACAGCCCATCACGGCTGGACACAAGCCAATCACAATGATTATAGATTACATATAGGTTATTTTAACCCAATAGAATTCCCCTTATGTCTCAGGAACCATGTGTTCGTCTTTTGTCAGCTTGGGCTGATTGATATAGGTTCTCTCACTAGTTCTTTCTTCTTGGAGAAATAATTGGTTTCTAACCTTGTTTACAGGAGATGGGTTCTCTTATCTCTTTCTTCCTGGGGAATTAATTGGTTTATGGCCTTGAATATGGGAGATGGGTTCTCTCCTCATTATTCTTATCCTGCATCCAAGGCATTCCTATAGTGGGCCTCACAGGGTTATTGCTCGGTCATTGAACATTCAACAGTTCACAGCTTGACTACCTGATTTCCCATCATGCCTAGGCAGACATTTTATGTGTGGCCACTTAAGCTTATGTGAGTTCTAAATATCCAGCAGGTGCCTAATGCCTAAGTCTATATATATCTTTCGACTCTCTACAACAGAGGGGGTACAGAGACGATTCACTAGGCTGATTCCGGAGATGAGGGAGTTACCTTATGATGATAGATTGAGTAGACTGGGTCTTTACTCGTTGGAGTTCAGAAGGATGAGGGGTGATCTTATGGAAACATTTAAAATAATGAAAGGGATAGACAAGATAGAGGCAGAGAGGTTGTTTCCACTGGTTGGGGAGACTAGAACTAGGGGGCACAGCCTCAAAATACGGGGGAGCCAATTTCAAACCGAGTTGAGAAGGAATTTCTTCTCCCAGAGGATTGTGAATCTGTGGAATTCTCTGCCCAAGGAAGCAGTTGAGGCTAGCTCATTGAATGTATTCAAATCACAGATAGATAGATTTTTAACCAATAAGGGAATTAAGGGTTATGGGGAGCGGGTGGGTAAGTAGAGCTGAGTCCACGGCCAGATCAGCCATGATCTTTTTGAATGGCGGAACAGGCTCGAGGGGCTAGATGGCCTACTCTTGTTCCTAATTCTTATGTTCTTATGTTCTTATGTTCTAATAGCAATGCCGCTGCCCGCATCCAAAGATGGGCGCTCACGCTGTTGGCATACAACTATGTAATCCGCCACCGACCGGGCACAGAGAACTGCGTGGATGCTCTCAGTCGGCTACCACTGCCCACCACCGGGGTGGAAATGGCACAGCCAGCAGATTTGCTCATGGTCATAGAGGCATTTGAGAATGAGAAAGCACCCGTTAAGGCCCGCCAGATCAGGATCTGGACTAGCCAGGATCCGTTACTGCCCTTGGTAAAAAAACTGTGTTCTCCATGAGAGCTTGTCCAGTATTCCAGTGGAGATGAAGGAAGCGATTAAGCAGTTCCAAGGTGCAAATTGAGTTGTCCATGCAGGCTGACTGTCTTTTGTGGGGCAATCGCGTGGTCTTGCCCAAGAAAAGCACCATCCTAACACCACCCATCGTAATGATGAAAGAGCCATAGTCAGATTTCACGTGTGGTGGCCTGGCATCGACTCAGATTTGGAGTCATGTGTGCGCCAGTGCAACACTTGCTCTCAGCTGAGCAATGCACCCAGAGAGGCATGACCATCCAAACTGTGGTCGAGGATCCATGTAGACTATGCGGGCCCATTCCTAGGAAAAATGTTTTTGGTTGTCGTGGACGCTTACTCAAAATGGATTGAATGTGCAATAATTCTATAAGCACATCCACGGCCACCATTGAAAGCCTACGAGCCATGTTTGCCATGCACGGCTTGCCTGATGTCCTAGTCAGCGACAATGGGCCGTACTTCACCAGTGCTGAAATCAAGGAATTCATGAACCGCAACGTGATCAAACATGTCACTTCTGCCCCGTTCAAGCCCGCATCCAATGGCCAGGCAGAACGGGCATTTCAGACCATCAAGCAAAGCTTGAAACATGTGTTGGAAGGCTCCCTGCAGACCCAGTTGTCCCGAGTACTGCTCAGCTACTGCACCAAACCCCACTCACTCACCGGGATTCCCCCAGCTGAGTTGCTCATGAAAAGGGTGCTTAAAACAAGGCTCTCTCTTGTCCACCCTGATCTCCATGATCATGTGGAGGACAAGCGACATCAACAAAGTGTGTACCATCCACCGCGCAAATTTGTCACACGATATTGAGATCAATGATCCTGTGTTTGTGCTCAATTATGGACATGGTCCCAAATGGCTCGCCGGCACGGTCACAGCCAAAGATGGGAGTAGGGTGTTTCAAGTCAAACCGCACAGAAAATATTTGGACCAAATCAAATTGCGGTTCACCAGCAGCTACGAACAACCCGAAGAGGACCCCCACCAACTTTGACCTTCCCATGGCATTATTTTGAAGAAGAGTTTTCCCTGAATCCTGACTAATATTTATCCCTCAACCAACTTCACTAAAACAAATTGTCTGGACATTTATTTCATTGCTGTTTGTGGGAGCTTGCTGTGCACAAATTGGCTGCCGCAGTTCCAAAATAACAACAGTGACTACACTTCAAAAGTACTTACCTGGCTGTAAAGCGCTTTGAGGTCGTGAAAGGTGCTATAGAAATGCAAGTCTTTCTTTCTCTTCTCTTAAAATTAATTGGCACTTAGAAATGTATGAGTTAATAAATGAAAGCCAGCGAGGATTTGTTAAAGGCAAATTGTACCTGACTAACTTGATTGAATTCTTTGATGAAGTAACGGAGAGGGTTGATGAGGGCAGTTCAAAAAGAGTTTGACAAAGTAGCACATAATAGACTTGGTAACAAAATTGAAGCCCAAGGGGTTAAAGGGGCAGCGTGGATACAGAATTGACGAAGGGACAAAAGCAGAGAGTAGTGGTGAATAGTGGTTTTACAGACAGGAGAGGAGTGTGCAAGGATCGTAATTAGGACCAGTGCTCTTTTAGATGGATATTAATGATCTAGACTTGGGTAGAGTGGGCATCATTTCAAAGTTTGCAGGTGCAACGAGACCTGGCTGTCATGATACATCAGTCATTGAAAGTTGGCATGCAGGTACAGCAGGCGGTGAAGAAGGCAAATGGCATGTTGGCCTTCATAGCGAGAGGATTTGAGTACAGGGGCAGGGAAGTCTTACTGCAGTTGTACAGGGCCTTGGTGAGGCCACATCTTGAATATTGTGTACAGTTTTCGTCTCCTAATCTGAGGAAGGACATTCTTGCTCTTGAGGGAGTGCAGCGAAGGTTCACCAGACTGATTCCCAGGATGACAGGATTGACATATGAAGAAAGACTGGATCGGCTGGGCTTATATTCACTAGAGTTTAGAAGAATGAGAGGGGATCTCATAGAAACATATAACATTCTCACGGAATTGGACAGGTTAGATGCAGGAAGAATGTTCCCAATGTTGGGGAAGTCCAGAACCAGTAGTCACTGTCTAAGGATAAGAGGTAAGCCATTTAAGACCGAGATGAGGAGAAACTTCTTCACTCAGAGCTGTGAGCATGTAGAATTTTCTACCACAGAAAGTTGTTGAGGCCAGTTCGTTAGACATATTCAGAAGGGAGTTAGATGTGGCCCTTACGGCTAAAGGGATCGAGGGTATGGAGAGAAAGCAGGAATGGGGTACTGAAGTTGCATGATCAGCCATAATCATATTGAATGGTGGTGCAGGCTCGAAGGGCCAAATGGTCTACTCCTGCACCTATTTTCTATGTTTCTATGTTTCTATAAGAAACTTGGAAAAGCGAGCGGTACCAACTTCAGGAGGACATAGACAGACTGGTGAAATGGGCAGACACGTGGCAGAGAGAATTCAATGCAACTAAGTGTGAAGCGATACATTCTGGTCAGAAGAATGAGAGAGGCAATATAAAAGAAAGAATTCTGAACTAAATGGGACAGTCACCTAGCAGTGTATGTACACAAATCTGTGAAGGTGGCAGGACAAGATGATAAAGCTGTTAAAAAGCAGGTGGGACCCTGGGCTTTATAAATAGAGGAATAGAGTACACATGCAAGGAACCACTGATCAGGCTTCAACAGGTAACTCCAGTAATATGTTCAATTCTGGGCTCCACACTTTAGCAAGGATGTCAAGGCCTTAGAAAGGGTGCAGAAGAGATTGACTAGAATAGTTCCGGGGATGAGGGACTTCAGTTCTGTGAATAGACTGCAGAAGCTGGGGTTGCTCTCCTTAGAGCAGAGGAGGTTAAATGGAGATTTGATAGAGGTGTTCAAAATCACAAGGGGTTTTAATGGAGTAAATGAGGAGAAACAGTTCCAGTGGCAGAAGGATCAGTAACCAGAGGACACAGCTTTAAGGTGATTGGCAAAAGAACCAGAGGTGAGATGGACATTTGCGCAGCGAGTTGTTGTGATCTGGAACGCGCTGCCTGAAAGGCTGGTGGAAGCAGATTCAACAGTAGCTCTCAAAAGAGTATTGGATAAATCCTTGAAAGGAAAAACATTTCAGGGCTATGGGGAAAGAGCAGGGAGTTGGACAAATTTGATAGCTCTGTGCTGTATCATTCCATCATTCTATGATTCTATATTGCCTATATTCTAAAAATAAGTTATTCTTCCTACATTACAACAGTGATGGTCTCTCACAGGTCGGGGCCATAAAAGGAACATTGAGTGGTGGCCCCTGGACAGCGTGGCAGGGTACCACTTCAAGGTACAGTGTGAGCTGGTGCAGGGGGGTGACAGCAGCAAAGCGCGACATCATCAAGGTCCAGGTCGGTGATTGGAGTGTGGGCAGGTACTGCAGGAGCAGCGAGGTCAGGGCGAAGGAGCGACGAGAGATTGCAGAGGAACGTGATCGGGCCCAGGAGAGGCGTGAGTTTGGGGCTAGAAGAGGCGAGGGTCCAGGGGCAACACGGGCCAGCCCACACTGCGATATGTGTGCACACTAGGTCCGTGCAGCAGAGCAAGTCTCCAGTCGTCCTGGGTAATCCTTGCCACTGGACCAAGACCTAGCTCTGTCAAGCCACCACACATTAAAAAAATTCACGCACAGGCATCTTCCACCCTTCAACATGCAGTTCAGGACCTGGAATATTAGGTCCTTCATTGAAACACCTGTGAACTTATCCCTGTGTGGAAGCAAGTCATCCTCGCTTCGAGGGGCTGCCTACGATGATGATGACAACAGTGACTACACTCCAAAAGTACTTCATTGGCTGTAAAGCACTTTGAGGCGTCCAGTGATCGTGAAAGGTGCTATATAAATCCAAGACTTTCAAGTATTTCTTAGACACGGAGTTAAACACTTGACGTTTATTAAAAGTTAAATGTTACAGGCTCAAGACCAACATCAACATTATAAAGGATGCTTTGGCGCAGAAAATACTCACATTACAATTGTCTGAGTTCCAAAATCCAATTATCTCCCTTCTTCATCTACCAACTTCACATTACACATTTGCCATTTTTATATCTTTTGAACTACATTATTTCACATAAGCTTGATGAACTTTTGCACAAGTTTTCACCAGCCACTATCAGGAGCTACCTGCTGTTTTAAACATTTCTCTCTAACTGATGTCCTCAGACGAACAGACTGGTTTTTATGCATAGAATGATTATTATGGTCAGTTCCAGATAACATAAGCTGCAAATGTAGCTGTCAGCTGTGGCTCAGTGGGCAGCACTCACAACTCTAGTTTAGAAGATTGTGGGCTTACGTCCTACTACAGACACTTGAGCACATAATCCAAGCTGACACTTCTGAAGGAGTGCTGCACTGTCAGAGGTGCTGACTTTTGGATCAGACATTTGCCCTTTCAGGTGAACATAACAGATCCCACAGCACTATTCAAAGATGAGCAGTGAAGTTCTCCCCAGTGTCCTAGCCAATATTTATCCTTCAACATCTCAAAAACAGATTATCTGGGCATTATCATATTACTGTTTGTGGGAGCTTGCTGTGCACAATTTGGCTGCTGCATTTCCTGCATTACAACAGTGAGTATGCTCCAAAAGTACCTCATTGGCTGTAAAGTGATTTGGGATGTCCGATGGTCATCAAAGGCAGTGCAAGTCTGTGCTTGTTCAAATCCAGCCTGTGGGGGAGGTTGGTTTATCAAGGTCTGAAAAACAGCCGGACAGGATTAGATTTCCTTTTCACTGCACGTGCTAGAGTTATCTCCCGCAGCATTACTCACAGTAACTGTTTGAGAAGGACCTGAGGTTTATCAAAGTTATACCAGTGCACTATTCAACATAACTAAATCGAACTGTTTCGGAGCAGAATCAAGCTTGGGTCAGTCCGTGTTGAATTGGGGATTTTTGGTGTGCAGGTAACTTTGTGAATGACAAAGGGCTTATCAGTCTGGGCTCTAGATCAGACGCACACAGCATTACATAACTGGCTTTTCACTTTACATGGTTCTGAAACCTTGTCTTGCATGTGATGTTGGAGTGTTGATATCCCCTTTTAAATCTGCTACAATTAGATGGACTGTTCTTTCCTGAGTCTCACTACAGCAGTGACTGGCAAAACCTGGTTTGTGTTTTTCTTTGGGCTAATTAATGTTCTGCGGTGATGCTGGAGAATTCCAGGAACTAGGAAGCTGCATGTCACTAGACATGTCTGAACCACCTTTAAATCCCAGATATCATCAAAACTGTATCGTTGGTCTCTCTTTGGAAAACCTGCTTTTTCACCGTTTTTGAAATAAAAGTCTTTACCTGCTGAAACAAAAGAATGCGATCTCTGATTAGTCTTTTTCTTCTTCTTCGGCAGTCTCTCGGAGTTGAGGGTGACTTGCTTCCACACTAAGATGAGTTCTCAGGTGACTAATGAGACCAATGTGGGACCTACAGTCTCTGTCACAGGTGGGGCAGTTGGTGGTTGGAGGGACGGGTGGGGTGCTTGGGTTGTCGTACACTCCTTCCGCTGTTTGTACTTGGTTTCCACGTGCTCCCGGCAACGAGACTTGAGGTGTTCGGCACCTTCCCGGATGCTTCTCCTCCACTTTGATCAGTCTTGGGCCAGGGATTCCCAAGAGTCGGTGGGGATGTTACATTGTTTTCAAGGCGGTTTTGAGGGTGTAAACAGGGGCTCATTCACAAATACACAGAACTGGATCATTTACAAGCCCCACATCGGGTGTGTTGGCGTGAAGTGCGATGGATTTTAGCAGTATGTACTTTGTTTAAAGCCAAACATTAGAGGTGCATTGTACAGCATCAGCAAATTGGGGCTTAGAGGGTTAAATTAAGAGCACAGGTTGCATAAACTTGGCTTTTGTGTTGCCGTGAGTTTTGACGATTGAGCAGGTCAGCTGATGGAGGTATTTAACATGTTAAAAGGGATTTGATAGGGTGGATACAGAGAAACTATTTCCTCTGGTGGAAGAATCATTGAAAATTAGAGCCAGGCAATTCAGGAGTGAAGCTATGGAAGGACTTCTTCACTTAAAGATAGTAAAGAATTCTCATCCTTGTTTACAAATCCCTTCATGGCCTCGCCCCTCCCTATCTCTGTAATCCCCTCCAGGCCCACAACCCCCCGAGATATCTGCGCTCCTCTAATTCTGCCCTCCTGAGCATCCCTGATTATAATCGCTCCACCATCGATGGCCGTGCCTTCTGTTGCCTGGGCCCCAAACTCTGGAACTCCCTCCCTAAACCTCTCTGCCTCTCTACCTTCCTTTCCTCCTTCAAGATGCTCCTTAAAACCGACCTCTTTGACCAAGCTTTTGGTCTACTTATGCGGCTCGATGTCAAATTTTTACCTCATAACACTCCTGTGAAATGCCTGGGGATGTTTCACTACGTTTAAGGCGCTATATAAATACAAGTTGTTGTTGTTGTTGTTGTAGAAATCTGGAACTCTCTCTCCCAAAAGGCTGTGGATGCTGGGCGATAGTTGGAGCTTTCAAGACTAAGCTTATTTGCTGGGTAAGGCTGTCATGGGATTTGGAGCAAAGGCGGGAAAATGGAGGTGAGGGACAGATCAGCCGTGATCTGATTGAATTGTGAAACAGGATCTAGGGGGTGAATGGCCTCCTCCTGTTCCTGTGTAACAGGCTCGAGGGGCTGAATAGCCTCCTCCTGTTCCTGTGTAACAGGCTCGAGGGGCTGAATGGTCTCCTCCTGTTCCTGTGTAACAGGCTCGAGGGGCTGAATGGTCTCCACCTGTTCCTGTGTAACAGGCTCGAGGGGCTGAATGGTCTCCTCCTGTTCCTGTGTAACAGGCTCAAGGGGCTGAATGGGCCTCCTCCTGTTCCTGTGGAACAGGCTTGGGGGCTGAGTGGCCGCCTCCTATTGCTGTGTAACAGGCTCGAGTAGTTGAATGGCCTCCTCCTGTTCCTGTGTAACATTAATGACTTAGATGAAGTTTGCAGATGACACTAAGCTGGGTGGCAGTGTGAGCTGTGAGGAGGATGCTAAGAGGCTGCAGGGTGTCTTGGACAGGTTAGGTGAGTGGGCAAACACATGGCAGATGCAGTATAATGTGGATAAATGTGAGGTTATCCATTTTGGGGGCAAAAACACAAAGGCAAGAAAATTATCTGAATGGCGGCAGATTAGGAAAAGGGGAGGTGAAATGAGACCTGGGTGTCATGGTACATCAGTCATTGAAAGTTGCCATACAGGTACAGCAGGCGGTGAAGAAGGCAAATGGTATGTTGGCCTTCATAGCTAGGGGGTTTGAGTATAGGAGCAGGGAGGTCTTACTGCAGTTGTACAGGGCCTTAGCGTGGCCTCACCTGGAATATTGTGTTCAGTTTTGGGCTCCTAACCTGAGGAAGGATGTTCTTGCTATTGAGGGAGTGCAGCAAAGGTCCACCAGACTGATTGCCGGGATGGCAGGACTGACATAGGAGGAGAGACTGGATCGACTGGGCCTATATTCACTGGAGTTTAGAAGGATGAGAGGGGATCTCATAGAAACATATAAGATTCTGACAGGACTGGACAGGTTAGATGCAGGAAGAATGTTCCCGATGTTGGGGGAGTCCAGAACCAGGGAACACAGTCTAAGGATAAGGGGTAGGCCATTTAGGACTGAGATGAGGAGAAACTTCTTCACTCAGAGAGTTGTTGACCTGTGGAATTCCCTACTGCAGAGAGTTGTTGATGACAGTTCGTTGGATATATTCAAGAGGGAGTTAGATATGGCCCTTACACCTAAAGGGATCAAGGGGTATGGAGAGAAAGCAGGAAAGGGAATGATCAGCCATGATCTTATTGAATGGTGGTGCAGGCATGAAGGACCGAATGGCCTACTCCTGCACCTATTTTCTATGTTTCTAACAGGCTCGAGGGGCTGAATGGCTTCCTCCTGTTCCTGTGTAACAGGCTCGAGGGGCTAAATGGCCTCCTCCTGTTCCTGTGTAACAGACTCGAGGGCTGAATGGCCGCCTCCTGTTCCTATGTAACAGGCTCGAGGGGCTGAATTGCTTCTTCCTGTTCCTGTGTAACAGGCTCGAGTGGTTATATGGCCTCCTCCTGTTCCTAATGTAACAGGCTCGAGGTGCTGAATAGCGTCCTCCTCTTCCTGTGTAACAGACTTGAGGGGCTGAATGGGCCTCCTCGTGTTGCTGTGTAACAGACTTGAGGGGCTGAATGGCCTCCTCCTGTTCCTAGTGTAACAGGCTCGAGGGGCTGAATGGCCTCCTCCTGTTGCTAATGTTCCCAATTGCCAGCCTGGTTTGTTGTGTGTTGGTCCCTGTAACTTGGAAAAGGTAAACTGGCAGGATGTGGATGCATTGTGTGTGGCAGTGATAGGGTTAGTCTATTCCCTCTCTCTCTCTCTCTCTCTTTCTGTCTGTCTCTCAGTCCCTCCCTCTCCCCCTGTTCCCTTGTGTGTGGGTCTGTGCTGCTTTTATTTCCAATCTCACTGGCTGCCTGCCTGGCCCGGACCATGTGATGATGTCTCTTTAAATCCATCAAGTGCTGGAGCAAAGTCGGGCGGGTTTGGAGTTCGGCTGCTGCTCCTGCCCGGTCTCTGGGTCTGATGGGCAGCCTGCACTGATCGGACACACCCCGCGGGCTCCTGCCCGTCCCCATCACAGGGTCTGCCGACACGGGGTTGCGGTGAGAAGGAATGCAGCGCCGGGATTTCAGGCTCCTAAGCACCGCCTTATTCCTTTACCTTTTAGAAGCAAACGGTGGCATCAGGTGGGTGTTTGCAAACCTGGGCAGCGAGAGGTTTCCAGCATGATGTGAAGTTCACCGTCTAATCTCTGTTTGTACATAATCCTTGAAGCTTCGCTTAATGTGATGTAGTGCTGGTTTGTAATAAGCAGTGCGGATGTGTTTCACCCCAAATATTCCATGTGTTTTTTCTCAAAGCAGAGCGAGTTGTGGCGGTGCATCTCAGTATTGTTATATTTATTGTGTATTGTGACTGATGGGCAGGTACAGAGTGTGTGGGACTAGACACATTGTCAATGACCGGGGGACGAAGTTGTCTGTTCCCAAACCAGTGACCAGTGACTGAGAGCAACTCACACAATCCGGCTCCAGAATCCGACTCCACGCTCCACAATCCGACTCCACAATCCGGCTCCACAATCTACAATCTGGCTCCATAATCCGACTCCACAATTCGGCTCCGTAATCCACAATCCGACTCACACAATCCGACTCTCTCTCTTAGGCAGTCCCTTGTATTCCACACTAACACAAGTTCTCAGGTGACTAATGAGACCAATGTGTGACCTACAGTCTCTGTCACAGGTGGGGCAGACAGTGGTTGGAGGGACGGGTGGGTGAGGGGCTTGGTTTGCCACATGCTACTTCCGCTGTTTGCGCTAGGTCTCCGCGTGCTCCCGGCGAAGAGACCCTCAGTGTTCAGCGCCTTCCCGGATGCTCTTCCACCACTTTGAGCGGACTTGGGCCAGGGATTCCCAGGTGTCGGTGGGGATTTTGCACTTTTTCAAGGAGGCTTTGAGGGTGTCCTTGAAACGTTTCCTCTGCCCACCTGGGGCTCGCTTGCCATGTCGGAGCTCCGAGTAGAGCGCTTGCTTTGGGAGTCCACTATCGGACATGCGGACAATGTGACCCGCCCAATGGAGCTGGTCGAGTGTGGTCAATGCTTCGATGCTGGGGATGTTGGCCTCAGCGAGAACACTGATGATGGTGCGTCTGTCCTGCCAATGGATTTGCAGGATCTTGCAGAGCCATCGTTAGTGGTACTTCTCCAGTGATTTGAGGTGTCTGCTGTACATAGTCCACATGTCTCTGAGCCATATAGGAGGATGGGTATCACCACTGCTCTGTAGAACAGTGGTGCCGAGTGCCGGGTCCTGGTCTTCAAACAATCTTTGCCTCCGGTGACCGAAGGCTGCAGTGCCATACTGAAGGCGGTGTTGGGCCTCGTCATCGATGCCTGTCCTTGCTGACAGTAGGCTCTCGAGGTATGGTAAATGGTCCACGTTGTTCAAGGCTTCGTCATGGATCTTGATAATCGGGGGGGGCATTGCTTTGTGGTGGGGGTAGGTTGGTAAAGAACCTTTGCCTTATGGATGTTTAGTGTAAGGCCCAGACTCTAATATGCCTCGGTGATGGTGTTGACAATGGTTTGGATTTTGACCTCCGAGTGTGCGCAGACGCAAATGTCATCTGCATACTGTAATTCAATGTCAGAGATGGGATTATGTGTGAGTCGAGTAGATTACAGGGAGTTTATTGAGGGTGAGATGGAGCATTACACCAAGGAAGATCGAGAAGAGCGTTGATACGATAACACAGCCCTGCTTGACCCCGGTCTGAACGTGTATTGAGTCTGTGGTGGATCCATTGGTCAGGATCACGGCTTGCATGTCATTGTGGAGCAGGTGGAGGATGGTGCCGAACTTTTGAGGCCAGTCGAATTTGAGGAGGACGCTCCATAGTCCCTCCCGGTTGACAGTGTCGAAGGCATTTGTGAGGTCAAAGAAGGCCATGTACAGGGGTTGGTGCTGCTCCCTATATTTTTAATGGATTTGGCTCATGGTGAAGATCATGTCCATTGTGCCTCTCTGTTCTTGGCCCTCAGTGGGGTAGGACCTTGGGTGCTTGGATTGTAGATGGCCTTGACTGCACTAAAGAATCTATGCACGTTGTGATTGTCGGCTAGTTGCTGGATCTCCTGCGCTTTCTCCACCCATCATCTGTTCTTTAGGTCACAAGTTTTTTGTTAGACCTCGGCCTTCAGTAGTCTGTATATCTGATTTTTTGCTCTCGAGTTGTGATGTTTCCAATTCAAGAATGCCTTGTGTTTGCGGTTTATTAGCTCCTGGATCTCCTGGTCATTCTCACCGAACACACACGACCCAGACACAGGACCCAGACACAGGACCCAGACACAGGACCCAGACACACCACCCAAACACAGATCCACATACACGACACACACACGGCCCACACACCACCCACACACAGATCCACACACACAACCCACACACAACCCACATTGCAGGCCCAGGGATCTCCTCACTCCAGGCCCAGAGATCTCCTCACTGCAGCCTGTCTTAGCTAAATCCGGATGGACCACCCAGTATCGACCTCGGCACCAGCTATGGACACGACAATGACACACCCAGCCCAGTCGATCCTGAAAAGCCCTCCTCACTAACATCTGGGGACTTGTGCCACAATTGGGAGAGTTGTCCCACAGACTGGTTAAGCAACAGCCTGACATCGTCAGACTCACAGAATCACACCTTTCAGCTAATGTCCCAGACTCCCCCATCACCATCCCCGGGTATGTCCTGCTGTCCCATCGTCAGGACAGACCCACCAGGTGTGGTGACACAGTGGTGTACAGTCAGGAGGCAGTGGCTCTGGGCCTCAACATTGACTCCGGACCCCATGAAGTCTCATGGCTTCAGGTCAAGCATGGGCAAGGAAACCTCCTGCTGATTACCACCGACCACCCCTCCCTCAGCTGATCAATCAGTACTCCTCCATGTTGAACACCACTTGGAAGAAGTACTGAGGGTAGCAAGGGCACAGAATGTACTCTGGGTGGAGGACTTCAATGTCCATCACCAAGAGCTGCTCGGTAGCACCACTACTGACCGAGCTGGCCGAGCCCTGAAGGACATAGCTGCCAGACTGGGCCTGCGGCAGGTGGTGAAAGAACCAACAGGGGGAAAAATCTACTTGACCTCGTCCTCACCAATCTACCTGTCGCAGATGCATCTGTCTATGACAGTATCGGTAGCAGTGACCACCGCACAGTCCTTGTGGAGATGAAGTCCTGTCTTCACACTGAGGACACCCTCCCTCGTGTTGTGTGGCACTACCACCGTGCTAAATGGGATAGATTCAGAACAGATCTAGCAGCTCAAAACTGGGCATCCATGAAGCACTGTGGGCCATCAGCAGCAGCAGAATTGTATTCCACCATAATCTGTAAACTCATGGCCCGACATATCCCTCACTCTACCATTATCATCAAGCCAGGGGACCAACCCTGGTTCCATGAGGAGTACAGAAGAGCATGCCAGGAGCAACACCAGGTGTACTTAAAAATGAGGTGCCAACCTGGGGAAGCTGCAACACAGGACTACATGCATGCTAAACAGCAGGAGCAACATGTTATTGATAGAGCTAAGCGATCACACAATCAACGGGTCAAATCAAAGCTCTGCAGTCCTGCCACATCCAGCCGTGAATGCAAAAGACACAGCTGAAGCGTTTAGTAAAGGGTGGTTTTCAGGGGGTCAGCTTTCCCTTCTGACCTTATATGAGCGGTTCCGAATCGCTCCCACACACTTGGATCTGGACACTGGAATTATGAAGGGACTGTGACAGACTTGGACAGATTTCAAGGTAGGAAGAAGGTATGGCTTTATTGTGTCTAAAAAGAAGTAAAAGACACACCTTTAAAACACACACAGAATATGAATACCAGTACACACTGAGGGGTACAACATATTGAATAAAATGTCCAATTACAGACTGTGGGGAAAAGAATACAGCTTAAACTCTAAATGGGGTAAAGAGGAAAATGCAAATACATTTACACAAGTTATCCCAGCCTCCCCCCTCCCAATTCCCCTAACTAACTAAGTTATAGATCTGGGGGTTCAGGGGTTATGCTCACCAATCCCTTTTGACAGTTGCCGGTGAATCACGGTTTCGGGGTTCACTGCACTTAGCCTTCTAGGCGAGCCGTACCCCGGTCGGAGGAGAGGACTTCGGACTGCGTAGTCTTCGGTTGGGGTGCGTCCGTTGATGCAGTAAGTTGCGTTTTGGATGTATGGGGTAAGTACCCACTTTCTTTGGTTAGGAATAGTTTTAGTTAGTCCTTTTTGGTAATTTCTCCCCTGTTGGGTCATTCAGAAGTAGATTGTAGAGTGGTTGTCAATTTGGTTGCTGACAACCTTCCGTTTCGTGGGCCTCGTGCTCGGTCAGTTCTTGATGAGTTCTGATAGTTTCTTTCACTATTCCATTTCTTCACTCCCCAGCTCCGGCTGCTTGTGTCTGTGTCTGTGTTCGAGTCTGTGCCTTTTCCTGGTAAAACTGGGAATAGATATACCCCAAAAAGGTTTCCTTATCTCCCACCAAATCTGGCCCAGCTCTTTGTTTCCCAGCCCAACTAACTGAAACTTGATTGAGTGGTTTTAATCTGGCGGTAATAGGCTTTATGAAGTTGGTGAGCTCTCGTCCATTGTGCTAGTCTGGCCTGAGTCAGATATTTCTATGCCTGTTGAAAAGGTGTTGGAATATGTATGTGACATTTGGGTCCTCTGGGTGGGGTGATAATGTTTCTTCCATGGTCGATTGTTTAAATGCTAATGTTTTCTAGGGGCAAGTTTCAAGGGTAAACAGTTCCCAGACAATTTGATTAGCTCCAATGTTCAAACTGGCCCTTCAGAGATTGACCCCACCCCTTTTCTTGCAGACCCAACATTCATCTTTTAAAAATCCCAAATTCAATTAAAATTCGTAGTTTCTTGCATGTGCACTTTAGGATTTCAAACTCTCTGGTAGATAGTTCCAAATTAAATTCCCTTTCCTATGAGTCCAAACACTGGGGGGCAGTTGAGCGTCTCCATGAATGCATCCCCTTTTATCCCCTGCAGGTGTCGTCTGCCCCTTTAAAACTCATTTGTGTCCCAAAGTTTTTCCTTCCATTTTACAAGTCCAGAAACGGATTCTTCTCCTCTGCAGGGGAAAGGTACCAGGAATCTTTGCAAAATATTGGTAAATTCTACACTCCCCCCTGTGTTACCATACTACTTATGGTATCATCTTCCAGGTGAGCAAAGTTCCTGACTCCCAAGAGATAACCTTCCCCGTAAATTAACTAAACTAATACCCAAAATATGCATTACACTTGTGCAACATCACCACAGATACACACTTTTCCCTTTACAGGTACAAACTTTTTACATTTACACCCTCCCAGCTTGGAGGGGGGGGTTCAATCACTACAATTGCATTTCAGCACAGCATGAAGGCAACGTACAACCACATTACAGAAGGAAGAACATAGATTAAAATTAAACATCAGTTGGTTTCCTGAGGTTTGTCCATCACCCGGTAATGTCTGGATCGGCGCTTGGGAACTGCTCTCAGGCTGGCTGACACACAAGACAAAACTCAAAACAATCACCTGAACATTACTGCAACATTACCTTCAATTCTCAACTAAACCTTAAAATGTAAAATGGTGCAGTCAGCTGCCTTAAACTAAAAATTAGAGCTGTGTACAACCGCCACCCGTCTCCGGGTGGCCTGGTTAATCCCTGTCAGGTCCATACCTTGTGCGGCCTGATAGCCGCCTGGATGCTAGGGTTTCCCCGCAGCCGGTGAGCTAGAGACCCTTGTCTCTGGGACAGCTCGTTGCTACTGCTCCTGTGAGTCCCTCACCGCTGGAGGCGGCTGGCTGGGGATCCCTACTCTGAGCAGCCCCTGTACTTCTGACCTTTGGCCTTCCCTGTTGGGCTGCCGTTCTCCTAGGGTAGAATCGCTGAGGCTCAGCTGCCGGTGACCATGGTATCTTTGGCCGTGGTGTATGGAGGGTCCTTCTCAGGGCTTGGGTTACTGGGGGTGCGTCCGAATCCCAAATGATGGGTGGGATAGCCCCTCCAGTACTGCAATTCACCGCCCCTATGGGCACGGTTTGTGAGCCTGCCACATTGCCTGTGGGCCTTCCACTGTTGGGGGCGGCCAACGGAGGGTCCCTGTCCTGAGGACGGTTCACCCCTCCCGGCTGCCCTCTGTGGTTGGCTGACCCTGGGTTGTACAGCTTGCACTGGTTGATGTGGAACCACTTAGTACGGCGGGGCAGCTTTATGGCATAGACCATCGGGCTTGCCTTGTCCACAATGCTGTATGGCCCCCTTATATAATGCTTCAAAAACCCCGACCCGAGCATAGTTCCTCACCATGACCTGGTCCCCTATCTCCCATTCATGGTGTTTGCTGGGTTCTAGCAGCAATCGGTTCCCCTGATGCTGTCTGCCCATGTTACTAGCAGCCTGCCAGTGAATCTGTCTGAGGTGTTCAAACAGGTTCCTGATAAACCGGTCCTGGTTCACCTCTCTGAGCTGACCTTCTGTGAGCACCGGGGCTAGGACATGGGTGGGGGTCCGCATGATCGGCCAGTCATGAGCTCGTATGGGGAATACCTGGTGCTCTTTGACTGGCTGGCTCGGATCCCCATTAGGACCAACGGTAAGACCTCCACCCACTTTTGGGGTGAGTCTCCCATCTCTTTCTGCAGCCTTTCTTTAATGGTGCGGTTTAAACGCTCCACAATAGCCGATGACTGTGGATTGTGGGCAACGTGCCATTTCCCCTCAATGCTGAGCACCTTAAGGGTTGCCTGCATTACCTAACCCGGTGAAATGGCTCCCCTGGTCCGACTCCACATACTGTGGGAGTCCCCACTGGGAGAACACTTCCCTCACTAGAATCTTAGCTGGCAATAGTGCGGTGGCTGTTCGGCAGGAGAATGCTTCAACCCATTTTGAGAACACGTCCACCAGGACTAAGCAGTATTTGTAGCCTCCCTGGCGGTGGGTAGGGGCCCGATGTAGTCAATTTGGATTGACTGCCATGGTCCCTCTACCCTCCTGACGTGTCCTAGGGACACCTTCCTTTTCTGGGAGTCAGGGTTGTTCGCAGCACACACCAGGCAGTTCGCACAGAACTCGCGGACGTCCTCCCTGAGTCGCGGCCACCATCCTGCCTGTTCCACCCATTGCCAGGTGGTCTCAGGCCCGGGGTGTCCCGCTCCTGGACCCTCATGGGCCAGTTTTAGGAATTCCCTCTGGTGCTGCGGCACGACCCATTGTCCCTCTTTGAACAGAAGGCCTTCCTTAACGGTAATGGCTGCTGTGCCGTACGGACCTTCTACTCTCTCTCCTCTAGCTAGCGCATTCAGGACAGCTTTCAGGACCGGGTCCTGTGCCTGAACTGCTTTTAAGTCCGGGGCCAAAGCTATCCCTGTGTTCTCCGCTGCCCTGTTCTTATTCTTGACCGCTGCTATGCGGCCGGTGTCATAGGCGTCCCAGAACTATCCCCTGCGAGCACCTTCTTTGGCCAGTTTGTCAGCCTGTTGGTTTCCCTCTGCACGTGGTTCGGTTTTTGAATGGGCCTTCACCTTATATATGTAGACCTTCCCCTCTTCCCTCACCGCTGTCATGATTTTTTCCAGCAGGGGCTTGATTGCCAGGGGTCTCCCGTCAGCGGACGTGTATCCGCGAAGTGACCAGATAGCCAGGTACTCCATACATAAATTGCAGGTGAACATACTGTCCAAGCAAATTGTGTATGGGGTAGAGAATTCCTCGGGGTGGGTCACCACGTACATTACGGCGGACAGTTCAGCATGCTGGGCGCTCATTGTGCTGGGGAGCTTGATTGCCAGGGCAATACCTGCCCTTGGGTCATAGACTCCGCACCCAGTGAATCGCTCGCCAGCAGATACCGTGCTGGACCTGTCCACGTAGATGTCCCGGCCTGTCGGGTGTAACCCAGCCCGAAACATAGAAACATAGAAAATAGGTGCAGGAGTAGGCCATTCGGCCCTTCGAGCCTGCACCGCCATTCAATAAGATCATGGCTAATCATTCCTTCAGTACCCCTTTCCTGCTTTCTCTCCATACCCCTTGATCCCCTTAACCGTAAGGGCCATATCTAACTCCCTCTTGAATATATCCAGTGAACTGGCATCAACAACTCTCTGCGGCAGGGAATTCCACAGGTTAACAACTCATCTCAGTCCTAAATGGCCTGCCCCTTATCCGAAGACTGTGTCACCTGGTTCTGGACTTCCCCAACATCGGGAACATTCTTCCTGCATCTAGCCTATCTAGTCCAGTCAGAATCTTATATGTTTCTATGAGATCCCCTCTCATCCTTCTAAACTCCAGTGAATAAAGGCCCAGTTGATCCAGTCTCTCCTCATATGACAGCCCAGCCATCCCTGGAATCAGTCTGGTGAAACTTCGCTGCACTCCCTCAATAGCCAGAACGTCCTTCCTCAGATTAGGAGACCAAAACTGAACACAAGATTCCAGGTGGGGCCTCACCAAGGCCCTGTACAACTGCAGCAAGACTTCCCTGCTCAGATATTCAAATCCCCTAGCTATGAAGGCCAACATACCATTTGCCTTCTTCACCGCCTGCTGTACCTACATGCCAACTTTCAATGACTGATGTACTATGACACCCAGATCTCGCTGCACCTCCTATTTTCCTAATCTGCCACCATTCAGATAATATTCTGCCTTCGTGTTTTTGCCCCCAAAGTGGATAACCTCACATTTATCCACATTATACTACATCTGCCATGTATTTTCCCACTCGCCTAACCTGTCCAAGTCACCCTGCAGCCTCTTATTGTCCTCCTCACAGATCACACCGCCACCAAGTTTAGTGTCATCTGCAAACTTGGAGATATTACATTCAATTCCATCATCTAAATCGTTAATATATATTGTAAAGAGCTGGGGTCCCAGCACTGAGCCCTGCGGCACTCCACTAGTCACTGCCTGCCATTCTGAAAAGGATCCGTTAATTCCGACTCTCTGCTTCCTGTCTGCCAACCAGTTCTCTATCCACATCAGCACATTACCCCCAATACCATGTGCTTTGATTTTGCACACCAATCTCTTGTGTGGGACCTTGTCAAAAGCCTTTTGAAAGTCCAAATACACCACATCCACTGGTTCTCCCTTGTCCACCCTACTAGTTACATCCTCAAAAAATTCCAGAAGATTTGTCAAGCATGATTTCCCTTTCATAAATCCATGCTGACTTGGACCAATCCTATCACTGCTCTCCAAATGCGCTGCTATTTCATCCTTAATGATCGATTCCAACATTTTCGCTACCACCGATGTCAGGCTAACTGGTCTGTAATTAACCGTCTTCTCTCTCCCTCCTTTTTTAAAAAGTGGTGTTACATTAGCAACCCTCCAGTCCAAAGGAACTGATCCAGAGTCGATAGACTATTGGAAAATTATCACCAATGCATCCACTATTTCTAGGGCCACTTCCTTAAGTACTCTGGGATGTAGACTATCAGGTCCTGGGGATTTATCAGCCTTCAACCCCGTCAATTTCCCTAACACAATTTCCCGCCTAATAAGGATATCCTTCAGTTCCTCCTTCTCACTAGTCCTTCGGACCCCTAGTACATCGGGAAGGTTATTTGTGTCTTCCTTTGTGAAGACAGAACCAAAGTACTTGTTCAATTGGTCTGCCATTTCTTTGTTCCCCATTATAAATTCACCCGAATCCGACTGCAAGGGACCTACGCTGGTCTTCACCAGTCTTTTTCTCTTCACATATGTATAGAAGCTTTTGCAGTCATTTTTTATGTTTCCGGCAAGCTTCCTCTCGTACTCTATTTTCCCCCTCTTAATTAAACCCTTTGTCTCCTCTGCTGCATCCTAAATTTCTCCCAGTCCTCCGGTTTTCAACTTTTTCTGGCAAATTTGTATGCCTCTTCCTTGCATTTAACACTATCCTTAATTTCCCTTGTTAGCCACGGTTGAGCCACCTTCCCCGTTTTATTTTTACTCCAGACAGGGATGTACAATTGTTGAAGTTCGTCCATGTGATCTATAAATGTTTGCCATTGCCGATCCACCGTCAACCCTTTAAGTATCATTTGCCAGTCCAATCTCGCCAATTCGCGCCTCATACCATCAAAGTTACCTTTCTTTAAGTTCAGGACCCTAGTTTCTGAATTAACTTTGTCACTCTCCATCTTAATAAAGAATTCTACCATATTATGGTCACTCTTCCCCAAGGGGCCTCACACAACAAGATTGCTAATTAGTCCCTTCTCATTACACATTACCCAGTCTAGGATGGCCAGCTCTCTGCTTGGTTCCTCGACATATTGGTCCAGAAATCCATCCCTAATACACTCCAGGAAATCCTCCTCCACCGCATTGCTACCAGTTTGGTTAGCCCAATCAATATGTAGATTAAAGTCGCCCATGATAACTGCTGTACCTTTATTGCACACATCCCTTATTTGTTGTTTGATGCTGTCCCCAACCTCACGACTAGTATTTGGTGGCCTGTACACAACTCCCACTCGTGTTTTCTGCCCTTTGGTATTCTGTAGCCCCACCCATTACGATTCCACATCATCCAAGCTAATGTCCTTCCTTACAATTGCATTAATTTCTTCTGTAACCAGCAACACCACCCCGCCTCCTTTTCCTTTCTGTCTATCCTTCCTAAATGCTGAATACCCCTGGATGTTAAGTTCGCAGCCTTGGTCACACTGGAGCCATGTTTCCATGATGCCAATCACATCATACCCGTTAACTGCTATCTGCGCAGTTAATTCGTCCACCTTATTCCGAATACTCCTCGCATTGAGGGACAGAGACTTCAGGCTTGTCTTTTTAACACACTTTGACCCTTTAGAATTCTGCTGTAAAGTGGCTCTTTTTGTTTTTTGCCTTGGGTTTCTCTGCCCTCCACTTTTACTATTCTCCTTTCTATCTTTTGCTTCTGTCTCCATTTTATTCCCCTCTGTCTCCCTGCATAGATTCCCATGTTCACCTCTCATACCCCTTCTATGGAGCACCTGTGGGCTTTCCCTGGGTAGACTTGGTTGACTGCGAGCCTTCTACTCTGAGGTCCATCTGGGATAGGAGTAGGGTCCAGCGAGCAATGCGGGCACTGCTCACCATACCATCCTTAATCCTCCCATCTAGGAGCATTTGAGTAGGTGTGTGGTGGGTTAGGAGTGTTAGAGGAGATCCCCACATGAAGATCAAGGATCTTTTCACTGCCCAATGTGTGGCTAGGAGGTGTCTCTCACAGTTGGAGTACCCCTTCTCTACATCTGTGAGGATCCTGGAGGAGTAAACCACCGGTCTCAGCTGGCTGTGCCGCTCTTGAAGCAGCACTGAGCTCAAACTGTCCCCGCTGGCTGCCACCTCCAGGAAAAACTCCTTTCCTACATCTATCGCTGCTAAGACTGGCGCAGTCTGCAGATCCTTCTTGAGCTGATTAAATGCTGCTTCGCAACCCTCCTCCCAGTCCCACTCTACTCCCTTGTGTAGGAGCCTGAGCAGAGGGGCTGCGGTGGCTGCATAATCCTCAATAAAATCTCTGCAGTACCCGGTGAGTCCTCAAAAGCATCTTACCCCTGTCACTATGTTGGGGGCTGGTAACTCATGTACTGCCTCCCTTCTAGCCTTGTCGATGGCCCTTTCCCTAGCGCGCACAGTCAGCCTCAGGAATTTTACTTCCTTCTGGCCGATCTGTGCCTTCTTGGGGTTTACTTTAAACCCTTCTTCTTTTAGCAGCTCCAGCTGCTTGGCCAGCAGTGGGCCATGCTCCTCCCCCTGATCGGTGAACAGAAGCAGGTCATCCACATACTGTACCAGCTGCTGGGGTCTGCTAAAGCCGTTTAAACAGTTCGCCATGCATTGGTGAAAAATGCTAGGGCTATTGTGGAAGCCTTGGGGAAGACAGTTCCACGTATATTGTTGGCCCTTAAAGGTAAAGGCGAACTTGTACTGGTCCTCCCGTTTTAAAGGAATGGACCAGAACCCATTTGAAATATCCAGCACCGTGAAAGTGGTCGCAGATGCTGGAATACTCCCTATGAGATCCGCTACGGCTGCTACAGTGGGTGCACAGGCAGGGATATTCTTATTTAGTACTTGATAGTCCACGGTGGCCCTCCATGAGTTGTCCGGTTTCTTAACCGGCCACAGTGGAGCGTTCACATGGGTTGCTATCGGTCTTAACACCACTTGCTCTACCAGTGATCCCAGCGCCATTGTCAGGTCTGCCTCTGCCTCCCTGGGGAAGTTATATTGCTTTTGTGGTCGAGTCATGGGGTCCCCTACTATACTAACTTCCACCCCCGTTACCCTACCACAGTCATGTTTGTGAGTGGCAAATGCTGCAAGGTGTGCCCGTACATATGCCTGGTACTCCACTGGGATGTTACTGACCAGTAATTCCAAGTCGTAACCCTCCTTTGGCTTCACGGTACACAACGTTCCCTTGGCCCCTTTTTCTGGGATCACCGCCACCTCACCTTCCCTGTCAGTCACTATGGCCCCCCATAGACAGTGGTTCCTGAGATCCACTCCAGGCATCGTGCTCTAGGGAACACAGATACACAGGCTGCGCTGGCTCTAGTCATGCATCTGGATTGGAGCAGAGGGTTTTACCGTACCGACTACTGCACCAGTTGCGATAGCTACTGCTCCCTGTCCGTTTATGAGTGTCTGTCGGGTGGTTGCGAGTGTCCCATATGAGTCGGGTGTTCCTTACGGGCTGGGGCTGGAGTTGCCTTTTTCTTAGTCTCTTTCCAGGGGTTCCTACAGTCCTTCCTCCAGTGCCCACTTTTCCCACACCCAAAACACTCGCCCGCTTTATGGGCAGGGTTCCCACCTTCCTGATGCCACTCTCTCTTGCCTTGGCTGGGTTTAATTTCATGGACCCTCCCTTTAGAGGAGGGTTCCTCTGTCCCTCTACCGTTCCGGTGAGACAGGGTCAACTGTCTGACCACTGTCTCCTCGGTGGTTCTGGGATCTCTTGGATCAAGCCAGACCTCGGCTTTTGCCTTTACTCCAGGTAAGCTGTTTGCCACCAGGCTGCGGAGCCAGTGAGCCAGCTCATTAGGGTTCAGGTGGGCCCGGTCAAGAACTCCACTACAGGCCCTTTCGTAGACCGGCCACAACCTGTCGGCGAAAGCCTGTGGAGTCTCCCCATAGAGCTGCACTGTCTTCTCCACTCGGGAGAAAGGACTCCCATCGTTCATACCCATGGCCTCTAGAACCTCCTCCTTAACCATAGTGTACTTGTTTCACCCCTTTCTGCTGTCTGCAGAGAGGGAATGGCACAGCTTGGTGTCTAGCGAGAAGGGCAACAGCTTAGCCTGCTCTGAATCATCGCACCCGTTAATATCCCCTGTGTGTTCCACTTCCAGGAAGTGTACCGAGGGATCCCCCTGTTGGGTGAGCTTACTTAGGTGGCCTATCATAGCCCTCAGCTTTTGGGTGTCGTGGGGGACTATGAAGTTGCTTTTTACGGGTCCTGCTGCCCCATTGGCATCAGGCGGGCCAAACTTCTGCTGCCGGACTGGGTGCATTGGCCCTGGTTCCGGCCCTTCTTGTATTGGCTCGCCCGCTTCCCCCTGCTGCCAAGCCGAGTTAAAACCCGGGGCTGCCGGTGTTGGTAGTTTGCAATCCTTGCCTGCCCCGCACTCTGGCTGACACCCCTGCTGCTCCGGGCCATTCCCAGGAGCTGCAGGCAGTGACTGAGGGGTTTCTCCTTGCTCTACCAGGTGTTCCTGGGTTAAATCCGGCTTTATCAGGCACACCATGCCTTTAGCCCGGGATAGAGCAAGGTTCAAGCTTTGAATCTGTTGCTGGCAGGGGCCAGGGTCTCCTGCCTCAAATTCCCTGGCACTGGCTACCTTATAGGCTACCTGAATGTCTCTCACCCTCTCCTCATACTCTTTAACTTGTTTGGCGAGGCAGGAATTCTCTTCCCGCAATGCCCGTTCGCTATTCTTGGCTTCAATAATCTGACACTGTAAAAGGTCCAGTTGGGTTTTGTGCCTTTCTTTAGTGAACTCTCTACTTTCCTTTAACTGCCCCACCTCTGTCCACAGCCTTTCCCCGACTGTGGCCCTAGCGCTGGACCTCTCTTCTGCCTGCCTCAATACTCCCTTTAATTTCTCATTCTCCTCATCTAGAAGCCGGATCTGTCGCTGAAGGCATATTAGCCAATTGGCCTTCTCTATCGACTTTTTATGGTCCTTGCTCTCGGTCCATTGAGCTGCAGCATCTTCTGGACGCTCAGCATACAATAGATCGAGTACCCACTCCTTAGCCACATTTACCCTCTTAAACACATACGAGGAAATCCCCTCTTCCTTTTTGCTTCTTTTCCTGAAACCAGTCTCTCTCTTATCACGTCCCTTGTACCAGTGTCCCATCTGGGTCGCCATTATGTAAGGGGTGGTTTTCAAGTGGTCAGCTTTCCCTTCTGACCTTATATGAGCGGTTCCGAATCGCTCCCACACCCTTGGTTCTAGACACTGGAATTATGAAGGGACTGTGACAGACTTGGACAGACAATCGGTTTCAAGGTAGGAAGCAGGTATGGCTTTATTGTGTTTAAAAAGAAGTAAAAGGCACACCTTTAATAACACACACAGAATATTAATACCAATACACACTGACGGTACAACACATTGAATAAAATGTCAAAATACAGCCTGTGGGAAAAAGAATACGGCTTAAACTCTAAATGGGGTAAAGAGGAGAATGCAGATACATTTACACAAGTTATCCCAGCCTCCCCCCTCCCAATTCCCCTAACTAACTAAGTTATAGCTCTGGGGGTTCAGGGGCTATGCTCACCAATCCCTTTAGACAGTTGCCGGTGAATCACAGTTTCGGGGTTCGCTGCACTTGGCCTTCTAGGCGAGCCGCACCCCGGTCGGAGGAGAGGACTTCGGACTGCGTAGTCTTCGGTTGGGGTGCGTCCGTTGATGCAGTAAGTTGCGTTTTGGATGTATGAGGTAAATACCCACTTTCTTTGGTTAGGAATAGTTTTAGTTAGTCCCTTTTGGTAATTTCTCACCCGTTGGGTCGTTCAGAAGTAGATTGTAGAGTGGTTGTCAATTTGGTTGCTGACAACCTTCTGTTTCGTGGGCCTCGTGCTCGGTCAGTTCCTGATCAGTTCTGGTAGTTTCCTTCACTATTCCATTTCTTCACTCCCCAGCTCCGGCTGCTTGTGTCTGTGTTCGAGTCTGTGCCTTTTCCTGGTAAAACTGGGAGTAGATATATCCCAAAAAGGCTTCCTTATCTCCCACCAAATCTGGCCCAGCTCTTTGTTTCCCAGCCCAACTAACTGAAACTTGATTGAGTGGTTTTAATCTGGCGGTAATAGGCTTTATGAAGTTGGTGAGCTCTCGTCCATTGTGCTAGTCTGGCCTGAGTCAGATATTTCTATGTCTGTTGAAAAGGTGTTGGAATATGTATGTGATATTTGGGTCCTCTGGGTGGGGTGATAATGTTTCTTCCATGGTCGATTGTTTAAATGCTAATGTTTTCTAGGGGCAAGTTTTGAGGGTAAACAGTTCCCAGACAATTTGATTAGCTCCAATATCCAAACTGGCCCTTTAGAGATTGACCCCACCCCTTTTCTTGCAGACCCAACATTCATTTTTAAAAATCCCAAATTCAATTAAAGTTCGTAGTTTTTTCCATGTGCACTTTAGGATTTCAAACTCTTTGGGAGATAGTTCCAAATTAAATTCCCTTTCCGATGAGTCCAAACACTGGGGGCGGGGGGTGGGGGGGTGGGGTCTCCATGAATGCATCCCCTTTTATCCCCTGCAGGTATCGTCTGCCCCTTTAAAACTCATTTGTGTCCCGAAGTTTTTCCTTCCATTTTAAAAGTCCAGAAAGGGATTCTTCTCCTCTGCAGGGGAAAGGTACCAGGAATCTTTGCAAAATATTAGTAAATTCTACAGTTTGCAACCATCTTCAGCCAGAAGTGCCGAGTGGGTGATCCATATCAGCCACCTCCTGAGGTCCCCACCATCACAGAAGCCAGTCTTCGATTCACTCCACGTGATATCAAGAAACGGCTGAGCGCACTGGATACAGCAAAGGCAATGGGCCCCGACAACATCCCGGCTATCGTGCTAAAGACTTGTGCTCCAGAACTAACCGCGCTCTAGCCAAGCTGTTCCAGTACAGCTCCAGCACTGGGATCTATCCGACAATGTGGAAAACTGTCCAGGTATGTCCTGTCCACAAAAAGCAGGACAAATCCAATCTGGCCAATTACCACCCCATCAGTCTCCTCTCAATCATCAGCAAAGTGATGGAAGGTGTCGTCGACAGTGCGATCAAGTGGCACTTACTCACCAATAACCTGCTCACTGATGCCCAGTTTGGGTTCCACCAGGACCACTCAGCTCCAGATCTCATTACAGCCTTGGTCCAAACAAGGACAAAAGAGCTGGATTCCAGGGGTGAGGTGAAAGTAACTGCCCTTGACATCAAGGCAGCATTTGACCGAGTGTGGCATCAAGAAGTCCCAGTAAAACTGAAGTCAATGGGAATCAGGGAAAACTCTCCACTGGCTGGAGTCATAGCTAGCACAAAGGAGGATGGTTGTGGTTGTTGGAGGTTAATCATCGCAGCCCCAGGACATTGCTGCAGGAGTTCCTCAGGACAGTGTCCTAGGCCCAACCATCTTCAGCTGCTTCATCAATGACCTTCATAAGGTCAGAAGTGGGACTGTTCGCTGATGATTGCAGTGTTCAGTTCCATTCACAACTCATCAGATAATGAAGCAATCCATGCCCACCTGCAGCGAGACCTGGACGACATTCAGGCTTGGGCAGTTCAGTGGCAAGTAACATTCGCGCCACACAAGTGCCAGGCAATGACTATCTCCAACAAGTGAGAGTCTAACCACCACCTCTTGACATTCATAGAATTATGGAATCATAGAAATGTACAGCACAGAAGGAGGCCATTCAGCCCATTGTGTCCGCTCGGGCCGACAAAGTGCTTTCCAGCCTACAAAGGTAGGGAGAGGAGAGGAGAGGGGATTGGTGGGGCGGGGGGGGGAGCTGGGAGTGGGCGGTGGGGGGAGAGGAGAGTGGAGCTGGGAATGGGGTGGGGGGGCAGAGGGGAGCTGGGAGTGGGGGGGAGAGGAGAGTGGGGTGGGGAGGGAGAGGGGAGCTGGGAGTGGGGGGGGGGGGGAGGAGAGGGGAGCTGGGAGTGGGGGGGGGGGTAGGCGAGGAGAGCTGGGAGTGGGGGGGGGGGTGAGGGGAGCTGGGAGTGGGGGGAGAGGGGAGGGGAGCTGGGAGTGTAGGGTAGAGGGCAGGGGATGGGAGCTGGGAGTGGGGGGGGGGGCAGAGGAGAGGGGAGCTGGGAGTGGGGGGGGCAGAGGAAAGGGGAGCTGGGAGTGGGGGGGGGAGGAGAGGGGAGCTGGGAGGAGAGGGGAGCTGGGAGGGGGGGAGGAGAGGGGAGCTGGGAGGGGGGGAGGAGAGGAGAGCTGGGAGTGGGGGGGGGAAGAGAGGAGAGCTGGGAGTGGGGGGGGGAGGAGAGGAGAGCTGGGAGTGGGGGGGGGAGGAGAGGAGAGCTGGGAGTGGGGGGGGGGGGGGAGGAGAGGGGAGCTGGGAGTGGGGGGGGAGGAGAGGGGAGCTGGGAGTGGGGGGTAGAGTGCAGGGGATGGGAGCTGGGAGTGGGGGGCGAGAGGGGAGCTGGGAGTGGGGGGGGGCGAGGGGAGCTGGGAGTGGGGGGGGGGAGGAGAGGGGAGCTGGGAGTTGGGGGGGGGAGGAGAGGGGAGCTGGGAGTTGGGAGGGGGAGGAGAGGGGAGCTGGGAGTGGGGGGGGGTGAGGAGAGGGGAGCTGGGAGTGGGGGGTGAGGAGAGGGGAGCTGGGAGTGGGGGTTGAGGAGAGGGGAGCTGAGAGTGGGGGGGAAGGAGAGGAGAGCTGGGAGTGGGGGGGAGAGGAGAGCTGGGAGTGGGTGGGGAGAGGAGAGGGGAGCTGGGAGTGGGTGGGGGCGAGAGGAGAGTGGTGCTGGGAGTGGGGGGGGAGAGGGGAGCTGGGAGTGGCGGGGGGGCGGGGAGAGGGGAGCTGGGAGTCGGTGGGGGGGGGGAGCAGAGGGGAGCTGGGAGTCGGAGGGGGGGAGGAGCTGGGAGTCGGGGGGGGGGAGAGGGGAGCTGGGAGTGGGGGGGGGGGAGAGGGGAGCTGGGAGTGGGGGGGGGAGAGGGGAGAGGGGAGCTGGGAGTGGGGGCGGGAGGAGAGGGGAGCTGGGAGTGGGGGGTAGAGGGGAGCTGGGAGTGGGGGGGAGAGGGGAGTTGGAAGTCGGGGGGCGGGGCGGAGAGGGGAGCTGGGAGTGGGGGGGGTGAGGTGGGGGAAAGGGGAGCTGGGAGTGGCGGGGAGGAGAGGGGAGCTGGGATTGGGGGGAGAGGAGAGGGAAGCTGGGGGTGGGGGGGGGAGGAGGAGAGGGGAGCTGGGAGTGGGGGGGAGAGGGGGGCTGGAAGTTGGGGGGGAGAGAGGAGAGCTGGGAGTGGGGGGGGGAGAGGGGAGCTGGAAGTCGGGGGGGGGGAGAGGGGAGCTGGGAGTGGGGGGAGAGGAGAGGGGAGTAGGGGAGCTGGGACTGGGGGGAGAGGGGAGCTGGGAGTGGGGGGGGGGGAAGAGAGGGGAGCTGTGAGTTGGGGGGGGTGGAGAGGGGAGCTGGGAGTGGGGGGAGAGGGGAGCTGGGAGTGGGGAGGGGGGAGAGAGGGGAGGTGGAAATGGCGGGGGGGGGAAGAGGGGAGCTGGCGGGGGGGGGGAGAGGGGAGCTGGGAGTGTGGGGGGGGTGGAGACGGGAGCTGGGAGTGGGGGGAGAGGAGAGGGGTGCTGGGGGTGGGGGGAGAGGGGAGCTGGGAGTGTGGGGCGGTGGAGAGGAGAACTGGGAGTGGGGGGAGAGGAGAGGGGAGCTGGGAGTGGGCTCGGGGCTCGCGTGGGGCCTCAGGGATTGGGGGGGCTCGGGCCTCGGGGCTCGTGCTCGGTTTGGGCTCATGGCTTGGGGGGGCTCGGAGGTGGGGCTCGAGGGGGCTCAGGGGGGATCATGGCTCGGGGTTTTCTCGGGATCGGGGGGGGCACGGGGCTTGGGGGGGGCACGCGAGGGGGACCAGGAGGTGGCTCAGGGCTCGGGGGTGACTCGGAGCTCGGGGGTGGGCTCGGGACTCTGGGAGGGGCTCGGAGCTCGGGGGTTCGGGCTTTGGGTTTTGGGCCTCGGGGCTCGTGGCTAGGGGGAACTCGACGGGGGCTCAGGGGAGATCGGCGGGGTCTCGGGGTTCGGGTGGGGAGTTCGGGGCTCAGGGCTTGGAGTTCGGGGGAGTGGGGCTCTGGGCTCGGCGGGGCTCAGGGTTCGAGGCTCGGGTGGGGATCGGGGCAAGGAGTCGGTGCGGGGCTTGGGGGGGGACTCGGGGCTCTGGGGAGCTTTGCATTGCGGGGAAGGGGCTCGGGGCTTGGTGGGGGGAATCGGGACTCGGGTAGATCGGAGGAGCTCGGGGCTCGGGGTGGTTCGCGGCTCTGGGCTCGGGGGGGACTCAGGGCTCGGGGGGATCAGGTGGCCTCGGAGTTCGGGGCTCGGAGCTCAGGATTAAGAGGGGGCTCGGGGCTCAGGGGGGTGCTCGAGGCTCGAGGGGTGCCTCGGGGCTCAAGGTTCAGGGTTCGGGGCTCGGGGGTATCGAGTGGCTCGGGGCTCGAGGGGGCTCGGGGTTCGGGAGGGTTGAGGTTCGGAGGGGTCCCTCGGGGCTCAGGGTTCAGGTGAGGCTCGGGGCAAGGTGCTTGGTGGGGAGCTCGGTGGGGGTCTCGAGGTTGCGCACGGGGGCTCTGGGGGGGGCTTTGGGCTCGGAGGGCACCTCGGGCTCGGTGGGGCTCGGGGCTCGCGTGAGGCCAAGGGCTCAGTGGGGCTCAGGGCTAGGGGGCGCTCGAGGGGGGCTCGGGTGTGGGGCTCAGGGCTCGGGATACGTGCTCACGGGGGCTCGGGGTTCGGGGGGGCTTGGGGTTGGGGCTCAGGGCTTGGGGCAAGCGGTTCGGAATTCAGGTGGTCTTGGGGCTCGGTGGGGGGACTTGGGGATCGGGATTGCTCGAGGATGGGCTCGTTACTAGGGGGGGCTCGCTGGTGGACCAGGTGGGGGGGCATGGGGCACGGGGGGCTCTGGGGGGATCATGGCTCGGTGGTGGGCTCGGGGGGAGATCGGGCTGGCTCGAGGAGGGGGTCTCTGGTCTCGGGGCTCATGGGGGGTGCTGGGGGGGGTGGTGCTTGAGACTTGGGGCTCGGGGGGGTGCCTCGGGGCTCCGAGGGGCGCTCGGGGTTCGGGGCTCAGGGCTCAGGGCTCGGGGCTTGGGGCTCGAGTGGGGCTCGGGGCTCTGGGCTCAGGGGTGGCCTCGGGACTCGGGTCTCGGAGCTCGGTGGGGGGGGCTTGGGGCTCGGGGAGCTTTGCATTGCGGGGAAGGGGCTCGGGGGGGGGGGAAATCGGTTCTTGGGTAGATCGGAGGAGCTCGGGGCTCGGGATGGTTTGCGGCTCGGGGCTCTGGGCTCGGGTGGAGCTTGGGATTCCGGGGGTATTGGAGCTCGCGGGGGCTCGGGGAGGACTCAGGGCTCGGGGGTATCGCGGAGCTCGGGGCGGCTCGGGGTTCGGGAGGGTCGAAGTTCAGAGGGGTCCCTCGGGGTTCTGGGCTCGGGGCTCAGGGTTCGGGGGGGACTCGGGGATGGGTTCGTGGCTGGGGGGCCTCGATGTTGGGCTCGGGGACGGCTCGCTCGCTCGGGCTTAGGGCTTGGGGCTCGGGACTCGGGGCTTGGCGGGGGCTCGGAGGGTGGCTCGGGGCTCGGAGGGTGGCAAGGGGCTTGTGTCTCGTGGCTGGGGGTGACTCGGGGCTCAAGGGAGACTCGGGAGGAGATCGGCGTGGGCTAGGGGGAGGGGGCTCGGGGCTCGCGGAGGCTCGGGGGGGAGGGCTCGGGTCTTGGTGGGGTGGGGGGACTTGGGGATTGGGGGTGCTCGAGGATGGGCTCGTTACTAGGGGGGGCTTGCTGGTGGACCGGGGGGGGGGCATGGGGCACGGGAGGGCTCTGGGGGGATCATGGCTCGGGGTGGCTCGGTGGTGGGCTCAGGGGGAGATCGGGCTGGCTCGGGGAGTTGGTCTCTGGTCTCGGGGCTCATGGGGGGTGCTGGGGGGGGTGCTGCTTGAGACTTGGGGCTCGGGGGGTGCCTCGGGGCTCCAAGGGGTGCTCGGGGTTCGGTGCAATCGGGGGGCTCGGCGTTCAGGGCTCAGGGCTCAGGGCTCGGGGCTTGGGGCTCGAGTGGGGCTCGGGGCTCTGGGCTCAGGGGTGGCCTCGGGTCTCGGAGCTCGGTGTGGGGGCTGCGGGCTTGGGGCTCGGGGAGCTTTGCATTGCGGGGAAGGGGCTCGGGGCTCGGGGCAGGGGGAAATCGGGACTCGGGTAGATCGGAGGAGATCGGGGCTCGGGGTGGTTCACGGCTCGGGGCTCTGGGCTCGGGGGGAGCTCGGGATTCCAGGGGTATTGGAGCTCGCGGGGGCTCGGGGGGTACTCAAGGCTCGGGTGATCAGGGGGCTCGAGGTTCGGGGCTCGGAGCTCAGGATTAAGGGGGGGCATGTGGCTCGGAGGTGCTCGAGGCTCGGGGCTCGGGGGGGGGGTGCCTCGGGGCTCGGGACACAAGGTTCAGGATTCGGGGCTCGGGGGTATCGAGTGGCTCGGGGCTCGGGGGGGCTCGGGGTTCGGGAGGGTCGAGGTTCGGAGTGGTCCCTCGGGGCTCGGGACTCAGGGCTTGGGGCTCAGGGTTCGGGGGGGATTCGGGGGTGGGTTCGTGGCTGGGGGGCCTCGGTGTTGGGCTCGGGGACGGCTCGTTCGCTCGGGCTCAGGGCTTGGGGTTCGGGGCTTGGCGGGGGCTCGGAGGGTGGCTCGGTTTTCGGGGGGTGGCAATGGGCTTGGGTCTCGGGGCTGGGGGTGACTCGGGGCTCAAGGGAGACTCGGGAGGAGATCGGCGTGGCCTCGGGGGAGGGGGCTCCGGGCTCGCGGAGGCTCGGGGGGAGGGCTCGGGTCTCGGGGGACGGGGGGGGGCTCCGTGCTCGGAGGGGCTTGGGGCTCAGGAGGGAGCTCGGGATTCTGGAGAGCTCTCGGGGCTCGGGGCTCCGAGGGGCGCTCGGGGATCGGGGGGGGCTCAGGGCTCGGGGTTCGGGGCTTGGGGCTCGAGTGGGGCTCTGGGCTCAGGGCTCAGGGCTCGAGGGGAGCTTGGGGCTCATGGGGGGGCCGGGGGGGGGACTCGGGACTCAGGGCTCGGGGGGGGGATGCTCGAGGCTCGGGACTCGGGAGGGGCTCGTGGCTCTGTGCTCGAGGCTCAGGGCTCGGGGGAGATCGGGGAGTGCTTGGGGGTTGGGCTGGGGGGGCGCTCGGGGATCGGGGGGGCTCGGGGCTCAGGGCTCAGGGCTCAGAGCTCTGGGCTCAGGCGAGCTCGGGAGGGCTCCGGGCAGGTTTGGGGCTCGGGGATCAGGCTCGGGGGCTCGGGTATCGAGGGGCTCTGGGCTCAGGCGGGCTCGGGGGGGGGGGGGGGCTCGGGGATCAGGTTCGGGGGCTGGGTGATCGTGGGGGGGGCTCGGGGCTCTTGGCTTAGGCCGGCTCGGGGGGGGCTCGGGGCTCAGTGGGGGGGAAATTGGGGGGTCCTCGTGGCTCGTAGCGTGACTCGGGGCTCGGGTGGGGCTCGGTGCAAAATGCTCGGTGGGGTCTCGGTGGTGGGCTCGGGGCCCAGATGGGGCTCTGGGCAAGGGGCTCGGTGGGGGGGCTCAGGGGGGACTCGGGGCTCTGGTGGGCTCGGGGTTCGGTGGGATCTCGGGGCTCGGAGGGGGGAATCGGGGCTCGGGTAGATCGGAGGAGTTCGGGGCTCGGGGGGGGCTGCCTCGGGGCTCGGGACTCAAGGTTCGAGGCTCGGGGGTATCGAGTGGCTCGGTGCTCGGGGGACTCGGGGCTCAGGGCTCGGAGGGGATTCGGGGCTCGGGGGGAGATCGGCGGGGGCTCTTGGGGGGTGCTCGGGGCCCGGGTGGGCTCAGGGTTCGGTGTTTGGGGCTCGGGGGGGCTCGGGGCTCAGGGGGGCTCGGGGCTCGGGGAGGGGCTCAGTGGTGGGCTCGGGGCTCGCGGGCGGCTCAGTGGGCTCGGGCTCTGGGCTCTGGGCTTGGAGCTCGGGGCTCGACAGGGGAGGGCTCGGAGGGGGGCTCGGGTTTCGGGGCTGGGTGTGACTCGGGGCTCGAGGGAGACTCGGGAGGAGATCGATGGGGACTCGGGGGCTCGGGCTCAGGGGTGGCCTCAGGGCTTTGGGGGGGCTCGGGAGTGGGCTCGGTGCTCGTGGGGGGGCTCGGGTATCGGGGGGCTCTGGGCTTGGGGGGGCTCCGGGAGGCAAGTGGCCCGAGTCACCCCCAGCCCTGAAACCCGTGCCCCCCCTCCGAGCCCCCCCCAAGCCCCTGCTGAACCCTGAGCTCCAAGCCCCGAGCCCGAGCCCTCCGAGCCGACCCCGAGCCCCATCCCCCCTCACGGGCTCGGGGGAGCTCGGGTTTCTGGGGGGCTCTCGGGACTTGGGGGGGAGCTCTGTGGGCTCGGAGGGGCTCTCGGGTTTCACGGATCGGGGGTACTCGGGGCTTGGTGCTCGGGGCTCGGGGGGATCGAGGGACTCGGGGGGTGCTCGGGGGTGGGGCTCATGGGGCATGTTTGGGGGTGGCTCGTGGTTCGGGGGCAGCTTGGTGGGTGGCTCGGTGCTCGGGGCTCAGGGTGGGGGCTCAGGGCTCGGGTGGCTGTGGCTTGGGGCGACTCGGGGTGGGGGTGGGCTCGCGGCTCGGTGAGCGCTCGAGGCAGAGTTCGGGGGAGCTCGGGGTTCTGGACTCGGGCGGGGCTCGAGGCACAGGGCTCGGGGATTCGGGCGGGGCTCGGGGTTTGGGACTCGGGGAGGGGGCGGAGGGCTCAAGACTCGGGGTGGTGGCTCAGGGCTTAGGTTTCGGGGCTCAGGGAGGCTTGGGTGGGGCTCGGGGCTCGGGTGGGCTCGGGGTGGTGGTTCGGTGGTGGGTTCAGTGCTTGGGGCTCAGAGCTCAGGAGTGGCTTGGGCGGGTGCTCGGGGCTCAGGAGGGGCGCTTGGGGCTTGGGGGGGTCTCGGGGTTTGGGGCTCGGGCTTGGGGGGGGGGGCTCGGTGTTCCGGGCTTGAGGATTGGGGACAGCTCGGTGGGGATCGGGGCTCTGGGCTCGCGGGGGACTCTGGTTTTGGTGTGGATTGGGGGCGGGGCTCGGGTTTTGGTGCCCGGGCGTTGGGGTATGCTCAGTGCTCGTGGGGGAAGCGCGGGGCTCGTGGGGGAGGCTCGGGGCTCGGGTCGACTCAAGGGAGGGCTCGGGGCCTGGGTTAGGGCTTGGGGGGGCACTCGGGGGGGGGGGGGTGGTCTCGGGGTTCTGGACTCGTGGCGGGCTCGGGGTTTGGGGGGTGCTTGGGGCTCATGACGGGGAGACTTGGGAGGGGGCTCGGGGGACTCGGGGCTTGGGGAGGGGTTTGGCGTTCGAGATTCGGGGGGTGCTCGGAGCTCAGGGGGTGCTCAAGGGCAACAGAGCGGACTTTAGGAGGGGGCTCGGGGGCTCGGGGCTTGGGCGGGGCTCGGGGGTTGCTCGGGGCTGGGGAGTGCGGGTCTTGGGGCTCGGGAGGGGGGATTGTGGTTTGGGGTGGGTGGGGCTCGTGGCCTGGGCCTTGGGGCTCAGGGCTCTGGGGGGGGTGATGGGGGGAGCCTGGAGCCTCGGTGCTCGGGGTTAGGGGGAGCTCGATGGGGGCTCGGGGAGATCGGCTGAGGCTCGGGACTCGGGGCTCGGGGTTCGTGGGGGACTCGCAGTTCGCGGCTCGGGAGGGGCTCGGTGGGGTCTCGGTGAGGTCTCGGTGCCCGGGTGAGGCTTGGGGCAAGGGACTTGGTGGGGTCTCAGTAGGGGGGGCTTAGGGGTGACTCGGGGCCGGGGAAGCTTGGGATTTGGGGGGAGTCTCGGGGCTCGGGGGGGGGAATCGGGGCTCGGGTACATCGGAGGTGCTCAGGACTTGGGGTGGCTCGCAGCTCTGGGCTCGGTGCTCGGGGGGAGCTCGGGATTCTGAGGGGGGTTCGGGGCTCGGGTGGGGGCTCGCAGGGGTTCGGGTGGGGACTCGGGGCTCAGGACTCGGGGGGAACTCGGGGTTCGGGGGGAGATCGGCGGGGGCTCCGGAGGCGGGCTCGTTTCCTTCTGTCTGTAGTTGGGAAACAAAATGTTTCACGTTGAATCGGGAGCACTTCCTGTGCTAATGCTGTCGATCTAATCTTTTATTTATGGGTTGCAGGTAACCGTAGGGGGATGGGGGGGCTAGGGGGATGGGGGTTCGGGACCCGGAGGGGGGCTCGGGGTTCGGGGCTCACGGGGGGTTCGGGGCTCGGGTGGGGGCGAGGCTCGATGCTCGGGGGCGCTTGGGGTTCGGGGCTCGGGCGGGGACTCGGGGCCCGGGAGGGACTCAGGGCTCGGGGGGAGATCGGTGAGGGCTCCGGGGGGGGGGCCTCGGGGCTCGGTGGGGGCTCTGGGCTCGTGGGGAGATTGGCGGGGGCTCGGGACTCGGGGCTTGGAGCTCAGGACACAGCGCTCGGAGTTTGGGGCTCGGAGGCTCAGGGTTCGGGATGGGCTCGGGGATCGGGGTGGCTTGGGGCTCGGGGTTCGGGTCTCGGTGGGGGCTTGGGGTTGTTCGAGGGTGGCTCAGTGGGGGGCTCGGGTGGTGATCGGGGTGGGGCTCGGAGCTCGGAGACGGCTCGGGGCAAGGATCTCAGTCGGGGGGCACGGTGGGGGGCTTGTGGGTGCGCTCAGGGGGGTGCTCTGTGCTCTGGGGGGCTCGGGGTTCGGGGGAAGCTCGGGATTCTTGAGGCTCGGGAGGGCCTCGGGGCTCCGGGGGAGCTCTCGGGGCTCGGATCTCAGGGCTCGGAGGGGCGCTCGGGTTTCAGGGTTTGGAGGGGCTCGGGGGGATCTCAGGGCTAGGGGGGGCGCTTGGGGCTTGGTGCTCGGGGCTCAGGGCGATGAGGGGGCTCGGGGATGGGAGGGCTAGGGGGATGGGGGCTCGGGACTCGGAGGGGGGCTCGGGCTTCGGGGCTCACAGCGGGTTCGGGGCTCAGGTGGGGGTGAGGCTCGGGGTTCGGGGGAGCTCAGGATTCGAGGGGGGTCTGGGGTCTCACGACTCGGAGGGGTGCTCGGGGTTTGGGGCTTGGGGGCGCTTGGGGTTCGAGGCTCGGGTGGGGGCTTGGGGGCAAGGCTCGGGGCTTGGGAGAGAGCTCAAGATTTGGGGGAGACTCTGGGCTCGTGGCTCGTGGCGAGTTCGGGGCTTGGGTTAGGGCTCGGGGGGGCATTCGGGGAGGTCTCTGGGTTCTGGACTCGTGGCGGGATTTGGGCTTGGTGGGGGGGCTTGGGGCTCATGGCTTGGAGGGGCTCGGGGAGGGGTTTGCAGTTCGGGATTCGGCGCGGTGCTCGGGGCTCGGGGGGGCTCAAGGGGCATCAGGGGGGTCTCGGGGGGAGTGGGCTCGGGGGTCTCGGGGCTTTGGGGCAGCTTGGGCACGGCTCGGGGGGGCTCGGGGCTCTGGGGTGGCTCGGGGGGGGGGGGCTCAGATCTCGGGGCTGTGGGTGGGCTCAGGGCTCGGTTTCGGCAGGGGCTCGGGGTGGATACACGGGGCTCGGGGGGACTTGTGCCTCGTAGTTCGTGGGGCTTGGGGCATGGGGAGGTTCCGGGGGGCTCGGGGCAGGAGCTCGGGGCTCGGGAGAGGGCTCGGTAATCGGGGGGGGGTGGTGCTCGGCACAAGTGAGGGGGCTCGTGGCTCGTTGGGGGGCTCAGTGGTGGGTTTGGGGGGTCTTAGGCGTCAGCGCGTGGAGGGGGCTCGGGGCTTGGGGGGACTCACTTTTCAGCGCTCGGGAGGCGGCTCGGTGTTCAGTGCTCGTGGGTGCTCGGGGTTCGGGGATTCTCAAGGCTTCGGGCGGGACCTCGGTGCTCTGGGCTCGTGGGGGGCTCGAGATTCGGGGGGGGTCTTGGCACTCGACGGGGGACCCGGGAGAGCACAGGGCTCCAGGGAGGGAGCTCGGGTTTCAGGGTTCGGGGGGGAGGCTTGGTTCTCGTAGCTCGGTGGGGGCTCAGGGCTCGGGTGGGCTGGGTCTTGGGGCTCAAGGCACGGCGGGGGGGTGGGCCTCGGTGGGGGGTCAGTGTTCGGGGCTCGGGGGGGACACGGTGCTCGGGGCTTGGGAGGGGGCTCAGGGATCGGGGCTCACAGGGGTGCTCGGGGCTCGGGGGTGCTCAGTGGGGGGGTTCAGGGGGGCCTCGGGGCTCTTGGCTTGGGAGGGGACTCGGAGTTCGGGACTCTGGGGGGCTCTGAGCTCGGGGCTCGAGGGAGGCATGGTGTTCGGGGCTCGTGAGGGGGGCAAGGGGTTCGAGGAGGGGGACTCGTGGGGGGGCTCCGGAACGGTCTCGTGGTGGGTGGGATCTCAGGTTTCGGGGTGGGGCTTGAGTTTCGGGCCACGAGGCTCTGGGCTCAGTGGCTCGGGGCCCGGAGCTCCGGGGGGTGCTCGCTGCTCAGGCCTCAGGGGGGTTGGGTCGGGGCTTGGGGGTTCTCGGTGTTCGGGGCTCGGGGGTCATGGGGTTAGATGCCCGGGGGGTCTCGGGGCTCAGGGGAGGGCTCAGGGCTCGCAGCTTGTGGCTCGGAGGGGCTCCGGGCTCCGGAGTGTGCTCGGGGGAGGGCTTGGGGTTCGGTGCTCGGGGCACTGGGCTTGGGGCTCGGGGGGGTGGTCGGTGCTTGGGTTGGGCTCTGGGGGGGGCTCGGGGGGGGGGGGGCTTGGCCATGCTCGCGTATTGTGGAAGACTCGGGGCTCAGGGGGGGCTCTGGGCTCGGAGCTCGGTGCTTGGGGGGGGGGGGGGCTCGGGTCTTGGTGGGAGCTCTGGTTCGGTGGGGTGTGGTGCTCGCGGCTCGGGCCTGGCTCGGGGTTCAAGGCTCGGGGGAGGGGGCTGTGGGCGGGGTTTGGGGTTCGGGTCTCGGGGGGGAGGGGGGATGGCTTGGATGGGCTCGGTTGGGGCTTGAGGCTCGGGACATCGGCTGTTGCTTGGGGCTCAGAGCTCGGGGGTTGGGAGGGGTGGGGCTCGGGGCTCGGGGAGTGGCTCGGGGCTCGGGGGGACTCGGGGCTCGGGGAGTTTGGTGTTCGGGGCTCAAGGGGGGCTCGGTGGAGGGCTCGAGGCTCGGAGGGGATCTCGGGGCTCGGGGGGGGGGCTCGGGGGGCGAACCCGTTGCTGGGGTGGCTCAGGGGCTCGGTGGGGGGAGGGACTTGAAGCTCGGGGGGGGGGGAGGTTCTGTGGGGACTCATGGCTGGGGGGTCGGGGCTCGGGGGGTGCTCGGTGCCCAGGGTGGGCTCTGGGGGTGTTTGGGGGGGTGACTCATGGCTGGGGGGAGGGGCTCCGGGGGTTTCGGGGGGGGGCTCAGTGCTCGGGGGGGGCTCCGTGCTTGGGGGTGGGGCTCGGGTCTCGGTGGGGGCTCGGGCTCGGCCGGGTGCTCGGGGCTCGGGCCTGGCTCAGGTTTCGGGGCTCGTGGGGGAGGCTAGGGACTCGGGGAGGGGCCTGGGGGGGTTCGGGGTTCAGGTCTCGGGGGGATTTCTCGGTTGGGGCTTGGAGCTCGGGACATCGGTGGTTGCTCGGGGCTCGGGAGTGGGGCTCGCAGGGTGTGCTCGGGGGCGTGGAGGGGACTCGTGGCGCGTGGGGGGGCTTGGTGGCAGGCTCAGGGCTCGGGCCTCTGGTCTCGGTAGGGGCTCGGGACTCGAGCGAGGGGGGGGGTTCTTGGGGCTCAGGGTTGTCTCGTGGCTCAGTGCTCTGGGGGGGGGCTCGGGGGACTCGTGGCTGGGGGGAACTTAGGGCTCGGGGTTCGGGAGGGGCTCGTGGCGGTGGGTGGGCGGCCCGGGGTTCGGGGGGGCTCGGAGCTCAGGGCTCGGTGGGGCTCGGTGCTCGAGGCTCGGGAGGTGGCTCGGGGCTCGGGGGCGGGCTCCGTGTTCGGGGCTTGGCGCTCAGGGGGGCTCGATGCTCGGGGCTCGGAGGGGGTTCAGGGCTGAGGGGTTGCTCGGTGTTCAGGGCTTGGGGGCGGGGGGGGGGCTCAGTGTGTTCGGGGCTCAGGGCTTGGGGGGAGGGGGCTCAGGCTCGGGGGAGGCGGTTCGGGGCTCGGTGCTTGAGACTCGGGGGAGGGGCTCGGGGGAGGCTCAGGAGCGGGCTCGGTGTTCGGGACTCGGGGCTGGGGTGGGGGCTCGGAGCTCAGTGGGGCAACTTGGGGCTTGGGGCTCAGCAGACAACGTGGTGTTCGGGGTCAGTTCCGACGCAGGCGCAGAAAAGGGTTCGTGTAAATTGCGCTGGGGAGGGGGCGGAGTCGGAGATTATTTGTCCTAACATGCATATTTCGGGGGACACAAGCACAGGAGCGCGAGTTAGGATACATAGTCACTGCGAAATAATAACGGTCATGTGGCACTGTTCCTGTGTGGAGCCATCTTGTGTAAATTGTGTCACCAGAATATATCACACACAAAGCATTCAGTCTGTTTGTATCTTTCCATCCCACAGGCAAGTGTCCTCCAAGGAAGCCGAGATAATGTCCACCACCAGCCCACCGCAGCCGTTGTCACCGTCCGATTTCCTCGACAAACTGATGGGGAGAACCTCGGGCTATGATGCGCGAATCCGCCCAAATTTTAAAGGTACAGGCGCCCCGCTTACCTCTCCCAACAGTTTGGACCCTGTCCGCTGCTCCACATGCTGAAAGATGCACCAAACCTGCCCCTTCCACAAGCCCATCCTCCACGGGACTGCTGGCACTGGACTGGAGTGTGCACAGAAGGAGGCAAATCGGTCCACTGTGCATGGTGTGGCCCCCAGTAACGGGGGGACCCCTGGCAGAGCGTCATCGTGTGTGGAGAATCTACGCAGAGCTTCACACTTTGGAGATTGCACATCTCCAGCCTGTCAGTTGCTACCCAAGCGGCAGGACAGCTCAGGCTGAACCACCTCAATAACAGAGGCCGAGTTTGTCAAGGTTTGACCAACTGGGAAACTCGAGCAGCCAGAAGCCGTGACACTGTTCCTTGCGATGGCAGAGTCTCAGTGCCCCTCTGTAGACAGGGGAGAACGGGAACGTCCTTCTTCACTATGAAGACTGAGTGCTGATCGGATCAAGGTGTTTACAACGTTATATGGCTTTGATAGGCTAGGTAGAGAGAAAATATTTCCTCTGGCGGGAGAGTCCGCAGCAAGGGGGCATAATTTTAAAATTAGAGCCAGACCCTTCAGGAGAGCCATCAGGAAATACATTTTCATAGTAAGGATAGCAGCAACCTGGAACTCCCTCAGCAGGAGGCTGTGGGTGCTGGAGCATTCAAGGTTGAGAACAATACCTATCAGAAATCTGCAACTAATTGAGGGTAAATGGAGTTAAGGTATACAACATGATCTAATCAATAGTGTAACAGGCTCGAGAGGCTGAATGGCCTCCTCCTGTTCCTAAGGTAACAGGCTCGAGGAGCTGAATGGCCTCCTCCTGCTCCTGTGTAATAGGCTCAAGAGGCTGAATGGCCTCCTCCTGTTCCTGTATAACAGGCTCGAGGGGCTGAATGGCCTCCTCCTGTTCCTGTGTATCAGGCTCGAGGGGCTGAATGGCCTCCTCCTGTTCCTGTGTAACAGGCTCAAGGGGCTGAATGGCCTCCTCCTTTTCCTGTGTAACAGGCCCGAGGGGCTGAATGGCCTCCTCCTGTTCCTGTGTAACAGGCGCGAGGGGCTGAATGGCCACCTCCTGTTCCTGTGTAACAGGCTCGAGGGGCTGAATGGCCACCTCCTGTTCCTGTGTAACAGGCTCGAGGGGCTGAATGGCCACCTCCTGTTCCTGTGTAACAGGCTCGACGGGCAGAATGGCCTCCTCCTGTTCCTGTGTAACAGGCTCGAGGGGATGAATGGCCGCCCTCTGTTCCTGTGTAACAGGCTCAAGGGGATGAATGGCCGCCCTCTGTTCCTGTACTCGACTCTACCATTAATCCTTCACAGAAACCTGTCGATATTTAAATTAATGATACAAACTGTCCCATGTGACACTGCTCATAAAGAAAGGACTTGCATTTATGGAGCAACTTTCACCACCTCAGGACGTCTCAAAGCGCTTCACAGCCAATGAATTATTTTTGAAGTGTTGTCATTGCTGCAATGTAGGAAACGCGGCAGCTAAAGTGCCCACAGCAAGCTCCCACACAGAGCAGCAAGGTAATGGCCAGATGTTTTTGTGATGTTGGTTGAGGGATAAATATTGGTTGTTACCCTTCAGGGAAGCAGGGTAAAGAATTGACGGATATTCAATTTGAGGATCAGCCCTGTAAAGGCTCAAGCTGTCAGAGGTGTGCATTTCCCACCATTTGTTCCGCCCCTCTGTTGATAAAACAACCAAGCTGTCACCATTCGCTGTGCTAATGAAGCAGCATTTTGTTCCCAATGCATCCTGCATCAATTACACAAGCTCCTGCTGCAAACCGCCTCCCAATCAGGTTAGAGAAATGAACCCTGGTGCCAATTAACTACTGAGATTGGGCACACGGGGTCAGCACTGCGGGCAGCACACAACGGCCCCTGTGTCCGCTGGTTTCCAGAGCAGAGAAGCAGTTGGATTTGCATCGAGCAACTCAAAATAGCCAGCGAAGCACAAACAGGGCAGCTTGCTATGGCATTGAGGGTAGCCTGGCTGAGTGAACTAGCAAGGTCGCATTGGGTGAGGGAGCGTTCTGGTAATGTGGCAGAGAAAGACCTGAGGAAGAGGTCGAGGGCAAAACAGAAGCAGCAAGGGGTGGAGAAGAGATAAAAGTCAGCAACAATATAAAGATCAGATCGGGAGAAGGAGGGAGATCTGAGACGGTTGGATGCAAATACACAAAGTACTGTGACTAAACCGGGTGGATGAGAGGCTCAGATTGTGGTGAGGGTCTGATACAAGAGCTGTAAAGCAGGCACGGCTGAGCCGAGGGCAGGGCTGGGAGCTGAACATTTCCGTTACAGAGCGATAGAACAGGGACAAAGGGAGGAAGGGTGGGCATGTTCATCAATGATTCGGTTACAAGATCAGGAGGCAGGTGTAGGATGATTGTGTTCCACTCTACTTTGATCCATAAACCTCGGGAATTACAGGAAGGACTCCACACAATGCAAAGTTTAGGCTTAAACCCAACTGTTAATTTATTACACAAAAAACAAATAAAAATTACAGGACAAGACTTCTTAGAGATTGCTCGAAGACATACAATCGCCCATCCAGCCAGTTGCTGCTGCTGTCGCTTGTCGGCTCGTGGAGCGAGAGAAGGTGTTGGGTCCCCGCTGCCTGCTTCGTGGTCATTGGTCCTTCGACTTGTCGTTCTGAGGTGTTTCTTCGACCGGTTCCCCTGAGCTGTTGTTCTGAGCTCTTCCTGTTGTTCCGAGCTCTTGTTCTCAGCCCTTACAGATATATCCATTCGATTACACACATCTCCTGCTGGGTTGCTTCCAGTGAATGCATCTGGATCAGTCTTGATGGCTGTGATGATGGGTCTGGATCTGTTTGGGTGGCCACAATTTTCACACGGAATCGACAGGGCAAAAGATAACTCCTTATCTGCTGTGCCCCGTTATCCAAAAATGCACGCCTTGTGGGATCCTTTGTTGTCCTGGGTTTTCGCAGACTTGCAGTCTCCATAGGGAACTGGTTACCCACTCCAGTCAATTAATCCATTGGCTCCTCTGCCTGACTGTATCAAGCCCGTTGTCTCAATGTTAATCGGGTCTCGCTCCTGACCACAGAGATTGTATTAATCAGTTCTGAGTCACCACCTGCCCCAGGCTGGCACTCTTTCTCCCGCCCAACAGTCCCACAGGTTTTCTTTAAAACCATTTTAGCCCGTGGCCTCTTGCTGTGCCTTGATCATAAAATGTGTAACCCTCACACAGGCATGGAGGGGCTGAATCAAAGGATGAATCAGTTGGGTTAGAGTTGAAGAATAGGAAGGGGACTGTTATTATTCAGGCAGTATATTATATTATAGAGCAGCCAGCAGTGGGAATGAGCTAGAGGAAGAGATTCAGAGGCAAAGGACAGAGATATGCAGAAGCAACAAAGCCCTACTAGTATCAGCTGTGGCTCAGTGGGTAGCACTCTCGCCTCTGAGTCAGGAGGTTGTGGGTTTAAGTCCCACTCCAGGGACTTGAGCACAAAAAAAATCTAGTCTGATATTCCATCATCATCATTATAGGCAGTCCCTCGAAATCAAGTTCTCAAGGACTGAACAGTCCAATATGGGAATTACGGTCTCTGTCACAGGTGGGACAGACAGTGGTGGAAGGAAAGGGTGGGTGGGACTGGTTTGCCGCACGCTCCTTCGCTTGGTTTCTGCATGCTCTCGACATTCCAGTGCAGTGCTGAGGGAGTGCTGCACTGTCGGAAGTGCCGTCTTTTGGATGAGATGTTGAACTGAGGCCCCGTCTGCCCTCTCAGGTGGAAGTAAAAGATCCCATGGCACTATTTTGAAGAGCAGGGGAGTTATCCCCGGTGTTCTGGTCAATATTTATCCCTCAATCAACATAACAAAGAACAGATTATCTGGACATTATGACATTGCTGTTTGTGGGAGCTTGCTGTGTGCAAATTGGCTGCTGCGTTTCTCACGTTACAACAGTGACTACACTCCAAAAGTTCTTTATTGGCTGTAAAGCGCTTTGAGATGTCCGGTGGTTGTGAAGGGTGCTATATAAATCCAAGTCTTTCTTTCTTAATAATTTTACATTACCAGCTCATTTCAAACCATCACTAGCAAATTTCCCAGATCAGTCAGTCCGTGCACACACCGCTGCAACACTCAAATCACTGCGGCCTCGGTTACCAGGGCAACATGTGCGGCACTTTCCCAACAGAAAGGAGAGGGCATCTGGAGAGAGGCCAGCTCTTGACCAGGAGGCTGGGTCCCTCGAGAGACCAGGGGGGTCACCGTTGGATCCCTCGAGAGACCAGGGGTTCACCGCTGGGTGCCTCGAGAGACCAGGGGTTCACCGCTGGGTGCCTCGAGAGACCAGGGGTTCACCGCTGGGTGCCTCGAGAGACCAGGGTGTCACTGCTGGGTCCCTCGAGAGACCAAGGGGTCATTGTTGGGACCCTCGAGAGATCATGGGGTCACCGCCGGGTTCCTCGAGAGACCGGGGGGGTCACCGCTGGGAGCCAATGTTGGAATCAGGGCACCCAACAACACAACCAGCATTTCTTCATTGTAAAGAGTTCCATGGGATCAAGGAACAGGAGGCTTCGGACCAACACAATACAATAATGTCAGTGACCTCACGATACACTGCCCACGGTGAATATGCACTAGTACACCATGCCACCACCACTGGGCCAATGGCCATCCTGGGGCCACTCAGCCAGATTTATTGAAGGCAAGTCGTGTGTGACTAACTGGATTGAGTTCTTTTGAAGAAGTAATGGAGAGGGTGGATGAGAGTAGTGGGGTTGATGTGTATATGAACTTTCAAAAGAAGTTTGATAAAGAACCACATAATAGACTTGTTAGCAAAACTGAAGCCTATGGGATAGAAGGGGCGGTGGATGTGTTGATCCAACATTGGCGATGGGACGGGAAGCAGAGAGTAGTGGTGAACGGTTGTTTTCCTGACTGAAGGGGAGTGTGTAGTGGTTCCCCCGCCCCCCGGGGTGGGTATTGGGACCACTGTTCTTTTTGATATATATTAATGACCTGGACATGGGTATATAGGGCACAATTTCAAAGTTTGCAGATGACACGAAACTTGAAAATGCAGTAAAGAGTCAGGAGAGTAGTAACAGACTTCAGGGGGCCAGCCTGGTGAAATAGACAGACACGTGGCAGATTCAATTTAATGCAGGGAAGTGTGAAGTGATGCATTTTAGTCGGAAGAATGAGGAGAAGCAGTATGCAAATAGTACAATTTTAAAGGGAATGCAGGAACAGAGCGACCTGGGGGGACAATTCGTCAGCGGTGGCAGGGCAGGTTGAGAAGGCTGTTTAAAAAAAAAAGCATATGGGTCCTGGTCTTCATTAATAGAGGAATGCAGCACAAAAGCAGGAAGTTAGGTCCCAGCTAGAGTATTGTGTCCTATTCTGGGCACCGGGCTTTAAGAAGCATGGCAAGGCCTTAGAGAAGGTGCAGAGGAGATTACCCACAATAACCCAGACTGGTACCAGGGATGAGAGGCTTCAGTTACGTGGAGAGACTAGAGAAACTGGGATTGTTCTCCTCAGAGCAGACGAGGATATGGGGAGATTTAATTAATCTGTTCAAAATGATGAGTTTTGGTAGAGTAGATCAGGAGCAACTGTTTCCACAGGTAGTGGAGTCAGTAACCAGAGGACACAGATTTAAGATAATCGGCGATGGAACCAGAGGGGAGATGGGGTGAATGTTTTTACGCAGCGAGTTGTTGTGATCGGGAACGCGCTGCCTGAAAGGGCTGTGGGAGCAGATTCAATCGTAACTTTCAAATGGGAACTGGATAAATACTTGAAAGGAAATAACCAGCATAGACATGTGGGCTGAACGGCCTCCTTCTGTGCTGTATCATTCTGGGACTCTGACTCTCTGTTTGCAGGGTCAGAGTTGTCTTTCCTTTGCTGATCATGGTGCCTCCGTCTCCTCCAAGCATCAGCGAAAGGCCTTCCAGAATGGCAGACATTTAGCATGAAGTTTTTATAGTGACATTGAAACGTTGGAGTCTGTCCCAGACACAGTTCGGAGTACACTGCAGTAGATACACAGTGAGCTGGGACATGTTCACTGACTTGATCATGGTTCACGCCAGAAACTTGGCAGCACAACCCTGCCCCTCCCTCATGCTCGTGGCCCACTGGATTGTTGGGGCTCAAGAGCTGTGTCTGTGTCCGGGCTACTAACACCAGCTAGGAATCCCAACAGGGAAGTGGAGTGAAAATACAACCAGGCCCATGTTTCCACTCAATGTGCGGTGGAACATACGATCGGTGTGTTAACGCAGCACTGCCAGTGTGTGCACAAGTCGGGTCGGGTCGGTGTATGTGCGCAGCACTGTCAGTGTGTGCACAGGTCGGGTCAGGTCGGTGTATGAGCGCAGCGCTGCCAGTGTGTGCACAGGTCGGGTCGGGTCGGTGTATGAGCGCAGCACTGTCAGTGTGTGCACAGGTCGGGTCGGTGTATGAACGCAGCACTGTCAGTGTGTGCACGGGTCGGGTCGGTATTATAACGCAGCACTGTCAGTGTGTGCACAGGTCAGGTCGGGTCAGTGTAATAACGCAGCACTGCCAGTGTGTGCACAGGTCGGGTCGGTGTAATAACGCAGCACTGCCAGTGTGTGCACGGGTCGGGTCGGTGTATGAGCGCAGCACTGCCAGTGTGTGCACAGGTCGGGTCGGGTCGGTGTAATAACGCAGCACTGCCAGTGTGTGCACGGGTCGGGTCGGTGTATGAGCGCAGCACTGCCAGTGTGTGCACAGGTCGGGTCGGGTCGGTGTAATAACGCAGCACTGCCAGTGTGTGCACAGGTCGGGTCGGTGTAATAACGCAGCACTGCCAGTGTGTGCACAGGTCGGGTCGGTGTATGAGCGCAGCACTGCCAGTGTGTGCACAGGTTGGGTCGGTGTATGAGCGCAGCACTGCCAGTGTGTGCACGGGTCGGGTCGGTGTAATAACGCAGCACTGCCAGTGTGTGCACGGGTCGGGTCGGTGTATGAGCGCAGCACTGCCAGTGTGTGCACAGGTCGGGTCGGTGTATGACCGCAGCACTGCCAGTGTGTGCACAGGTCGGGTCGGTGTATGACCGCAGCACTGCCAGTGTGTGCACAGGTCGGGTCAGGGCGGGCCGAATCTACAGACAGGGAATGTCACAGCAGTCACCAGCACCTGCTGAGAGGTGCACACAGTCACCATTCCGAGAGGGGAATGCACACTGTCTGAGCTGCAGAGGAGTGGGGGGAAGGAGAGGGAGAGGGAGAGGAAGGAGCTTCTCTCTGTCTCTTTCTCTCTCCCCCTCTCTCTCTCCCTCTCTTTAGCTCCCTTTCTCACTATTTATCTATCTCTACAATTCCTTTGTCTCTCTCTCTCTCTTTCTCAATGCCTTTCTTAGTCTGTCATTTTTTTCTATCCCTTTCTCTCACTGTCTCTCTCTCTTGCTCTGTCTTTCTCTCTCTCTTTCTCTCATTCTCTCTCTTTTTCTGTCTCTTTCTCTCCTCTATCTCTCCAATTCCTATGTCTCTCTTTCGCTCTCTCTCTCTCACTGCCTTTCTCGATCTGTCTTTCTTTCTCTATCCCTATCTCTCTCTTTCTCTCTTTCTCTCATTGTCTCTCTCTCTCTCTCTTTCTCTCATTCTCTCTCTTTCTCTGTCTCTCTCTCTCCTTCTCTATCTATCTCTCCAATTCATTTGTCTTTCTCTCTCACTACCTTTTTCAATCTGTCTCTCTCTCTCACTCTCTCTCTTTTTCTCTTTTTCTCTGTCTCTCTCTCTCTCTCTCTCTCCCTCTCTGTCTCTTTCCCCCTCTCTCTCTCTCTCTCTTTCACTTACTCCCATTCTCACTCTTGTGCTTTTTGCTCTAATGATTATGTTTTTGTTTTTGCAGGTCCACCAGTGAATGTCACTTGCAATATTTTTATCAACAGTTTCGGCTCAGTGACTGAGACCACCATGGTGAGCATTGTTGAAGTGAGACCTCTGCATGCGCGAGATCAGCAGTCACCGGTACCCATCGCTTCACCCATCGCGATCTGCTTTCCTCCAATCATTCTCCCTCCACAATTGATTTGCAATGAGGGGTTTTGGTTGAAGATGATACTCCAGATTGTGGTGTGAGCGCCGCGCTGTCGGAGGGGCCGTCTTTCGGATGTGACATTAATTCGAAGCCCTGTCTGCTCTCTCAGGTGGATGTAAATGATCCCATTTTGAAGAAGAGCAGGGGAGCTATCCTCGGTGCCCTGGCCAATATTTATCCCTCAATCAACATAACATACAGATTGTCTGGTTATTGTCACAATGCTGTTTGTGGGAGCCTGCTGTGCACAGGTTGGCTGCCCCGTTTCCCACATTACAACACTGACTACAGTTCAGAATTACTTCATTGGCTATAAAACACTTTTGGATATCCCAAGGGAATGAAAGGTGCTATATAAATGCAAGTTGTTTCTGCAGAGACATTGGGTAGAGTTCTGCAAGGGTTTGTTGATCGCAGACAGTGCACCATTTTGACGATCTCCTGCCGAGTTACAGCGGGAGCTGGGGGACCCTCCTACTGAAGCTCGACCCCATTTCACATACGCACGATGCTCGGTACCTGAATGCCCCGCTCAGTGAGGGGCGGAGACATTCAGGCCGGGGGGGGGGGGGGTTAGTGTCAGAGCCCCTGCTGCTGATCACGTTCCACCACATCTTCACAAAGTGTTGTCCTGTGGGTGTCAGCCCAGGTCAGGGGTCGCCTTTGATTCCCTCCACAGTTGAATATCCTGCTAGAGTGAGGTACCAGAGGGTGGACCAGCACCATGGATCTGGACCTCAGCAAGAACCAACAGCCCAGATATAAGGAGAGAAACTCCGTGATACAGTCTCGGAAAGAGGGGATCATAGAATCATAGACATTTACAGCATGGAAGGAGGCCAGCTAGCCGACCAAGAGCTATCCAGCCTAATCCCACTTTCCAGCTCTTGGTCGTAGCCCTGTCGGTTACGGCACTTCAGGTGCACATCCAAGTACTTTTTAAATGAGTTGAGGGTTTCTGCCTCTACCTCCCTTTCAGGCAGTGAGTTCCAGACCCCCACCATCCTCTGGGTGAAGAAATTTCTCCTCTAATCCACTCTAAACCTCCACCCAATTACTTTAAATCTATACCTCCTGGTTCTTGACCCATCTACTAAGGGAAACAGGTCCTTCCTATCCGCTCTATCTAGGCCCCTCATCATTTTATAAACCTCAATCAGGTCTCCCCTCAGCCTCCTCTGTTCCAAAGAAAACAGATCCAGCATCTCCAATCTGTCCTCATAGCTAAAATTCTCCAGTCCGGGCAACATCCTCATAAATTTCCTCTCCAGTGCAATCACATCTTTCCTATAATGTGGTGACCAGAACTGCACACAGTACTCCAGCTGTGCCCTAACCAGTGTTTTATACAGTTCAAGCAGAACTTCCCTGCTCTTGTATTCTATACCTTGGCTAATAAAGACAAGTATTCTGAATGCTTTCTTAACCACCTTATCCACCTGGCCTGCTACCTTCAGGGATCTGTGGACCTTCACTCCAAGGTCCCTTTGTTGCTCTACACTTCTCACTGTCCTACCATTTAAGATTTATTCCCTTGACATGTTAGACCTCCCTAAATGCATTACAGGTTGGACTTCTGTGGTCCGGCACCCTCGGGAGAATTTTCCGAACCACGGGAGGTCACGCCAAGCCTGTCGACAGGACCCGGCTCCTGAGCACCACCGCCACGCTCCCGCTCCTGTATAATATTAGAATGTTTCCCACATTATGTTTCCGATGTGGCTGGCACTGCTTCCTGTGCAAGCCCAGCACACACGGTATTCCCTGTCACATTCCAACATAGCTCCGCCGATGCCGAAGCTCAACCACGGATGTTTCCGGACCAGAGAATCACGGACCAGAGAGGTCCAACCTGTACCTTACACTTCTCTGGATTGAATTCCATTTGCCACAGTTCTGACCAGTTCATTGATATCTTCCTGCAGTCTATAGCTTTCTTCTTCATTATCAACCACACAGCCGATTTTAGTGTCATCTGCAACTTCTTAATCATACCCATTATATTCAAGTCTAGATCATGATATATAACCACAAAAAGCAAGGGACCCTGCACTGAGCCCTGCGGAACCCCACTGGAAAATCCTTCCAGTCACAAAAACACCCATTACCTTTGCTTCCTGCCTCTGAGCCAATTTTGTATCCAACTTGCCACTTTACCCTGGATCCCATGGGCTTTTACTTTCGTGACCAATCTGCCATGTGGAACCTTATCAAAATCTTTGCTAAAATCCATATACACTACATCATATGCACTGCCTTCATCGACCCTCCTGGTTACCTCCTCGAAAAATTCAATCAAGTTAGTCAGACATGACCTTCCCTTAACAAATCTATGCTGATTAATCTGTGTCTTTCCAAATGAAGATTAACCTGTCCCTCAGAACTTTTTCCAATAATTTTCCCACCACCGAGGTTAGCAGCAGCAGCAGACAATCCCCCTGTGTCACCCCGGGGGGAGATCGGGAACAGACCGCCCCAGTCTGTCTCTCCGGGGGGAGAGCGGCACCAGACGGGACCCTGTGCCTCCCCAGGGGAGATCGGGAACAGACGGCCCTTGTCTGTCTCTCCGGGGGGAGAGCGACCCCGGACGGGACCCTGTGTCTCCCCGGGGGAGATCGGCCCCAGACGGCCCCTGTCTTTCTCCCTGGGGGAGATCGGCCCCAGACGGCCCCTGTCTTTCTCCCCGGGGGAGATCGGCCCCAGACGGGACCCTGTGTCTCCCCGGGGGGAGATCAGCCCCAGACGGGACCCTGTGTCTCTCCTGGGGGAGATTGGCCCCAGACGGGACCCTGTGTCTCCCCGGGGGGAGATCGGCCCCAGACGGGACCCTGTGTGTCTCCCCGGGGGGAGATCGGCCCCAGACGGGACCCTGTGTGTCTCCCCGGGGGGAGATCGGCCCCAGACGGGACCCTGTGTGTCTCCCCGGGGGGAGATCGGCCCCAGACGGGACCCTGTGTGTCTCCCCGGGGGGAGATCGGCCCCAGACGGGACCCTGTGTGTCTCCCCGGGGGGAGATCGGCCCCAGACGGGACCCTGTGTCTCCCCGGGGGGGAGAGCAGCCCCAGACGGGACCCTGTGTCTCCCCAGGGGGGAGAGCGGCCCCAGACAGGACCCTGTGTCTCCCCGGGGGAGATCGGCCCCAGACGGCCCCTGTCTGCCTCTCTGGGAGGAGACCGGTCCAGACGGCTCCCTGTATCTCCCCCGCACACCGAGGGTGACCGAGGATCACTCAGGGAACCTGAGGGTGAATGACAAATTATTCAGCGTTGGAATTTCAATCAGACAGACAGTAATTGAGAAAACATTGCAGGAAATACTAATGAAAGACAAAAAGACTTGCATTTATTTAGCACCTTTCTCAACGGGACATCCCAAAGCACTTTAGTGATGTTGGTTGAGGGACACTGGAGAGAACTCCTCTACTCTTCTTAGAATAGTGCCGTGGGATCTTTTATGTCCTCCTGAGAGGGCAGATGGGACCTCGGTTTAATGTCTCATCCGAAAGATGGCAACTTTGACAGTGCAGCGTCCCTCAGTACTGCCTCTCCGACAGTGCAGCACAACTTCAGTACTGCCCCTCCAACAGTGCAGTGCTCCCTCAGTACTGCCCCTCTGACAGTGTGGCACTCCCTCAATACTGCCCGTCCAACAGTGCAGTGCTCCCTCAGTACTGTCCCTCCATCAGTGCAGCAGTCCCTCAGTAGAGTGCCTGGATTATGCGCTCGAGTCTTGATCCTGCGACCGTGTGACTGAGAGGGGAGAACACTACCACTGATCCATGCTGACACTAAGGGGGAATACATATCCCTGTTGGCTGACCGACAGCCAACTTTGCCCACCGTTGTTCCACCTGCAAGTAGTGATGTCAGGACTGTGGTGTGTGAGGCAGAAGTCACAGAGGGCCAAGGCTGTCAGCCTCAGAATGTCATTGCGTGAAACGTTGCCGAGGGTTTGCACGAAGCAGAGTGCCACCACGGTACTGGAGTGGGTTTTTCACCTTACGCTTCTGCCTTGGCGCTGTCAGTGACAGGAGAGGGAATGGGCTGACAGCCGGATTCGCGGCCCAGCGACTTCCCTTGGTTAGAATGCACGGCTAGGCAGCTGGGAGCGGCGGGCATTGGGTAGGTCGGCCTCCCATCCCCCTGTGCTGGAACAATTCATTGATCCCCATCAGCCCTCCATCTGCAGGGGCTCCGATTCCGTCGAGTTTTGAGGGAACATGAGGCAGGGACCTTTATTGCAAAAGGGGTTGAGAGATTCACAGTGGGAATAGCAGCTCACTGACCAAATCTTGTTGAGTTGATATCCTCACCCTCTTCCCTTGTAAACAGTATAAGGTCATGGGGGCATTTGTATCCTGATTCTGACAGGACCCAAGTCAGAACCTTAGATGTTTCAATCAGAGGTGATCTTATTGATATGTATAATATTCTGAGGGAGCTCGACAGGATAGATGCAGAAAGGATGTTTCCCCCCGTGAGGGAATCTAGAACCATGGGGCACAGTTTCAGAATAAGAGGGTGCCAATTTAAAACTGATATTAGGAGGAATTTCTTCTCTCAGAGGGTTGTAAATCTGTGAAATTCTCTGCCTCAGAGAGCTGTGGAGGCTGCGTCATTGAATATATTTAAGGTGAAAATAGAAGATTTTGGAGCGATAAGGAAGTCAAGGGTTATGGGGAGTGGGCAGGGAAGTGAAGCTGAGTCCATGATCAGATCAGTCATGAACTTATTAAATGGCGGAGCAGGCTTGAGGGGCCAAATGGCTGACTCCTGCTCCTATTTCTTATGTTCTTATGTGATGTGAACTCTCCTTCCATGGCCATAACCATTTCTAAACTAACCAATGGGGAGGTTTCCTAGGCTCCCACAACCCATAAATTGAGCAGGGGTGAGGGGCGCGGCCAAACACACCCACTGGACGCGTGAATCCCGCAGGGTGTCAACCCAGAATTCCGAGCGGGAGCTCGGTCTCCATTCTCCCGCGCGTGGTTTGAACCCTGACCTTTCTGACTCCGAGGCGGAGCATCACGACTGAGCCAAAGACTCGCTGTGTCACACAGGCTAAAGATAATACGGTTAAATAGGGATATAACTGTTGGCATGCAGGTACAGCAGGCGGTGAAGAAGGCAAATGGTATGTTAGCCTTCATAGCTAGGGGATTTGAGTATAGGAGCAGGAAGGTCTTACTGCAGTTGTACAGGGCCTTGGTTGAGGCATCACCTGGAATATTGTGTTCAGTTTTGGTCTCCTAATCTGAGGAAGGACGTTCTTGCTATTGAGGGAGTGCAGCGAAGGTTCGCCAGACTGATTCCCAGGATGGCTGGACTGACATATGAGGAGAAACTGGATCGACTGGGCCTTTATTCACTGGAGTTTCGAAGGATGAGAGGGGATCTCATAGAAACATATAAAATTCTGACGGGACTGGACAGGTTAGATGCAGGAAGAATGTTCCCAATGTTGGGGAAGTCCAGAACCAGGGGACACAGTCTAAGGATAAGGGGTAAGCCATTTAGGACTGAGATGAGGAGGAACTTCTTCACTCTGAGAGTTGTTAACCTGTGGAATTCCCGACCGCAGAGAGTTGTTGAAGCCAGTTCATTGGATATATTCAAGAGGGAGTTAGATATGGCCCTTACAGCTGAAGGGATCAAGGGGTATGGAGAGAAAGCAGGAAAGGGGTACTGAGGGAATGATCAGCCATGATCTTATTGAATGGTGGAGCAGGCTCGAAGGGCCGAATGGCCTACTCCACCTATTTTCTATGTTTCTATGTCTATGTTAAATCTTGGATAAAGAGTCAGACTCGATTCTGCAAGCTAAAAGTAAGGTCTGACCATAGTCCTTTATTACAGATCTCAGAGTGCCTCTCCAACTTGAGGCCTCCTTATATACAGGTGCTCCCAAGGGATTATGGGATCCCTTGGGACTCCAAGGGATAAGTCCTCTGGTGGTTAGACATGGCAATTACAGGTTTACATATATAACAACACTCCCCCCCCCCCCCACCCCCAAAAGGTAATAGTGTAACTATTACCAATGTGAGTCGATCTGGGGCCTTCCTTTCCCTGGTTGATCGTCTCGGTGTCAATGCTGGTATTGGTGAGTCATTTGTTGGGCCTTCGCTGGGCTGCTGCACAGCTGGCCTTGCTGGACTGCTTGGGGTGGTGAGCCTTGCTGGGCTGCTGCGGGTGATGGGTTGTGCTTCGTGGTCAACCGCTGGGTCGGTTGCCACTTGTGTGTGTGTGTGTGTGTGTGTGTTGGAGGGTCGAAAATGGTAGATTCTATTGTGGGTTGTTCTGGATAGTCCGTAAATCTGAGTTTGCTTTGGTGCTAGTGTTTTCTGCAGGTGGGTCCATTTGCGAGTTTGACCACAAACACCCTACTTCCCTCTTTGACCAAAACCGTACCAGCAATCCACTTGGGACCTTGTCCATAGTTCAACACAAATACAGGATCATTTACTTCAATTTCGTGTGACACATTTGCACGATCATAATACGTATTCTGTTGAAGCTGCCTGCTCTCGACCTGTTCGTGTAGATCAGGGTGGACTAACGAGAGCTTTGTCTTAAGTGCCCTTTTCATGAGCCATTCTGCGGTAGCTAAGCAGGATTCTGGATAAGTCTGCAGTGAGCTTTCAGTTACCCTTTTCAAGCTCTGCTTGATTGTTTGAACTGCTCGTTCTGCCTGACCGTTGGACGCTGGCTTAAACGGGGCAGATATGACATGTTTAATCTCATTGCGGGTCATGAATTCCTTGAATTCGGCACTGGTAAAGCATGGCCCATTGTCACTTATAAGGACATCAGGCAGGCCGTGCATGGCAAACATGGTCCGTAGGCTTTCAATGGTGGCAGCGGACGTGCTTGCCGACTTTATCACACGCTCAATCCATTTGGAGTACGCATCTATAACCACTAAAAACATTTTTCCCAAGAATGGGCCTGCATTGTCGACATGAACCCTAGACCACGGTTTGGAGGGCCAACTCCATAAACTTAGTGGCGCCTCCCTGGGTGCATTGATTAACTGCGAACATGTATTACATTTGTGCACACAGAACTCTAAGTCTGCATCGATACCGGGCCACCACACGTGGGATCTGGCTATCGCTTTCATCATTACAATGCCTGGGTGTGTACTGTGGAGATCACTAATGAAAATGTCCCTGCCCCTTTTTGGCACATAGGAGGCAGTCTGCCTGTGTAGACATTTCACCTTTGTGCCGCTGGTACGGCTTTATTTCTTCCTGCATCTCTAACGGGTCACTAGACCAACTCCTGTGGAGCACACAGTTTTTTACTAAGAACAGTAAGAGGTCCTGGCTCATCCAGGTTCTAATCTGTCGGGCGGTACCCTAACCCTAACCCTAACCCTAACCCTAACTCTCGAATGCTTCCATTACCATAACTAAATCTGCAGGCTGTGCTATCTCTACCCTGGTGATGGGCAATGGTAGCCTACTGAGAGCATCGACACAGTTTTCTGTGCCTGACCTGCGGCGGATGGCGTAGTTGTATGCGGACAAAGATGAGATGTCTATACAGGCAGACTGCCTCCTATGGGGTAATCGGGTAGTTGTGCCAAAAAAGGGCAGGGACATCTCTGGATGCGGGCCGATGCATTCGTATTTATCCCCTTATTTTCAGAAAAGAGCGATATAAGCAGCTTATGGTCGGTTTCCAATTCAAATTTGAGCCCGAACATATATTGATGTATTTTCTTTGCCCCGTAAACACACGCTAACACTTTTTTTTCGATCTTAGACAGACTTCTGGATTTATAAGCAACCGGTTGCAATTTCCCAAATTCATTAGCTTGTTGCAATACACACCCGACCCCGTACGACGACACATCACATGCTAGTACCAAACGTTTACATGGATCGTAAAACACAAGCAATTTGTTTGAACATAACAGCTTCCTAGCTTGCTCAAAGGCATTTTCTTGGCTTTTAACCCATCCCCATTCATCTCCCTTACGCATTAAAGAGTGCAGGGGTTCTAACAATGTGCTAAGACCCGGTAAGAAGTTACCAAAATAGTTCAGGAGTTCTAGAAACAATCACAGCTCCGTCACGTTCTGTGGTCTCAGTGCGTTCTTGATTGCCTCCGTCTTGGAATCGGTGGGTCTGATGCCATCCGCCGCGATTCTTCTCCCCAGAAACTCCACTTCAGACACCAGGAAAATGCACTTCGAGCGTTTTAGCCTGAGCCCCACACAATTAAGCCGACTAAGAACCCCCTCCAGGTTCAGCAGGTGCTCGACGGTGTCCCGACCTGTAAACAAGATGTCATCCTGGAAGACCAGTGTGCGTGGGACCAGCTTCAGCAAGGTTTCCATGTTCCTCTGGAATATCGCCGCGGACAATCGAATCCCAAAGGGGCATCTGTTGTAAATGAAAAGACCTTTGTGCGTGTTGATGCAGGTGAGGCCTCTTGAAGATTCCTCCAGCTCCTGCGTAATATAGGCCGAGGTCAATTCTAGCTTCATGAACGTTTTTCCTCCCGCCAGCGTCGCAAATAGGTCATCTGCCTTTGGTAGCGAGTATTGATCCTGCAGCGAGAAACCATTGATAGTTACTTTGTAATCACCACAGATTCTGATGGTGCCGTCTCCCTTGAGAACTGGAACAATCGGACTGGCCCACTCATTGAATTCGATCGGCGAAATGATGCCTTCTCGTCGCAGCCTATCCAGCTCGATCTCCACCCTCTCATCATGTAAGGTGCCGCTCTCGCCTTGTGATGGATGGGTCACACCCCCGAAATCAAATGGATCTGCACTTTTGCTCCTTGGAACTTCCCAATGCCTGGTTCGAACAGTGAGGGGAACTTGCTTAGGACCTGGGCACATGAGGTGTCGTCGACAGACAAAAGTGCTCGGACGTCGTCCCAATTCCAGCGTATCTTTCCCAGCCAGCTCCTGCCGAACAGCGTGGGGCCATCGCCCGGTACCACCCAGAGTGGTAAATCATGCACCGCTCCATCATAAGAGCGCTGCCAATTACGGGAATCAGTTCCTTTGTGTACGTGCTAAGTTTGGTACGAATGGGAGTCAGGACTGGCCTTGAAGTCTTGTTGCACCACAACTTATCGAAAATCTTCTTACTCATTATGGACTGGCTTGCGCCTGTGTCCAGCTCCATGGACACCGGGAGTCCATTTAATTCAACCTTCAGCATTATCGAGGGATACTTTGTGGTAAATATGTGCACCCCCTATACCTCTGCCTCCTCAGTCTGAGGCTCTGGTTCGTCATGATCCACCATGGATCTGTCCTTCTCTGCAACATGGTGGTTTGCAGGATTAGCAGGGTTTGCAGCTCACCTGTATAAATGTTGGAGGTGTCCCATTGTTCCACAGCCCTTGCAAACGTATCCTTTGAAGCGGCATGAATGGAATCGATGGTCACCCCTGCAGCGCCAGCAAGATGTTAATTGCTTTGTATTCACCATCCTTGATGGCGGACTCTGAGTCATCTGCGGACATGCAGCTACAGGCGTGTAGGTTCTGCCATGTACATTTCGATTCGAAAACAACATCATTTTGTTCACAGTACTTGCAGCAGCACTAGTGTGCTGGGAAATTTGTTTGGTATTGCCACTGGTGGAGATAAACGCCTGGGCTATTGCTATGGCTTTACTCAAGGTTGGGGTCTCTACAGTCAAAAGTTTGTGAAGTATTACTTCATGGCCAATGCCAAGTATAGAGAAGTCCCTGAGCATATGCTCCAAGTATCCTTCAAATTCGCAATGTCCTACAAGGCGCCCTAGTTCGGCGACGTAGCTCACCATTTCCTAGCCTTCAAACCTCTTGTACGTGTAGAACCGATACCTCGCCATCAGAACACTTTCCTTCGGGTTTAGATGCTCCTGGACCAGTGTGCACAACTCATCATTCGACTTGTCTGTGTGTTTTGCTGGAGTGAGCAGGTTTTTCATGAGGCCATATGTTGATGCCCTGTAAACGGTGAGGAGGATCGCCCTTCGTTTGGCAGTGTTCCCTTTTCCTTCCAGCTCGTTGGCCATGAAGTGTTGGTCAAGTCACTCCACGAAGGTTTCCCAATCGTCTCCCTCTGAAAATTTCTTAAGGATGCCCTCAGTTCTCTGCATTGTTACGTTGGGGTTCATCATCTGTATCTCGTTGCCAGTTGTTAAGTCTTGGATAAAGAGTCAGACTAGATTCTGCAAGCTCAAAGTAAGTGTGACCTTTATTACAGATCTCAGAGTGCCTCTCCAGCCTGTGAGACCTCCTTATATACAGGTGCTCCCAAGGGATTGTGGAATCCCTTGGGACTCCAGGGGATAAGCTCTCTGGTGGTTAGGCATGATAATTACAGATTACATATATAACAATAACGAGTAGGGAAAACAGAGTGGGTGGGGGAACACATGCACACAATGAAGAAGAATGTTATACACCTTTAGAATAGATCCAGGGTGGAGTTCGGCAGGAAGTTCCCCCGAGTGACCACTGTAACTTGGGTAAATGGTGTTTGCGTTCCCCAGGGTCTCTGGGAATCTTCTGTCGAAGTCACATCACATGTCAAAGGATCATTGTCCAGATTAGGTCAGACAGCTGTTCTTTCTCCTGGACTTTATGTCTTCAGACACTTGTCACATTGAATTTCTGTAATCGTCCGGCTTGTGGCTTCCTGCAAATTCTGGAGCGTGCAAATGTGCCTCTCCGCATCTCTTCTGTCCGTGTCTGATTCCTCCTCTTTCCCTCTCTTGCTCGTGCTCCTCTCCTGGGAACAGCGAAAGGGCAGCAGTGTAGTCAGCCCCAGAGCAAGAGCTGGAACCAGCACATGGGCCGATGGGCTGAGCAGCTCCTTCTGTGCGGAAGGTCCTACTGTATCTCTGTAATTCCATTCTCTTCAGTTCTTCTTTCACTCACTCCCTCCAGAGTCACTGGGGTCTGTATTGATGATATACACTCCCTCCAGAGTCGCTGGGGTCTGTATTGACGATATACACTCCCTCCAGAGTCGCTGGGGTCTGTATTGACGATATACACTCCCTCCAGAGTCGCTGGGGTCTGTATTGACGATATACACTCCCTCCAGAGTCGCTGGGGTCTGTATTGACGATATACACTCCCTCCAGAGTCACTGGGGTCTGTATTGATGATATACACTCCCTCCAGAGTCGCTGGGGTCTGTATTGACGATATACACTCCCTCCAGAGTCGCTGGGGTCTGTATTGACGATATACACTCCCTCCAGAGTCGCTGGGGTCTGTATTGACGATATACACTCCCTCCAGAGTCGCTGGGGTGCCAGTGGAGGAGAAGAAGGCCTGGCTGTGATGTATGCTCACAGGTTTGTAGAGTTGTTGAGAGTCAGGGGGCACTTGTATAATTTGCGCCTCAGTGCCCTAAAAAAAACACACAAAAAACAAAAAAAAGGAAAAAAAAAAAAAGGGCACTTGATAAATGTTTGGAGTGTCCTCCCCCTTTAATCAGGGGGGCACTTGATTCAATTGTTTAATTTGATTGCAACCAAAAGAGCTGTAGAGCTGTTGAGTTGGGAGTGGCTTAGCCAGTCACGCGATGTTCACAAGACTCAATAAAACCCCAGCCAGTTGGGTCGAGGTATGCAGTTGTGAGCCTGGTGGATGAACGGGTAATGTGTAGTGTGATTGTTAAACCTTTGTTAATAAACCAACTAGTTCTTAGTAGCAATGTGTTGCTATGAATTCTTAAGCAAAGAACCCATGAAGCAGATACAGCCCCAGTGATTCGGAGGCCCCGGCCTCACTTACTTTGGCCGGGCGAGCTGTGGGGCGTAGAACAAACCGTCCGACACAGCACCCCAGATCCGGTGGAGGAACCAGTCCAGAGCTGCCCCCAGGAAAGGGGGGGGGGGGTCATGATGGCGGAGGGAGGAGGTCCCAGAGCAGCAATGGCCTAGAGGAGTGGAGGAAGGTGACTGCGTCCTTTCCTGTTTATTTTACACATGGGGTGAGTTAACAGGCTCTGTGTTCATCTATAGAGGAACTAACAGGCCCTGTGTTCATCTATAGCAGCGTATTTGGAAAGCAGTGACGGGATCGGTCCAAGTTAGCATGGATTTATGAAAGAAAACTCATGCTTGATGAATCTCCTGGAATTTTTTGAGGATGTAACTAGCAGAGTGGACAAGGGAGAACCAGTGGATGTGATGTATTTGGACTTTCAAAAGGCTTTTGACAAGGTCCCACACAAGAGGTTAGTGTGCAAATTCAAAGCGCATGGTATTGGAGGTAATATACTGACGTGGATAGAGAACTGGTTGGCAGACAGGAAGCAGAGAGTCGGGATAAACGGGTCCTTTTCAGAATGGTAGGCAGTGACTAGTGGAGTGCCGCAGGGCTCAGTGCTGGGACCTCAGCTCTTTACAATATACATTAACGATTTAGATGAAGGAATTGAGTGTAATATCTCCAAGTTTGCAGATGACACTAAATTGGGTGGCGGTATGAGCTGTGAGGAGGATGCTAAGAGGCTGCAGGGTGACTTGGACAGGTTAGGTGAGTGGGCAAATGCATGGCAGATGCAGTATAATGTGGATAAATGTGAGGTTATTCATTTTGGGGGCAAAAACATGAAGGCAGAATATTATCTGAATGGCGGCAGATTAGTAAAAGGGGAGGTGCAACGAGACCTGGGTGTCATGGTTCATCAGTCATTGAAAGTTGCCATGCAGGTACAGCAGGCGGTGAAGAAGGCAAATGGTATGTTGGCCGTCATAGCGAGGGGATTTGAGTATAGGAGCAGGGAGGTCTTACTGCAGTTGTATAGGGCCTTGGTGATGCCTCACCTGGAATATTGTGTTCAGTTTTGGTCTCCTAATCTGAGGAAGGACTTTCTTGCTATTGAGGGAGTGCAGCAAAGGTTCACCAGACTGATTCCAGGGATGGAGGGACTGACATATAAGAAGATACTGGATCAACTGGGCCTTTATTCACTGGAGTTTAGAAGGATGAGAGGGGATCTCATAGAAACGAATAAGATTCTGACAGGATTGGACAGGTTAGATGCGGGAAGAATGTCCCCAATGTTGGGGAAGTGCAGAACCAGGGGACACAGTCTAAGGATAAGGGGCAGGCCATTTAGGACTGAGATGAGGACAAACTTCTTCACTCAGAGAGTTGTTAACCTGTGGAATTCCCTGCCGCAGAGAGTTGTTGATGCCAGGTCATTGAATATATTCAAGAGGGAGTTAGATATGGCCCTTACAGCTAAAGGGATCAAGGTGTATGGAGAGAAAGCAGGAAAGGGGTACTGAGGGAATGATCAGCCATGATCTTATTGAATGGTGTTGCAGGCTCGAAGGGCCGAATGGCCCACTCCTGTACCTATTTTCTATGTTTCTATGTTTCTATAGAGGAACTAACAGGAAAGGATGAACAGGCTGGTGCTGTTTTCTCTTGAAAGGAGAAGACTGAGGGTTGACCTGACAGAGGTGTTTAAAATTATGAAGGTATTCGATAGCCTAGACGTAGAGAAGATGTGTCCACTTATAGAGGCGACCAGAACTAGAGGTTATAAATAAAAGATAGTCATTAATTCAGGAGAAACTTTTTTCTTCAGAGAGTGTTGAGAATGTGGAACTCACTACCACAAGCAATAGTTGAGGTGAATAGTGTCGATGTATTTAAGGGGCAGTTAGATGAGCAAGAGGGAGACAGGATTAGAGAGTTATGTTGAGTGGGTAAGGTGGAGGGTTGGGCGGAGCCTCGTGTGGATCATAAACCCCGGCATAGAGCAGTTGTGCCGAATGACCTGTTTTAGTGCTGTGAATTCTATAAAACACAGACTTGTTGATAGTTTACAAAACCCTTCTTTAGAATCTCTTCGAGTACCATCACAGAATCACACACCATCAACATCCTGGGGGTTACCATTGACCAGAAACTTCACTGGACCAGCCACATAAATACTGTGGCTACAAGAGCAGGTCAGAGGCTGGGTATTCTGCAGCGAGTGTCTCACCTCCTGATTGGCCCCCCCATCCACCACCTTCAACATTCACTCCCTCCACCACCGGCGCACTGTGGCTGCAGTGTGTACCATCTACAAGATGCACTGCAGCAACTCGCCAAGGCTTCTTCGGCAGCACCTCCCAAACCCGCGACCTCTACCACCTAGAAGGACAAGGGCAACAGGTGCATGGGAACACCACGTTCCCCTGCCAGTCACACACCATCCTGACTTGGAAATATATCGGCCGTTCCTTCATCGTCGCTGGGTCAAAATCCTAGCACTCCCTCCCTAACAGCACTGTGGGAGCACCTTCACCACACGCACTGCAGCCGTTCAAGAAGGCAGCTCACCACCATCTTCTCAAGGGCAATTACGGATGGGCAATAAATGCCGGCCTTGTCAGCGACGCCCATATCCCCAAACGAATAATTAAAAAAAATAATGGCTTGTTGTTTCCCACAGGATTACAGACTCAACGTGTTCCTGCGGCAACAGTGGAACGACCCCCGCCTGGCGTACAGCGAGTACCCTGATAATTCCCTGGACCTGGACCCCTCCATGTTGGACTCTATCTGGAAGCCCGACCTGTTTTTTGCCAACGAGAAAGGGGCCAATTTCCACGAGGTGACAACAGACAACAAGCTGCTGCGGATCTTCAAAGACGGGAATGTGTTGTACAGCATCAGGTGAGGGATGCCCCCAGGGACCACTGACTTGTAACCACAGCACTGCCCAGCCTCATCCATAATGCTCGCTCATATCCGTATTCCTGAAATCAGCGATTAATACAGAGACGGGAGAGGCTTGCATTGTTTTCCTTTGCTTCCCTCCAATCCAGTTTCCGCCCCTGCCACTGTACCAAAACTGCTTTCATCAAAGTCACATATGACATCCTGTGTGACTGTGACAAAGGTAAGCTATCTCTCCTCATCCTGCTGGACCTGTCTAGCAGCCTTTGGCACAGTTGACCACTCCATCCTCCTCCAACGCCTCTCCACCATCGTCCAACTGGGTGGGACTGCACTCGACTGGTTCTATTATCTCTCTAATCGTAGCCAGAAAATCTCCTGCAACGGCTTCTCTTTCCACTCCTGCATCGTTACCTCTGGTGTTCCCCAAGGATCTGTCCTTGGTCCCCTCCTATTTCTCATCTATATGCTACCACTTGGCGACATCATCCGGAAACACGGAGTCAGTTTCCACGTGTACGCTGCGACACCCAGCTCTATCACTTCTCTCGACCCCTGCTTGGTATCTACATTGTCAGATTGTTTGTCCGATATCCAGTACTTGATGAGCAGAAATTTTCTCCAATTAAATATTGGGAAGACCGAAGCCATTATCTTTGGTCCTCGCCACAAACTGCGTTCCCTAACCACTGACTCCATCCCTCTCCCTCGCATCAAGCTGAGGGTGAACAAGACTGTTGGCAACCTAGGTGTCATATTTGACCCTGAAATGAGTTTCCAGCCACATATCCGCAGCATAACTAAAACCGCCTGTTTTCACCTCCGTAACATTGCCCGCCTCAGCCCCTACCTCAGCTCTTCTGCTGCTGAAACCTCATTCATGACTGTTAGCTCTGTACTTGACTGTTCCAACTCACTCCTGGCTGACCTCCCATATTGTATACTACGTAAACTTGAGGTCATCCAAAACTCAGCAGCCCGTGTCCTAACTCACACCAAGTCACAATTACCCATCACTCCTGTGCTTTCTGACCAACATTGGCTCCCGATTAAACAACGCCTCGATTTCAAAATTCTCATCCTTGTTTACAAATCACTCCATGGCCTTGCCCCTCCCTATCTCTGTAATCTTTTTCAGTCTCACAACCCCACAAGATGTCTGTGCTCCTCATTATAATCACTCCACCATCGGTGGCCGTGCCTTCAGCTGTTTGGGTCCTACGCTCTGGAACTCCCTCCCTGAACCTCTCTACCTCTCTTTACTCCTTTTAAGATGTTTCTTAAAACCTACCTCATTAACCAAGCTTTTGGTCATCTGCCTTCATTTCTTCTTTTGTGGCTCGGTGTCAAATCTTTCTGTTTCGTTAATAACACTGCTGTTATAGGCACTATATAAACAAAAATTATTATTATTAATATTACAGCAATGAAGGTTAAGAGGAAAAATGTTCAAAATTATGAGGGGTTTTGATCGGGTAAATAGGGAGAAACTGTAACAGTGTAGAAGGCGCTTTACTCTGTATCTAACCTCATACTGTACCTGCCCTGGGAGTGTTTGTTGGGACAGTGTGGAGGGCGCGTTACTCTGTATCTAACCCGTGCTGTACTTGCTCTGGGAATGTTTGATGGGACAGTGTAGAGGGAGCTTTACTCTGTATCTAACCCGTGCTGTACTTGCTCTGGGAATGTTTGATGGGACAGTGTAGAGGGAGCTTTACTCTGTATCTAACCCGTGCTGTATCTGCCCTGGGAGTGTTTGATGGGACAGTGTACAGGGAGCTTTAATCTGTATCTAACCCCGTGCTACACCTGCCCTGGGAGTGTTTGATGGGACAGTATAGAGGGAGCTTTACTCTGTACCTAAAGGGAGGGAGAAAGAAGCGGGTAATTATAGATGGGTTAGCCTGACATTAGTAGTGGGGAAAATGTTGGAATCAATTATTAAGGATGAAATAGCAGCGCATTTGGAAAGCAGTGACAGGATTGGTCCAAGTCAGCATGGATTTATGAAAGGGAAATCATGCTTGACAAATCTTCTGGAATTTTTTGAGGCTGTAACTAGTAGAGTGGACAAGGGAGAACCAGTAGATATGGTGTATTTGGACTTTCAAAAGGCTTTTGACAAGGTCCCACACAAGAGATTGGTGTGCAAAATCAAAGCACATGGAATTGGGGGTAATGTACTGACGTGGATAGAGAACTGGTTGGCAGACAGGAAGCAGAGAGTCGGGATTAACGGGTCCTTTTCAGAATGGCAGGCAGTGACTAGTGGAGTGCCGCAGGGATCAGTGCTGGGAACCCAGCTTTTTACAATATACATTAATGATTTAGATGAAGGAATAGAGTGCAATATCTCCAAGTTTGCAGATGACACTAAACTGAGTGGCGGCGTGGGCTGTGAGGAGGACGTTAAGCGGCTGCAGGGTGACTTGGACAGGTTAGGTGAGTGGGCAAATGCATGGCAGATGAAGTATAATGTGGATAAATGTGAGGTCATCCACTTTGGGGGCAAAAACGCGAAGACAGAATATTGTCTGAATGGCTGCAGATTAGGAAAATGGGAGGTTCAACAAGACCTGGGTGTTATGGTACATCAGTCATTGAAAGTTAGCATACAGGTACAGCAGGCGGTGAAGAAGGCAAGTGGTATATTGGCCATCATAGCTCGGGGATTTGAGTATAGGAGCAGGGAGGTCTTACTGCAGTTGTACAGGGCCTTGGTGAGGCCTCACCTGGAATATTGTGTTCAGTTTTGGTCCCCTAATCTGAGGAAGGATGTTCTTGCTATTGAGGGAGTGCAGCAAAGGTTCACCAGACTGATTCCTGGGATGGCTGGACTGACATATGATGAGAGATTGGATCAACTGGCCTTTATACTTTGGAGTTTAGAAGGATGAGAGGCGATCTCGTAGAAACATACAAGATTCTGACGAGACTGGACAGGTTAGATGCGGGTAGAATGTTCCTGATGTTGGGGAAGTCCAGAGCCAAGGGACACAGTCTGAGGATAAGGGGTAGGCCATTTAGGACTGAGATGGGGAGAAACTTCTTCACTCAGAGAGTTGTTAACCTGTGGAATTCGCTGTCGCAGAGAGTTGTTGATGCCAGTTCATTGGATATATTCAAGAGGGAGTTAGATATGGCCCTTACGGCTAAGGGGATCAAGGGGTATGGAGAGAAAGCAGGAAAGGGATACTGAGGGAATGATCAGCTGTGATTTATTGAATGGTGGTGCAGGCTCGAAGGGCCGAATGGCCTACTCATGCACCTATTTTCTATGTTTCTGTTTCTCTGATGTACCTGCCCTGGGAGTATTTATTGGGACACTGTAGAGGGTAGCTTTACTCTCTATCTAACCCCGTGCCTTACCTGCCCTGGGAGTGTTTGATGCGACAATGTAGAGGGAGCTTTACTCTGTATCTAACCCGTGCATTACCTGCCCTGGGAGTGTTTGATGCGACAATGTAGAGGGAGCTTTACTCTGTATCTAACCCGTGCTGTACCTGCCCTGGGAGTGTTTGATGCGACAATGTAGAGGGAGCTTTACTCTGTATCTAACCCCCTGTACCTGCCCTGGGAGTGTTTGATGGGACAGTGTAGAATGAGCTTTACTCTGTATCTAACCCCCTGTACCTGCCCTGGGAGTGTTTGATGGAGCAGTTAAGAGGAAGCTTTACTCTGTATCTAACTTGTGCTGTACCTGCCCTGGGAGTGTTTGATGGGACAGTGTAGAGGGAGCTTTACTCTGTATCTAAAATAAATATTTGCATTTAGAAAGCACCTTTCACACCTTTCATGACTTCAGGATATCCTGATGTGTTTTATAACCAATGAAGTACTTTTGGAGTGTAGTCACTTCTGTGATGTGGGAAATGACACAGCCAATTTGTGCACAGCAAGCTCCCATAATGTGATCATGACTAGAAAAAGAGTTTCTGTTATGTTGATTGAGGGATAAAAATTGGCCAGGACACCGGGGATAACTCCCCTACTCTTCTTCGAAATAGTGCCGTGGAATCTTTTACGTCCACCTGAGAGAGCTGACGGAGCCTCGGTTTAATGTCTCATCCAAAAGACGGCACCTCCGACAGTGCAGCCTGGATTATATGTTCAGGACTCTGGAGTGGGACTTGAATCTACAATCTTCTGACTCAGACTGGAGTGTGCTATCCACTGAACAACGGCTGACACAAATGATGGGAACGTGCTCTTTGGGCACGAGCCATTTATCTGATTGCTGCTTATGGGATCTTGCTGTGTTAGCAGTAGATTTGAATGTCTCTATCTGGTGAAGGTGACTGTGCCTCCTAGTGATCCATCATGTGTCAGGCACGATGCGATGGTCCCAGGAGATGCTAAAATATAAATGCAAGTCTCACTTTTTTTTATTAATCTTTCTGCACCTTGTGTCTGCAGGAAAATGATTCTATAAAGATCTGGATTAGGGCAGGCATGGTCTATTTAATAATTATGTATACATTATTTAAAGGGCAGCGCTTATTTCTTTCCTCCAGTGGGAGATTAATATTTAGCGCAGTGCGTACTGTGCGGCGATGTTAGTCTTGGAAATGTGTCAGATGACCAGAAGCTGCCAGCCATTAAGTAAGACATTGAGACTGCGACCCCTGACAGTGTCAACTGTGGCTCAGTGAGCAGCACACTCGCCTCTGAGTCATGAGGTTGTGGGTTCAAGTCCTACTCCAGAGACTTGAGCACAAAAATCCAGGTTGACACTCCAGTGCAGGGCTGAGGGAGTGCTGCACTGTCGGAGGGGCAGTGCTGAGGGAGTGCCGCACTGTCGGAGGCACTGTCTTTCGATGAGACGTTAAACCGAGGCCCAGTCTCTGGAACTTTTCCGATTGTTGGACTGTCACCTGCTGCCGGATTGAGCAGAAAGCTGTAATGTTAACTGAAGAACGACCTAAACCATCTGATCTGATGTGTGTGGGTGTTTTGTGTTGCCTGTAGGCTCACGTTAATCCTCTCGTGTCCCATGGACCTGAAGAATTTCCCCATGGATGTTCAGACATGCGCCATGCAACTCGAGAGCTGTGAGTATTTCTGAATCACCCAGAATAGAGTTTGACACAGGCACGGACTGTCGCTCCTCAGTGTGCAGGTTACACGAGCCCTTCCCTTACAACCTCGCTTTGTCCTATTTCCACGGGGCAGTGGTGGCTGAGCATTGTAATCATCTCTCTCTCTCTCCCCAGTCGGATACACAATGAACGATTTGATATTCAAGTGGCTGGAGGAAGGATCGGTGCAGGTGGCTGAGGGGTTAACACTCCCACAGTTTATCCTGAATGATGAGAAGGACCTGGGATACTGCACCAAGCACTACAACACAGGTGAGGGGATTGTGACCCTTAACCAGCCATTCACTGCAGAGAATTCACATCTCCGGAGCTCGAACTGTGCAGAAATGCCCCAATCTTAGATACGGTCAACGACGGACAGGGAAAGACCATCTGGTCCATCCAGCCTGTCCCACACAACTCGGATACCCTGTTCATCACAATATATACCCTCTCACACCACTCGAGATCATGTGATTGATATAATCATAGAAATTTACAGCACGGAAGGAGACCATTTCGGTCCATCGTGTCCGCACCGGACGACCAAGAGCTATCCAGCCTAATCCACTTTCCAGCTCTCGGTCCATAGCCCTGTAGGTTACGGTACTTCAGGTGCACATCCAAGTATTTTTTAAATGTGGTGAGGGTTTCTGCCTCTACCACCCTTTCAGGCAGTGAGTTCCAGACCCCCACCACCCTCTGGGTGAAGATATTTCCCCTCAAATCCCCTCTAAATCTTCCAGTAATTTAATTTAAATCTATGCCCTCTGGTTGTTGACCCCTCTGCTAAGGGAAATTGGTTCTTCCTATCCACTCTATCCAGGCCCCTCATCATTTTATACACCTCAATAAGATTTTCCTTCAGCCTCCTCTGTACCAAAGAAAACAAACACAGCCTATCCAATCTTTCCTCATAGCTAAAATTCTCCAGTCCAGGCAACATCCTTGTAAATCTCCTCTGTACCCGCTCTATTGCAATCACATCTTTCCTGTAATGTGGTGACCAGAACTGCATGCAGTACTCCATCTGCTGCCTAACCAGTGTTTTATACAGTTCAAGCATAAACCCCTGCGCTTGCCTTTATTGGCCGAGGCATAGAATACAAGTATTCCATATGCCTTCTTAACCACCTTATCCACCTGACCTGCTACCTTCAGGGATCTGTGGACATACACTCCAAGGTCACTTTGTTCCTCTACACTGCTCAGTGTCCGACCATTTAATGTGTATTCCCTTGCCTTGTTAGCCCTCCCCAAATGCATTACCTCACACTTCTCCGGATTAAATTCCATTTGACACTGTTCTGCCCACCTGACCAGTTCATTGATATCTTCCTGCAGTCCGCAGCTTTTTTCTTCATTATCAACCACACGGCCGATTTTAATATCATCTGCAAACGTCTTAATCATACTCCCAACATTCAGGTCTAAATCACTGATGTATACCACAAAAAGTAAGGGACCTGATACTGGGGGAGGCAATGATCCATGTAAAAACCCAGGCCAATTAGGGGAATAAAAGATCTGGACAATTCCTCTCCATCCCCCTTAAGCAATCGAACCTAGTCCGGGAGATTGTGTAATAGCCACAAATAGGGGTGAGGAAGAGCTTGATGCTGTGGTATCCCCCTCTGGCTGTAGGAAGATAGAGGGTGTTCCAGTCACTCTCAGCTGACTGCTCTTCACTCTCAGTTCATACATAGAGATAGAAAGAGAGAAGTTACAAGATGGAAGCAGGCCATTGGGCCCAGCCAGGCCGTGTCGGGATTTAACCTCCATGCCTCCGAATCACGTTCACCCACTCTGCTCCCACATCCCGTTCACCTGCATCCCCTGGTCCAATCCAACCGGCCATGTTAACCTGGGAAAGAAAAGAAACGAAGACTTGCATTTATATAGCGCCTTTTTACGACCACCGGCTGTCCCAAAGCACTTTGCAGGCAATGTAGTACTTTTGAAGTGTAGTCACTGTTGCAATGTGGGAAACACGGCAGCAATTGACGCACAGCAAGCTCCCACAAACAGCAATGTGATAATGACCAGATAATCTGTTTTTAGTGATAATTATTACCCCAGGACACCAGGGATAACTCCCCTGCTCTTCTTCGAAATAGTGCCATGGGATCTTTTACATCCAACAGTGCAGCACTCCCTCAGTACTGCCCCTCCGACAGTGCGGCGCTCCCTCAGTACTGCCCCTCCGACAGTGCAGCACTCCCTCAGTACTGCCCCTCCAACAGTGCAGCACTCCCTCAGTGCTGCCCCTCCGACAGTGCGGCGCTCCCTCAGTACTGCCCCTCCGACAGTGCAGTACTCCCTCAGTACTGCCCCTCCGACAGTGCGGCGCTCCCTCAGTACTGCCCCTTCGACAGTGCGGCGCTCCCTCAGTACTGCCCCTTCGACAGTGCGGCGCTCCCTCAGTACTGCCCCTCCGACAGTGCAGCGCTCCCTCAGCACTGCACTGGAGTGTCAGCCTAAATTATGTGCTCACGTCTCTGGAGTGGGACTTGAACCCACAACCTTCTCACTCAGAGGTGAGTGTGCTGCCCACTGAACCACGGCTGACACAAGGGTAGATTTTCACCCCACTGCCCATGTGTAAAATCTGATAAGTTAGAGACCTTCCGCTTCTCAAGTCCACTGAACATAGATCCAGAGTGTGAGGTTTTAGGTAGAGGTTGTTGGAGATACTCATAGCAGCTGACCCCGCAGCGATAATTCGGAACGTGTGAAGCGATCATACCAAGGTGATGGGAAGGGACACAGTAAAGGACTGCACTCGCGGAGCGCAGGCCCATTGGATGGGAGCGGGGAAAGAGAATTCATTCCATAATGTTGTACGGGCCGATCCTGCGATCCAGAGCTCCCAGGCTGGAGTGCTGTGGGCAGGGAGCATACGTTGGGAAACGGAAAGGCTCTCAGACAGTCACTTACGGCCCGTACATTTAAAAGGAAGGAACACGATGGGCTGCAGACCTGAACCCACGAGTGTCGCTGCCCGCTGGGACAGCTGCTTCCTCGAGTCCTTGCTCGGAGTCACATTCCCATCCAGCAAGGCTCCAATCCTGGGGCTCCGCCTTGCCGAATTCTCCCTTCCATTTCCTGCGCTCGGTATCAGGAGCAAGCTGTCCCGGATCAGGTACAGCGTGGGTTACGCAAAATAATGAAGGCACTTGCATTTCTAAAGCACCTTCATTGACCTCTGAATGTTCCAAAGCGCTTTACAGCCAATGAAGTATTTTTTTAAGTGCAGAGGCGAGGGTGCCTTCGCTGACACCTATATCAGTCGGGTGTACCACTCCCTGTATACTGACAGTGTAACAGTCGAGTGTACCGCTCCCTGTACACTTGATTAACATATTTATATCAGGCTCCCACAGTGCAATAGGTAGCCTGATTTAAATTTTGCAGTTGGTCAAGAATCCTGACAGCGAAATGGAGGTCCCCCACACCCTCCCTGTCAATATCTGGGTCCCCGGAGCGGTTTCCCCACGGAGCCTCGCTCAGAATTAAAGTCTCCTTGCTCGGTTTGGCTCTGCATATTCCTTGTCTTCACCGGGGGATATTTCCTGAGCAAGAAGTGACTGAGCCAAGTAGGAAAAACATCGAGAAGTTACAGAATCAGCTCTGGCCCAAACCATCCATTTCTCCCAGCCCCAGCCCATGCCACCAAAGGTCCTGTTCCTTTATACTCTCCCAGTGATTACACAGGATATACAGATCAGGAACAGGCCATTCGGCCCAACCAGTCCATGCCGGTGTTTATGCTCCACTCGAGCCTCCTCCCGTCTTTCCTCATCTAAATCTATCAGCATAACCCTTTATTCTCTTCTCCCTCATAGGCCCTACCTAGCCTCGCACCCTCCAAGTAATACACTTGTCCAGCCTCCCCTTAAATGCATCGATACTATTCGCCTCAACCACTCCCAGTGGCAGCGAGTTCCACATTCTCACTGCTCTCTGGGTAAAGAAGTTTCTCCTGAATTCCCTATTGGATTTCTTGGGGACTATCTTATACTGATGGCCTCTAGTTATGCTCTTCCTCACAAGTGAGAATATTCTCTCTGTATCCACTCTATCAAAACCTTTCATTATTTTAAAGACCTCGATTAGGTCATCCCTCAACCTTTTTTCAAGGGAAAAGAGACCCAGCCTGTTCTATCTTTCCTGATATGTACACCCTCGCATTTCTGATATCATCCTTGTAAATCTTCTCTGCACCCTCTCCAGTGCCTCTATATCCTTTTTATAATATGGTGCCCAAAACTGCATGCAGTGCTCCAAGTGTGGTCTAACCAAGGTTCGATACAGGTTTAGCATAACTTCCCTACTTTACAATTCTATCCATCTGGAAATAAACCCTAGTCAATAAGGGAGTAAAGGGTTATGGGGAGCGGGCAGGGAAGTGGAGTTGAGCCCAAGCTCGGATCAGCCATGATCTTACTGAATGGTGGAGCAGGCTCGGGGCTAAATGGCTTACTCCTGCTCCTATATGTTCTTATGATGTGAGCTGTGTTGTACCATTGTTGAAGTGTCCTTCTCTGTGTGATGCAGGCAAGTTCACGTGCATCGAGGTGAAGTTCCACTTGGAGAGGCAGATGGGTTATTACCTAATCCAGATGTACATCCCCAGCCTCCTCATCGTCATCCTATCTTGGGTGTCCTTCTGGATCAACATGGATGCTGCACCAGCGCGGGTCGGCCTCGGCATCACCACAGTCCTCACCATGACAACGCAGAGCTCAGGCTCCAGGGCCTCGCTCCCAAAGGTCAGCACAAGGTTCATCAATCATATCCCACCGCTGAGATCAGCGAGCTCATTATCACATTACTGTTTGTGGGAGCTTGCTGTGCACAAATTGGCTGCCGCGTTTCCCACATTACAACAGTGACTACACTCCAAAAATACTTCATTGGCTGTAAAGTGCTTTGGGATTTCCTCAGGTCGTGAAAGGTCCAATATAAATGCAAGTTTATTTAAAAAATGACTATTCAGTGCCTAATTTTGCCTGTTCACTGGGAAACATCAGCAGAGCTAGAGACAACATGTCTATGAAAGGAATTGTTCGGGAATTTAGTGATTTTCCTGTCCAGTTGCGAAAAAGCAGCGGCTGTTTGAAGGTCAAGAACTGTTCATGGTGATGCCTTCCCTGTGAATCACCGCCACAAGTGGTGTTCATTCACGCTGGCTCTGAACTCCCACTACACGTGCTGATCACACTGGAGATTGTTTCCACATGTACTGCTCATCCTCCAGTCAATTGGCCATGTGCGGACTTTTTTTGTGTGAGACCAGAGACTGAGTGTCAACAACCTGATCGACTGCACATGGCAGCAGTACTGACCCTGACCACCTCCACGAGCAAAACCAACACACATATACTGCTCCGGGTCACTGAACAGCAGAGGGCAATTGTAGCTCTCCCGACCGGCACAATACACAGGGAGCTTTACTCTGTATCTAACCCGTGTTGTACCTGCCCTGGGAGTGTTTGATGGGACAGTGTAGAGAGAGCTTTCCTGTGTATCGAACTCCATGCTGTACTTGCCGATGGAGTGTTTGATGGGATGGTGTAGAGGGAGCTCTACTCTGTATCGAACCCCGTGCTGTACCTGCCCTGGGAGTGTTTGATGGGACAGTGTAGTGGGAGCTTTACTCTGTATCGAACCCCGTGCTGTACCTGCCCTGGGAGTGTTTGATGGGACAGTGTAGAGGGAGCTTTACTCTGTATCTAACGCTTGCTGTACCTGCGCTGGGAGTGTTTGATGGGACAGTGCAGAGGGAGCTTTACTATGTATCTAACCCGTGCTGAACCTGCCCTGGGAGTGTTTAATGGGACAGTGTAGGGAGAGCTTTACTCTGTATCTAACCCGTGCTGTACCTGCTCTGGGAGTGTTTGATCGGACAGTGCAGAGAGAGCTTTACTCTGTATCTAACCCGTGCTGTACCTGCCGTGGGATTGTTTGGGACAGTGTAGAGGGAGCTTTACTCTGTATCTAACCCATGCTGTACCTGCCCTGGGAGTGTTTGATGGGACAGTGCAGAGGGAGCTTTACTCTGTATCTAACCCCGTGCTGACCCAGCCCTGGGAGTGTTTGATGGGACAGTGTAGAGGGAGTTTTACGCTGTATCGAACCCGTGCTGTACCTGCCCTGGGTGTGTTTAATGGGACATTGTAGAGAGAGCTTTACTCCGTATCTAACCCGTGCTGTACCTGCCCTGGGCGTGTTTAATGGGACAGTGTAGAGGGAGCTTTATTCTGTATCTAACCCGAGCTGTACCTGCAATGGGAGTGTTTGATGGGACAGTGTAGAGGGAGCTTTACTCTGTATCTAACCCCGTGTTGAAACTGCCCTGGGAGTGTTTGATGGGACAGTGTAGAGAAAGGGAGCTTTACTCTGTATCTAACCCCGTGCTGCACCTGCTCTGGGAGTGTTTGATGGGACAGTGTAGAGGGAGCTTTATTCTGCATCTCACCCGTGCTGTACCTGCCCTGGGAGTGGTTAATGGGACAGTGTAGAGGGAGCTTTACTCTGTATCTCACCCGTGCTGTACCTGCCCTGGGAGTGGTTAATGGGACAGTGTAGAGAGAGCTTTACTCTGTATCTCACCCGTGCTGTACCTGCCCTGGGAGTGGTTAATGGGATGGTGTCGAGGGAGCTTTACTCCGTATCTAACTCCGTTCTGTACCTGCCGCTGGAGTGTTTGATGGGACGGTGTAGAGTGCGCTTTACTCTGTATCTACCCGTGCTGTACCTGCCCTGGGAGTGTTTGGTCGGACAGTGGAGAGGGAGCTTTACTCTGTATCTAACTCCGTACTAAAACCTGCCCTGGGAGTGTTGATGGGACAGTGTAGAGGGAGCTTTACTCTGTATCTAACCCGTGCTGTACCTGCCCTGGGTGTGTTTCATGGGACAGTGTAGAGGGAGCTTTTCTCTGTATCTAATCCCGTGCTGTACCTGCACGGGAGTGGTTTATGGGATGGTGTAGAGGGAGCTCTCCTCTGTATCTAACTCCGTGCTGTACCTGCCGCTGGAGTGTTTGTTGGGACGGTGTAGAGGGAGCTTTACACTTTATCTAACCCGTGCTGTACCTGCCGCGGGAGTGTTTAATGGGACAGTATAGGCGGAGCTTTACTCTGGATCTAACACGTGCTGTACCTGCCCTGGGCGTGTTTGATAGGACAGTGTAGAGGGATCTTAACTCTGTATCTAACACCGTGCTGTACATGCCCTGGGTGTGTTTGATGGGACAGTGAAGAGGGAGGTTTAGTCTATATCTAACCCGTGCTGTACCTGCCGCTGGAGTGTTTGATGGGACGGTGTAGAGGGAGCTTTACTCTGTATCTAACACGTGCTGTACCTGTCCTGGGAGTGTTTGATGGGACAGTGTAGAGGGAGCTTTACTCTGTATATAACCCCGTGCTGTACCAGCCCTGGGTGTGTTTGATGGGTCAGTTTATACTGAGTTTTACTCTGTATCTAACCTCGTGCTGTACCTGCCCTGGGAGTGTTTGATGGGACAGTATATTTGGAGCTTTACTCTGGATCTAACCTGTGCTGTACCTGCCCAGGGAGTGTTTGATGGGACGGTGTAAAGGAAGCTATATTCTGTATCTTACCCGTGCTGTACCTGCCGTGGGAGTGTTTGATCGGACAGTGTAGAGGGAGCTTTACTCTGTATCTAACTCCGTGCTGTACCTGCCCTGGGCGTGTTTGATGGGACAGTGTACAGAGAGCTTTATTCTATATCTAATCCCGTGCTGTACCTGCCCCGGGAGTGTTTAATGGGATGGAGTAGAGGGAGCTTTATTCTGTATCGAACTCCATGCTGTACTTTCCGCTGGAGTGTTTGATGCGATGGTGTAGAGGGAGCTCTACTCTGTATCGAACCCCGTGCTGTAGCTGCCCTGGGAGTGTTTGATGGGACAGTGTAGTGGGAGCATTACTCTGTATCGAACCCCGTGCTGTACCTGCCCTGGGAGTGTTTAATGGGACAGTGTAGAGGGAGCTTTACTCTGTATCTAACGCTTGCTGTACCTGCTCTGGGAGTGTTTGATCGGACAGTGCAGAGGGAGCTTTACTCTGTATCTAACCCGTGCTGTACCTGCCGTGGGATTGTTTGGGACAGTGTAGAGGGAGCTTTACTCTGTATCTAACCCATGCTGTACCTGCCCTGGGAGTGTTTGATGGGACAGCGCAGAGGGAGCTTTTCTCTGTATCTAATCCGTGCTGTACCTGCCCTGGGCGTGTTTGATGGGACAGTGTAGAGAGAGCTTTACTCTGTATCTCACCCGTGCTGTACCTGCCCTGGGAGTGTTTGATGGGACAGTGTAGAGAGAGCTTTACTCTGTATCTCACCCGTGCTGTACCTGCCCTGGGAGTGGTTAATGGGATGGTGTCGAGGGAGCTTTACTCTGTATCTAACTCCGTTCTGTACCTGCCGCTGGAGTGTTTAATGGGATGGTGTCGAGGGAGCTTTACTCTGTATCTAACCCGTCTGCACCTGCCCCGGGAGTGTTTAATGGGATGGTGTCGAGGGAGCTTTACTCCGTATCTAACTCCGTTCTGTACCTGCCGCTGGAGTGTTTGATGGGACGGTGTAGAGTGCGCTTTACTCTGTATCTACCCGTGCTGTACCTGCCCTGGGAGTGTTTGGTCGGACAGAGGAGAGGGAGCTTTACTCTGTATCTAACTCCGTGCTAAAACCTGCCCTGGGAATGTTGATGGGACAGTGTAGAGGGAGCTTTACTCTGTATCTAACCCGTGCTGTACCTGCCCTGGGTGTGTTTCATGGGACAGTGTAGAGGGATCTTAACTCTGTATCTAGCCCCGTGTTGTACCTGCTCTGAGAGTGTTGAATGGGACAGTGTAGAGAGAGCTTTACTCTGTATCTAACCCGTGCTGTACCTGCCCTGGGCGTCTTTAATGGGACTGTGTAGAGGGAGCTTTACTCTGTACCTAACTCCGAGCGGTACCTGCCCTGGGAGTGTTTAATGGGACAGTATAGGCGGAGCTTTACTCTGGATCTAACACGTGCTGTACCTGCACTGGGCGTGTTTGATGGGACAGTGGAGTGGGAGCTTTACTCTGTATCTAACCCCGTGCTGAAACTGCCCAGGAAGTGTTTGATGGGACGGTGTAAAGGATGCTGTACTTTGTATCTAACCCATGCTGTACCTGCCCTGGGAGTGTTTGATGGAACAGTGTAGAGGGAGCTCTGCTCTGTATCTAACCCCTTGCTGACCCAGCCCTGGGAGTATTTGATGGGACAGTGTAGAGGGAGTTGTACTCTGTATCTAACCCGTGCTGTACCTGCCCTGGGTGTGTTTCATGGGACAGTGTAGAGGGATCTTAACTCTGTATCTAACACCGTGCTGTACATGCCCTGGGTGTGTTTGATGGGACAGTGAAGAGGGAGGTTTACTCTATATCTAACCCGTGCTGTACCTGACGCTGGAGTGTTTGATGGGACGGTGTAGAGGGTGCTTTACTCTGTATCTAACCTCGTGCTGTACCTGCCCTGGGAGTGTTTGATCGGACAGTGTAGAGGGAGCTTTACTCTGTATCTAACTCCGTGCTGTACCTGCCCTGGGCGTGTTTGATGGGACAGTGTAGAGAAAGCTTTACTCTGTATGTAACCCCGTGCTGTCCCTGCCCTGAGAGTGTTTAATGGGACAGTGTAGAGGGAGATTTACTCTGAATCTAACCCGTGCTGTACATGCCCTGGGAGTGTTTGATGGGACAGTGTAGAGGGAGCTTTACTCTGTATCTAATCCCGTGCTGTACCTGCCCGGGAGTGGTTAATGGGATGGTGTAGAGGGAGCTTTACTCTGTATCTAACCCGTGCTGTACCTGCCCTGGGCGTGTTTAATGGGACTGTGTAGAGGGAGCTTTACTCTGTACCTAACCCGTGCTGTAACTGCCCTGTGAGTGTTTGATGGGACAGAGTAAAGGGGGATTTACTATGTGTCTAACCCCGTGCTGTAAGTGTCCTGGGTGTGTTTGATGGGACTGTGTACAGGGAGCTTTACTCTGTATCTAACCCATGCTGTACATGCCCTGGGAGTGTTTAATGGGAGAGTGTATAGGGAGCTTTACTCTGTATTTAACCGGGGCCAAACCTGCCCTGGGATTGTTTGATGGGCCAGTGTAGAGAGAGCTTTACTCTGTTTCTAACTCCGTGATGTACCTGCCCTGGGAGTGTTTGATGGGACAGCGTAGAGGGATCTTTACTCTGTATCTAATCCCGTGCTGTACCTGCCCTGGGAGTGTTTGATGGGACAGTCTGGAGGGAGCTCTACTCTGTATTTAACCCGTGCTGTATCTGACCTGGGAGTGTTTGATGGGACAGTGTAGAGGGAGCTTTACTCCGTTTCTGTTCCCGAGCTGTACCTGACCGGGAGTGGTGAATGGAATGGTGTAGAGGGAGCTTTACACTGTATCTAACTCCCGCTGTGCCTGCCGCTTGAGTGTTTGATGGGACGGTGTAGAGGGAGCTTTACTCTGTATCTAACCCTGTGCTGTACCTGCCCTGGGAGTGTTTGATGGGACAGTGTAGAGGGATCTTAACTCTGTATCTAACCCCGTGTTGTACCTGCCCTGAGAGTGTTTAATGGGACAGTGTAGAGAGAGCTTTACTCTGTACCTAACTCCGAGCGGTACCTGCCCTGGGAATGTTTAATGGGACAGTATAGGCGGAGCTTTACTCTGGATCTAACACGTGCTGTACCTGCCCTGGGCGTGTTTGATGGGACAGTGTAGAGGGAGCTTTACTCTGCATCTAACCCGAGCTGTACCTGCAATGGGAGTGTTTGATGGGACAGAGTAACGGGGGCTTTACTCTGTATCTAACTCCGTGCTCTACCTGCCCCGGGAGTGTTTGATGGGACGGTGAAAAGCAAGCTATATTCTGTATCTTAACCGTGCTGTACCTGCCCTGGGAGTGTTTGATCGGACAGTGTAGAGGGTGCTTTACTCTGTATCTATGCCGTGCTGTACCTGCCCTGGGAGTGTTTGATAGGACAGTGTTGAGGGAGCTTTACTCTGTATCTAATCACGTCCTGTACCTGCCCTGGAGTGGTTAATGGGAAGGTGTAGATGGAGCTTTACTCTGTATCTAACCCCGTGCTGTAGATGCCCTGTGAGTATTTGATGGGACAGTGTCGAGTGAGGTTTAATCTGTGTCTAACCCGTGCTGTACCTGCCCTGGGAGTGTTTGGTCAGACAGTGTCGAGGGAGCTTTACTCTTATCTAACTCCGTGCTAAACCTGCCCTGGGAGTGTTGATGGGACAGTGTAGAGGGAGATTTACTCTGTATCTAGCCCGTGCTGTACATGCCCTGGGAGTGTTTGATGGGACAGTGTAGAGGGAGCTTTACTCTGTATCTCACCCGTGCTGTACCTGCCCCGGGAGTGGTTAATGGGACAGTGTAGAGGGATCTTAACTCTGCATCTAACCCATGCTGTACATGCCCTGGGAGTGTTTGATGGGACAGTGTAGAGGGAGCTTTACTCTGTTTGTAATCCCGAGCTGTAGCTGCCCTGGGAGTGTTTGATGGGACAGTGTAGAGGGATCTTCACTCTGTAGCAACCCCAGGCTATACCTGCCCTTGGAGTGTTTAATGGGACAGTGTAGAGGGAGCTCTACTCTGTGTCTAACCCCGTGCTGTACTTGACCTGGGAGTCTTTGATCGGACAGTGTGGAGGAGCTTTACTTTGTATCTAACCCCATGCTGTCAGTGTCCTAGGAGTGTTTGATGGGACAGTGTAGAGGGACGGAACTTTACTCTGTATCTAACCCATGCTGCACATGCCCTCGGAGTGTTTGATCGGACAGTGTAGAGGGAGCTTTACTCTGTAACTAACCCGTGCTGTACCTGCCCTGGGAGTAATTGATGGGACAGTGCAGAGTGAGCTTTACTCTGTATCTAACCCATGCTGTACCTGCCCTGTGAGTGTTTGATGGGACAAGGTAGAGGGAGCTTTACTCTGCATCTAACCCATGCTGTACCTGCCCTGGGAGTGTTTGATGGGACAGTGTAGAGGGAGCTTTACTCTGTCTCGAACGCCGTGCTGTACCTGCCCTGGGCGTGTTTGATGGGACAGAGTAGAGGGAGCTTTACTCTGTATCTAACCTGTGCTGCACCTGCCCTGGGAGTGTTTGATGGGACAGTGTAGAGGGAGCTTTACTCTGTATCTAACCCCGTGCGATACCCGCCCTGGGAGTATTTGATGGGACGGTGTAGAGGAAGCTTTACTCTGTATCTAACACGTGCTGTACCGGCCCTGGGAGTGTTAGATGGGATAGTGTTGAGGGAGCTTTACTCTGTATCTAACCCCGTGCGGTACCTGCACTGGGAGTGTTTGACAGGACGGTGTAGAGTGAGCTTTACTCTGTATCTAACCCATGCTGTTCCTGACCTAGGAGTGTTTGGTCGAACAGTGTCGAGGGAGCTTTACTCTGTATCTAACCCCGTGCTGTACCTGCCCCGGGAGTTTTTAATGGGATACTGTCGAAGGAGCTTTACTCTGTATCTAACTCCGTGCTGTACCTGCCCTGGGAGTGTTTGATCGGACAGTGTAGGTGGAGCTTTACTCTGTATCAAACCCGTGCTGCATCTGCCCTGGTATTGTTTGATGGGACATTGTCGAGGGAGCTTTACTTTGTTTCTAACCCGTGCTCTATCTGTCATGGGAGTGTTTGATGGGACAATGTAGAGGGAGCTTTACTCTGCATCTAACCCATGTTGTACCTGCCCTGGGAGTGTTTGATGGGACAGTGTAGAGGGAGTTTTACTTTGTATCCAACCCCGTGCGATACCTGCCCTGGGAGTATTTGATGGGACGGTGTAGAGGAAGCTTTACTCTGTATCTAACATGTGCTGTACCGGCCCTGGGAGTGTTAGATGGGATAGTGTCGAGGGAGCTTTACTCTGTATCTAACCCCGTGCGGTACCTGCACTGGGAGTGTTTGATGGGACAGTGTAGAGGGAGCTTTACTTTTTTTCTAATTCCATGCTGTGCCTGCCCTGGGAGTGTTTGATGGGACAATATAGACGGAGCTTTACTCTGTATCTAACCCCGTGCTGTACCTGCCCTGGGAGTGTTTGATGGGACAGTGTAGAGGTCGCTTTACTGTGTATTTAACCCCATGCTGAAGCTGCCCTGGGATTGTTTGATGGGACAGTGTAGAGGGAGCTTTACTCTGTATCTAACCCTGTGCTGTACCTGCCCTGGGTGTGATTGATGGGACAGTGTAGAGGGAGCTTTACTCTCTATCTAACCCGTGCCGTACCTGCCCTGGGAGTGTTTGATGGGACAGTGTTGAGCGAGGGAGTTTTACTCTGTATCTAACCCATGCTGGACCTGCCCTGGGTGTCTTTAATGGGATAGTGTAGATGGAGCTTTACTCTGTATCTAACCCCGTGCTGTACCTGCCCTGAGCGTGTTTGATGGGACAGTGTAGAGGGAACCTTAATCTGTACCTAACACGTGCTGTACCTGCGCTGGGAGTGTTTGATGGGACAGTGTAGAGCGAGTGAGCTTTACTCTGTCTCTAACCCCGTGCTGCATCTGCCTTGGTATTGTTTGATGGGACAATGTAGAGGGAGCTTTACTCTGTATCTAACCCGTGCTGGACCTGTCCTGCGAGTGTTTGATGGAACAGTGTTGAGGGTGCTTTACACTGTATCTAACCCCGTGCTGTTCCTGCCCTGGGAGACTTGAATGAGACAGTGCAGAGGGAGCTTTACTCTGTATCTAACCCCGTGCTGTACCTGCCCTGGGCATGTTTGATGGGACAGTGTAGAGGGAGCTTTACTCTGTATCTAACCCGTGCTGTACCTTCCCTGGAAGTGTTTGATGGGACAGTGTGGTTCGAGCTTTACTCTGTATCTAACCCGTGCTGCACCTGCCCTGGGAGTGTTTGATGGGACAGTGTAGAGGGAGCATTACTCTGTTTCTGACCCCGTGCTGTACCTGTCCTGGGAGTGTTTGATGGGACAGTGTAGAGGGAGCTTTACTCTGTATCTAACCCGTGCTGTACATGCCCTGGGAGTATTTGATGGGACAGTGTCGAGGGAGGTTTACTCTGCATCTAACCCATGCTGTGCTTGCCCTGGATGTGTTTGATGGGACAGTTTAGAATGAGTTTTACTCTGTATCTAACCCGTGCTGTATCTGCACTGGGAGTGTTTGATGGGACAGTGTCGAGGGAGCTTTACTCTGTATCTAACCCTGTGCTGTACCTGCCCTGGGAGTCTTTAATGGGACAGTGTAGATGGAGCTTTACTCTGTATCTAACCCCGTGCTGTACCTGCCCTGAGCGTGTTTGATGGGACAGTGTAGAGGAAACCTTAATCTGTATCTAACCCGTGCTGTACCTGCGCTGGGAGTGTTTGATGGGACAGTGTAGAGCGAGTGAGCTTTACTCTCTATCTAACCCCGTGCTGCACCTGCCTTGGTATTGTTTGATGGGACAATGTAGAGGGAGCTTTACTCTGTATCTAACCCGTGCTGGACCTGTCCTGCGAGTGTTTGATGGGACAGTGTTGAGGGAGCTTTACACTGTATCTAACCCCGTGCTGTTCCTGCCCTGGGAGACTTGAATGGGACAGTGCAGAGGGAGCTTTACTCTGTATCTAACCCCGTGCTGTACCTGCCCTGGGCATGTTTGATGGGACAGTGTAGAGGGAGCTTTACTCTGTATCTAACCCGTGCTGTACCTTCCCTGGAAGTGTTTGATGGGACAGTGTAGTGGGAGCTTTACTCTGTATCTAACCCCGTGCGGTACCTGCCCTGGGAGTGTTTGATGGGACAGTGTAGAGAGAGCTTTACTCTGTATCTAACCCCGTGCGGTACGCGCCCTGGGACTGTTTAATGGGACAGTGTTGAGCGATGGAGCTTTACTCTGTATCTAACACCGTGCTTCACCGGCCCTGGGACCGTTTGATGGGACAGTGTAGAGGAAGCTTTACTCTGTATCTAACCCCGTGCTTCACCGGCCCTGGGAGTGTTTGATGGGACAGTGTAGAGGAAGCTTTACTCTGTATCTAACCCTTGCTGTACCTGCCCTGGAAGTGTTTGATGTGACAGTGTGGTTCGAGCTTTACTCTGTATCTAACCCGTGCTGCACCTGCCCTGGGAGTGTTTGATGGGACAGTGTAGAGGGAGCTTTACTCTGTATCTAACCCGTGCTGTACATGCACTGGGAGTATTTGATGGGACAGTGCAGAGGGTGCTTTACTGTGTATCTAACCCCGTGCGGTACCTGCCCTGGGAGTGTTTGATAGGACAGAGTGGAGGGAGCTTTAATCTGTATCTGACCCCATGCTGAACCTGCCCTGGGAGTGTTTGTTGGGACAGTGTGGAGGGAGCTTTACTCTGTATTTAACCCGTGCTATACCTGCCCTGGGAGTGTTTGATGGGCGAGTGCATGGAGAGCTTTACTCTGTATCTAACCCAGTGCTGTACCTGTCCTGGGAGTGTTTGATGGGACGGTGTAGAGGAAGCTTTACTCTGTATCTAAACCGTGCTGTACCTGCCCTGGGAGTGTTTGATGGGACAGTGTCGAGAGAGGTTTACTCTGCATCTAACGCATGCTGTACTTGCCCTGGATGTGTTTGATGGGACAGTTTAGAATGAGTTTTACTCTGTATCTAACGCGTACTGTACCTGCCTTAGGAGTGTTTGGTCAGACAGTGTCGAGGGAGCTTTACTCTGTATCTACCCCCGTGCTGTACCTGCACTGGGTGTGTTTAATGGGACAGTGTAGAGGGAGCTTTACTCTGTATGTAACCCCATGCTGTACCTGACCTGGGAGTGTTTGATGGGCCAGTGTAGAGGGAGCTTTAATCTGTATCTCACCCATGCTGTACGCCCTGGGAGTGTTTGATGAGCCAGTGTAGAGAGAGCTGTAGAGGAAGCTTTACTCTGTATTTAACCCCATGCTGTACCTGCCCTGTGAGTGTTTGATGGGACAGTGGAGAGGGAGCTTTACTGTGCATCTAAATCCGTGCTGTAGCTGCCCTGGGAGTGTTTGCTCGGACAGTGTAGAGGGAGATTTACTCTATATCTAACCCCGTGCTGTTCCTGCCCTGGGAGTCTTTAATGGGACAGTGTAGATGGAGCTTTACTCTGTATCTAACCCCGTGCTGTACCTGCCCTGAGCGTGTTTGATGGGACAGTGTAGAGGGAACCTTAATCTGTATCTAACCCGTGCTGTACCTGCGCTGGGAGTGTTTGTAGGGACAGTGTAGAGCGAGTGAGCTTTACTCTGTATATAACCCCGTGCTGCACCTGCCTTGGTATTGTTTGATGGGACAGTGTAGAGGGAGCTTTACACTGTTTCTAACCCCGTGCTGTTCCTGCCCTGGGAGTGTTTGATGGGACAGTGCAGAGGGAGCTTTGCTCTGTATTTAACCCGTGCTGTACCTGCCCTGGGAGTGTTTGATGGGACAGTATAGAGAGAGCTTTACTCTGTATCTAACCCCGTGCGGTACGCGCCCTGGGACTGTTTAATGGGACGGTGTAGAGGAAGCTTTACTCTGTATCTAACCCATGCTGTACCGGCCCTTGGAGTGTTTGATGGGACACTGTAGTGGGAGCTTTACTCTGTATCTAACACGTGCCGTAACTTCCCTGGGAGTGTTTGATGGGACAGTGTAGAAGGTGCTTTATTCAGTATGTAACCCCATGCTGTACCTGACCTGGGAGTGTTTGATGGGACAGTGTAGTGGGAGCTTTACTCTGTATCTAACCCCGTGCGGTACCTGCCCTGGGCGTGTTTGATGGGACAGTGCAGAGGGAACTTTGCTCTGTATTTAACCCGTGCTGTAAATGCCCTGGGAGTGTTTGATGGGACAGTGTAGAGGAAGCTTTACTCTGTATCTAACCCCGTGCTTCACCGGCCCTGGGATCGTTTGATGGGACAGTGTAGAGGGAGCTTTACTCTGTATCTAACCCCATGCTGTACCTGCCCTGGGAGTGTTTGATGGGACAGTGTAGAGGAAGCTTTACTCTGTATCTAACCCGTGCTGTACATGCCCTGGGAGTATTTGATGGGACAGTGCAGAGGGTGCTTTACTGTGTATCTAACCCCGTGCGGTACCTGCCCTGGGAGTGTTTGATAGGACAGTGTGGAGGGAGCTTTACTCTGTATTTAACCCATGCTATACCTGCCCTGGGAGTGTTTGATGGGCGAGTGCATGGAGAGCTTTACTCTGTATCTAACCCAGTGCTGTACCTGTCCAGGGAGTGTTTGATGGGACGGTGTAGAGGAAGCTTTACTCTGTATCTAAACCGTGCTGTACCTGCCCTGGGAGTGTTTGATGGGACAGTGTCGAGGGAGGTTTACTCTATATCTAACCCGTGCTGTACCTGCCCTGGGAGTGTTTGATGGGACAGTGGAGAGGGAGCTTTACTCTGCATCTAACCCATGCTGTACTTGCCCTGGATGTGTATGATGCGACAGTTTAGAGTGAGTTTTACTCTGTATCTAACCCGTGCTGTATCTGCACTGGGAGTATTTGATGGGACAGTGTCGAGGGAGCTTTACTCTGTATCTAACCCTGTGCTGTACCTGCCCTGGGAGTGTTTGATGGGACAGTGCAGAGGGAGCTCTACTCTGTATGTAACCCCGTGCTGCACTTGCCTGGGAGTCTTTGATCGGACAGTGTAGAGGGAGCTCTACTCTGTATCTAACCCCGTGCTGCACTTGCCCTGGGAGTCTTTGATCGGACAGTGTAGAGTGAGCTTTACTCTGTATCTAACGTGTACTGTACCTGCCCTAGGAGTGTTTGGTCAGACAGTGTCGAGGGAGCTTTACTCTGTATCTACCCCAGTGCTGTACCTGCACTGGGTGTGTTTAATGGGATGGTGTAGACGGAGCTTTACTCTGTATCTAACCCTGTGCTGTACCTGCCGCTGGAATGTTTGATGGGACAGTGTCAAGGGAGCTTTACTCTGTATCTGACCCTGTGCTGTACCTGCCCTGGGAGTGTTTGATCGGACACTGTAGTGGGAGCTTTACTCTATATCTAACCCGTGCTGTACCTGCCCTGGGAGTGTTTGATGGGACAGTGCAGAGGGAGCTTTACTCCGTATCTGACCTGTGCTGGACCTGCCCTGGGAGTGTTTGATGGGACATTGTAGAGGGAGCATTACTCTGTATTTAACCCGTGCTGTACCTGCCCTGGGAGTGTTTGATGGGACAGTGTCGAGGGAGCTTTACTCTGTATCTAACCCCATGCTGTACCAGCCCTGGGAGTGTTTGATGGGACAGTGTAAAGGGAGCTTTACTCTGTATGTAACGCCATGCTGTACTTGACCTGGGAGTGTTTGATGGGACAGTGTGGAGAGAGCTTTAATCTACATCTAACCCATGCTGTACCTACCTTGGGAGTGTTTGATGGGACAGTGTGGAGGGAGCTTTACTCTGTATCTAACACCGTGCTGTACCTGCCCTGGGAGTGTTTGATGGGACAGTGTAGTGGGAGCATTACTCTGTATCGAACCCCGTGCTGTACCTGCCCTGGGAGTGTTTAATGGGACAGTGTAGAGGGAGCTTTACTCTGTATCTAACGCTTGCTGTACCTGCTCTGGGAGTGTTTGATCGGACAGTGCAGAGGGAGCTTTACTCTGTATCTAACCCGTGCTGTACCTGCCGTGGGATTGTTTGGGACAGTGTAGAGGGAGCTTTACTCTGTATCTAACCCATGCTGTACCTGCCCTGGGAGTGTTTGATGGGACAGCGCAGAGGGAGCTTTTCTCTGTATCTAATCCGTGCTGTACCTGCCCTGGGCGTGTTTGATGGGACAGTGTAGAGAGAGCTTTACTCTGTATCTCACTGTGCTGTACCTGCCCTGGGAGTGTTTGATGGGACAGTGTAGAGAGAGCTTTACTCTGTATCTCACCCGTGCTGTACCTGCCCTGGGAGTGGTTAATGGGATGGTGTCGAGGGAGCTTTACTCTGTATCTAACTCCGTTCTGTACCTGCCGCTGGAGTGTTTAATGGGATGGTGTCGAGGGAGCTTTACTCTGTATCTAACCCGTCTGCACCTGTCCCGGGAGTGTTTAATGGGATGGTGTCGAGGGAGCTTTACTCCGTATCTAACTCCGTTCTGTACCTGCCGCTGGAGTGTTTGATGGGACGGTGTAGAGTGCGCTTTACTCTGTATCTACCCGTGCTGTACCTGCCCTGGGAGTGTTTAATGGGACAGTGTAGAGGGAGCTTTACTCTGTATCTAACCCGTGCTGTACCTGCCCTGGGTGTGTTTCATGGGACAGTGTAGAGGGATCTTAACTCTGTATCTAGCCCCGTGTTGTACCTGCTCTGAGAGTGTTGAATGGGACAGTGTAGAGAGAGCTTTACTCTGTATCTAACCCGTGCTGTACCTGCCCTGGGCGTCTTTAATGGGACTGTGTAGAGGGAGCTTTACTCTGTACCTAACTCCGAGCGGTACCTGCCCTGGGAGTGTTTAATGGGACAGTATAGGCGGAGCTTTACTCTGGATCTAACACGTGCTGTACCTGCCCTGGGCGTGTTTGATGGGACAGTGGAGTGGGAGCTTTACTCTGTATCTAACCCCGTGCTGAAACTGCCCAGGAAGTGTTTGATGGGACGGTGTAAAGGATGCTGTACTTTGTATCTAACCCATGCTGTACCTGCCCTGGGAGTGTTTGATGGAACAGTGTAGAGGGAGCTCTGCTCTGTATCTAACCCCTTGCTGACCCAGCCCTGGGAGTATTTGATGGGACAGTGTAGAGGGAGTTGTACTCTGTATCTAACCCGTGCTGTACCTGCCCTGGGTGTGTTTCATGGGACAGTGTAGAGGGATCTTAACTCTGTATCTAACACCGTGCTGTACATGCCCTGGGTGTGTTTGATGGCAGAGTGAAGAGGGAGGTTTACTCTATATCTAACCCGTGCTGTACCTGACGCTGGAGTGTTTGATGGGACGGTGTAGAGGGAGCTTTACTCTGTATCTAACCTCGTGCTGTACCTGCCCTGGGAGTGTTTGATCGGACAGTGTAGAGGGAGCTTTACTCTGTATCTAACTCCGTGCTGTACCTGCCCTGGGCGTGTTTGATGGGACAGTGTAGAGAAAGCTTTACTCTGTATGTAACCCCGTGCTGTCCCTGCCCTGAGAGTGTTTAATGGGACAGTGTAGAGGGAGATTTACTCTGAATCTAACCCGTGCTGTACATGCCCTGGGAGTGTTTGATGGGACAGTGTAGAGGGAGCTTTACTCTGTATCTAATCCCGTGCTGTACCTGCCCGGGAGTGGTTAATGGGATGGTGTAGAGGGAGCTTTACACTGTATCTAACTCCCGCTGTGCCTGCCGCTTGAGTGTTTGATGGGACGGTGTAGAGGGAGCTTTACTCTGTATCTAACCCTGTGCTGTACCTGCCCTGGGAGTGTTTGATGGGACAGTGTAGAGGGATCTTAACTCTGTATCTAACCCCGTGTTGTACCTGCCCTGAGAGTGTTTAATGGGACAGTGTAGAGAGAGCTTTACTCTGTACCTAACTCCGAGCGGTACCTGCCCTGGGAATGTTTAATGGGACAGTATAGGCGGAGCTTTACTCTGGATCTAACACGTGCTGTACCTGCCCTGGGCGTGTTTGATGGGACAGTGTAGAGGGAGCTTTACTCTGCATCTAACCCGAGCTGTACCTGCAATGGGAGTGTTTGATGGGACAGAGTAACGGGGGCTTTACTATGTATCTAACCCCATGCTGAACGTGCCCTGGGAGTGTTTGATGGGACAGTGTAAAAGGATCTTTACTCTGTATCTAACTCCGTGCTCTACCTGCCCCGGGAGTGTTTGATGGGACGGTGAAAAGCAAGCTATATTCTGTATCTTAACCGTGCTGTACCTGCCCTGGGAGTGTTTGATCGGACAGTGTAGAGGGTGCTTTACTCTGTATCTATGCCGTGCTGTACCTGCCCTGGGAGTGTTTGATGGGACAGTGTTGAGGGAGCTTTACTCTGTATCTAATCACGTCCTGTACCTGCCCTGGAGTGGTTAATGGGAAGGTGTAGATGGAGCTTTACTCTGTATCTAACCCCGTGCTGTAGCTGCCCTGTGAGTATTTGATGGGACAGTGTCGAGTGAGGTTTAATCTGTGTCTAACCCGTGCTGTACCTGCCCTGGGAGTGTTTGGTCAGACAGTGTCGAGGGAGCTTTACTCTTATCTAACTCCGTGCTAAACCTGCCCTGGGAGTGTTGATGGGACAGTGTAGAGGGAGATTTACTCTGTATCTAGCCCGTGCTGTACATGCCCTGGGAGTGTTTGATGGGACAGTGTAGAGGGAGCTTTACTCTGTATCTAATCCCGTGCTGTACCTGCCCGGGAGTGGTTAATGGGACAGTGTAGAGGGAGCTTTACTCTGTATCTAACGCTTGCTGTACCTGCTCTGGGAGTGTTTGATCGGACAGTGCAGAGGGAGCTTTACTCTGTATCTAACCCGTGCTGTACCTGCCGTGGGATTGTTTGGGACAGTGTAGAGGGAGCTTTACTCTGTATCTAACCCATGCTGTACCTGCCCTGGGAGTGTTTGATGGGACAGCGCAGAGGGAGCTTTTCTCTGTATCTAATCCGTGCTGTACCTGCCCTGGGCGTGTTTGATGGGACAGTGTAGAGAGAGCTTTACTCTGTATCTCACTGTGCTGTACCTGCCCTGGGAGTGTTTGATGGGACAGTGTAGAGAGAGCTTTACTCTGTATCTCACCCGTGCTGTACCTGCCCTGGGAGTGGTTAATGGGATGGTGTCGAGGGAGCTTTACTCTGTATCTAACTCCGTTCTGTACCTGCCGCTGGAGTGTTTAATGGGATGGTGTCGAGGGAGCTTTACTCTGTATCTAACCCGTCTGCACCTGTCCCGGGAGTGTTTAATGGGATGGTGTCGAGGGAGCTTTACTCCGTATCTAACTCCGTTCTGTACCTGCCGCTGGAGTGTTTGATGGGACGGTGTAGAGTGCGCTTTACTCTGTATCTACCCGTGCTGTACCTGCCCTGGGAGTGTTTAATGGGACAGTGTAGAGGGAGCTTTACTCTGTATCTAACCCGTGCTGTACCTGCCCTGGGTGTGTTTCATGGGACAGTGTAGAGGGATCTTAACTCTGTATCTAGCCCCGTGTTGTACCTGCTCTGAGAGTGTTGAATGGGACAGTGTAGAGAGAGCTTTACTCTGTATCTAACCCGTGCTGTACCTGCCCTGGGCGTCTTTAATGGGACTGTGTAGAGGGAGCTTTACTCTGTACCTAACTCCGAGCGGTACCTGCCCTGGGAGTGTTTAATGGGACAGTATAGGCGGAGCTTTACTCTGGATCTAACACGTGCTGTACCTGCCCTGGGCGTGTTTGATGGGACAGTGGAGTGGGAGCTTTACTCTGTATCTAACCCCGTGCTGAAACTGCCCAGGAAGTGTTTGATGGGACGGTGTAAAGGATGCTGTACTTTGTATCTAACCCATGCTGTACCTGCCCTGGGAGTGTTTGATGGAACAGTGTAGAGGGAGCTCTGCTCTGTATCTAACCCCTTGCTGACCCAGCCCTGGGAGTATTTGATGGGACAGTGTAGAGGGAGTTGTACTCTGTATCTAACCCGTGCTGTACCTGCCCTGGGTGTGTTTCATGGGACAGTGTAGAGGGATCTTAACTCTGTATCTAACACCGTGCTGTACATGCCCTGGGTGTGTTTGATGGCAGAGTGAAGAGGGAGGTTTACTCTATATCTAACCCGTGCTGTACCTGACGCTGGAGTGTTTGATGGGACGGTGTAGAGGGAGCTTTACTCTGTATCTAACCTCGTGCTGTACCTGCCCTGGGAGTGTTTGATCGGACAGTGTAGAGGGAGCTTTACTCTGTATCTAACTCCGTGCTGTACCTGCCCTGGGCGTGTTTGATGGGACAGTGTAGAGAAAGCTTTACTCTGTATGTAACCCCGTGCTGTCCCTGCCCTGAGAGTGTTTAATGGGACAGTGTAGAGGGAGATTTACTCTGAATCTAACCCGTGCTGTACATGCCCTGGGAGTGTTTGATGGGACAGTGTAGAGGGAGCTTTACTCTGTATCTAATCCCGTGCTGTACCTGCCCGGGAGTGGTTAATGGGATGGTGTAGAGGGAGCTTTACACTGTATCTAACTCCCGCTGTGCCTGCCGCTTGAGTGTTTGATGGGACGGTGTAGAGGGAGCTTTACTCTGTATCTAACCCTGTGCTGTACCTGCCCTGGGAGTGTTTGATGGGACAGTGTAGAGGGATCTTAACTCTGTATCTAACCCCGTGTTGTACCTGCCCTGAGAGTGTTTAATGGGACAGTGTAGAGAGAGCTTTACTCTGTACCTAACTCCGAGCGGTACCTGCCCTGGGAATGTTTAATGGGACAGTATAGGCGGAGCTTTACTCTGGATCTAACACGTGCTGTACCTGCCCTGGGCGTGTTTGATGGGACAGTGTAGAGGGAGCTTTACTCTGCATCTAACCCGAGCTGTACCTGCAATGGGAGTGTTTGATGGGACAGAGTAACGGGGGCTTTACTATGTATCTAACCCCATGCTGAACGTGCCCTGGGAGTGTTTGATGGGACAGTGTAAAAGGATCTTTACTCTGTATCTAACTCCGTGCTCTACCTGCCCCGGGAGTGTTTGATGGGACGGTGAAAAGCAAGCTATATTCCGTATCTTAACCGTGCTGTACCTGCCCTGGGAGTGTTTGATCGGACAGTGTAGAGGGTGCTTTACTCTGTATCTATGCCGTGCTGTACCTGCCCTGGGAGTGTTTGATGGGACAGTGTTGAGGGAGCTTTACTCTGTATCTAATCACGTCCTGTACCTGCCCTGGAGTGGTTAATGGGAAGGTGTAGATGGAGCTTTACTCTGTATCTAACCCCGTGCTGTAGCTGCCCTGTGAGTATTTGATGGGACAGTGTCGAGTGAGGTTTAATCTGTGTCTAACCCGTGCTGTACCTGCCCTGGGAGTGTTTGGTCAGACAGTGTCGAGGGAGCTTTACTCTTATCTAACTCCGTGCTAAACCTGCCCTGGGAGTGTTTGATGGGACAGTGTAGAGGGAGCTTTACTCTGTATCTAATCCCGTGCTGTACCTGCCCGGGAGTGGTTAATGGGATGGTGTAGAGGGAGCTTTACTGTGTATCTAACCCATGCTGTACCTGCCTTGGGAGTGTTTGATGGGACAGTGTAGAGGGAGCTTTACTCTGTATCTAACGCGTGCTGTACATGCCCTGGGAGTGTTTGATGGGACAGTGTCGAGAGAGCTTTACTCTGTATCTCACCCGTGCTGTACCTGCCCCGGGAGTGGTTAATGGGATGGTGTCGAGGGAGCTTTACTCCGTATCTAACTCCGTTCTGTACCTGCCGCTGGAGTGTTTGATGGGACGGTGTAGAGTGCGCTTTACTCTGTATCTACCCGTGCTGTACCTGCCCTGGAAGTGTTTGGTCGGACAGTGGAGAGGGAGCTTTACTCTGTATCTAACTCCGTGCTAAAACCTGCCCTGGGAATGTTGATGGGAAAGTGTAGAGGGAGCTTTACTCTGTATCTAACCCGTGCTGTACCTGCCCTGGGTGTGTTTCATGGGACAGTGTAGAGGGATCTTAACTCTGTATCTAGCCCCGTGTTGTACCTGCCCTGAGAGTGTTGAATGGGACAGTGTAGAGCGAGCTTTACTCTGTATCTAACCCGTGCTGTACCTGCCCTGGGCATCTTTAATGGGACTGTGTAGAGGGAGCTTTACTCTGTACCTAACTCCGAGCGGTACCTGCCCTGCGAGTGTTTAATGGGACAGTATCGGCGGAGCTTTACTCTGGATCTAACACGTATTGTACCTGCCCTGGGCGTGTTTGATAAGACAGTGGAGAGGGAGCTTTACTCTGTATCTAACCCCGTGCTGAAACTGCCCAGGGAGTGTTTGATGGGACGGTGTAAAGGATGCTGTACTTTGTATCTAACCCATGCTGTACCTGCCCTGGGAGTGTTTGATGGAACAGTGTAGAGGGAGTTTTACTCTGTATCTAACCCGTGCTGTACCTGCCCTGGGTGTGTTTCATGGGACTGTGTAGAGGGAGCTTTACTCTGTACCTAACTCCGAGCGGTACCTGCCCTGGGAGTGTTTAATGGGACAGTATAGGCGGAGCTTTACTCTGGATCTAACACGTGCTGTACCTGCCCTGGGCTTGTTTGATGGGACAGTGGAGTGGGAGCTTTACTCTGTATCTAACCCCGTGCTGAAACTGCCCAGGGAGTGTTTGATGGGACGGTGTAAAGGATGCTGTACTTTGTATCTAACCCATGCTGTACCTGCCCTGGGAGTGTTTGATGGAACAGTGTAGAGGGAGCTCTGCTCTGTATCTAACCCCTTGCTGACCCAGCCCTGGGAGTATTTGATGGGACAGTGTAGAGGGAGTTGTACTCTGTATCTAACCCGTGCTGTACCTGTCCTGGGTGTGTTTCATGGGACAGTGTAGAGGGAGGTTTACTCTATATCTAACCCGTGCTGTACCTGCCGCTGGAGTGTTTGATGGGACAGTGTAGAGGGAGCTTTACTCTGTATCTAACATGTGCTGTACCTGCCCCGGAGTGTTTGATGGGACAATGTAGAGGGCGCTTTACTCTGTATCTAACTCCGTGCTCTACCTGCCCTGGGAGTGTTTGATGGGACAGTGAAGAGGGAGCTTTACTCTGTATATAACCCCGTGCTGTACCAGCCCTGGGTGTGTTTGATGGGTCAGTTTATACTGAGTTTTACTCTGTATCTAACCTCGTGCTGTACCTGCCCTGGGAGTGTTTGATGGGACAGTATATTCGGAGCTTTACTCTGGATCTAACCTGTGCTGTACCTGCCCAGGGAGTGTTTGATGGGACGGTGTAAAGGAAGCTATATTCTGTATCTTACCCGTGCTGTACCTGCCCTGGGAGTGTTTGATCGGACAGTGTAGAGGGAGCTTTACTCTGTATCAAACTCCGTGCTGTACCTGCCCTGGGCGTGTTTGATGGGACAGTGTAGATAAAGCTTTACTCTGTATCTAACACGTGCTGTACCTGCCTTGGGTGTGTTTGACGTGACAGTGTAGAGGGAGCTTTACTCTGTATGTAACCCCGTGCTGTCCCTGCCCTGAGAGTGTTTAATGGGACAGTGTAGAGGGAGCTTTACTCTGTATCTAACTCCGTGCTGTACCTGCCCTGGGAGTTTTTGATGGGACGGTGTAGAGTGCGCTTTATTCTGTATCTACCCATGCTGTACCTGCCCTGGGAGTGTTTGGTCAGACAGTGTCGAGGGAGCTTTACTCTGTATCTAACTCCGTGCTAAACCTGCCCTGGGAGTGTTGATGGGACAGTGTAGAGGGAACTTTACTCTGTTTCTAACCCGTGCTGTACCTGCCCTGGGAGTGTTTGATGGGATGGTGTAGAGGGAGATTTACTCTGTACCTAACCCGCGCTGTAACTGCCCTGTGAGTGTTTGATGGGACAGAGTAAAGGGGGATTTACTATGTGTCTAACCCCGTGCTGTAAGTGCCCTGGGTGTGTTTGATGGGACTGTGTACAGGGAGCTTTACTCTGTATCTAACCCATGCTGTACATGCCCTGGGAGTGTTTAATGGGAGAGTGTATAGGGAGCTTTACTCTGTATTTAACCGGGGCCAAACCTGCCCTGGGATTGTTTGATGGGCCAGTGTAGAGAGAGCTTTACTCTGTTTCTAACTCCGTGATGTACCTGCCCTGGGAGTGTTTAATGGGACAGTGTACAGGGAGCTTTACTGTGTATCTAACCCCGTGCTGTACCTGCCCTGGGCGTGTTTGATGGGACAGTGTCGAGGGAGCTTTACTCTGTTTCTGTTCCCGTGCTGTACCTGCCCTGGGAGTGTTTAATGGGACAGTGTAGAAGGAGCTTTACTCTGTATCGAACCCCGTGCTGTACCTGCCCTGGGAGTGTTTGATGGGACGGTGTAAAGGAAGCTATACTATGATTCTAACCCGTGCTGTACCTGCCCTGGGAGTGTTTGATGGGACAGTGTCGAGGGAGCTTTACTCTGTTTCTGTTCCCGTGCTGTACCTGCCCTGGGAGTGTTTAATGGGACAGTGTAGAAGGAGCTTTACTCTGTATCGAACCCCGTGCTGTACCTGCCCTGGAAGTGTTTGATGGGACAGTCTGGAGGGAGCTCTACTCTGTATCTAACCCGTGCTGTATCTGCCCTGTGAGTGTTTGATGGGACAGTGTAGAGGGAGCTTTACTCTGTATCTAACACGTGCTTTACCTGCCCTAGGAATGTTTGATGGGACAGTGCAGAGGGTGCTTTACTCCGCTTCTGTTCCTGTGCTGTACTTGACCGGGAGTGGTGAATGGGATGGTGAAGAGGGAGATTTACGCTGTATCTAACCCGTGCTGTACCTGCCCTGGGAGTGTTTGATGGGACAGTGTAGAGGGAGCTTTATTCTGTATCTAACGCAATGCCGTTTCTGCTCTGGGAGTGTTTGATGAGACAGTGTAGAGTGAGCTTTATTCTGTATCTAACCTCATGCGGTACTTGCCCTGGGAGTGTTTGATGGGACAGTGTAGAGGAATCTTTACTCTGTATCTAACCCCGTGCTGTACCTGCTCTGGGAGTGTTTGATGGGACAGTGTTGAGGGAACTCTACTCTGTATCTAACCCGTGCTGTATCTGCCCTGGGAGTATTTGATGGGACAGTGTGCAGGGAGCTTTACTCTGTATCTAACACGTGCTTTACCTGCCCTGGGAGTGTTTGATGGGACAGTGCAGAGGGTGCTTTACTCTGTATCTAACCCGTGCTGTACCTGCCCTGGGAGTATTTGATGGGACAGTGTCGAGGGAGCTTTACTCTCTATCTAACCCCGTGCGGTACGTGCCCTGGGAGTGTTTGATGGGACGGTGTAGAGGAAGCTTTACTCTGTATCTACACTGTGCTGTACCTGCCCTGGGAGTGTTTGATGGGACAGTGAAGAGGGGGCTTTACTCTATTTCGAACCCGTGCTGTACCTGCCCTGGGAGTGTTTGATGGAACAGTGTAGAGGGAGCTTTACTCTGTATCTAACCCTTGATGGACCTGCCCTGGGAGTGTTTGATGGGACAGTGCAGAGGGAGCTTTACTCTGTTTGTAATCCCGTGTTGTACCTGCCCTGGGAGTGTTTGATGGGACAGTGTAGAGGGAGCTTTACTCTGTATCTAACCCCGTGCTGTACCTGCCCTGGGAGTGTTTGATGGGACAGTGTAGAGGCAGCTTTACTCTGTATCTAACCGCATGCTGAACCTGCCCTGGGAGTGTTTGATGGGCCAGTGTAGGGGGAGCTTTTCTCTGTATCTAACCCGTGCTGTACCTGCCCTGGGAGTGTTTGATGTGATAGTGTAGAGGCAGCTTTACTCTGTATCTAACCGCATGCTGAACCTGCCCTGGGAGTGTTTGATGGGCCAGTGTAGGGGGAGCTTTTCTCTGTATCTAACCCCTGCTGTACCCATCCCTGGGATTGTTTGATGGGACAGTGTGGAGGGATCTTTACTCTGCATCTAACCCATGCTGTACATGCCCTGGGTGTGTTTAATGGGACAGTGTAGAGGGAGCTTTACTCTGTTTGTAATCCCAAGCTGTAGCTGGCCTGGGAGTGTTTGATGGGAAGTGTAGAGGGATCTTCACTCTGTAGCAACCCCAGGCTATACCTGCCCTTGGAGTGTTTGATGGGACAATGTAGAGGGAGCTCTACTCTGTGTCTAACCCCGTGCTGTACTTGACCTGGGAGTCTTTGATCGGACAGTGTGGAGGAGCTTTACTTTGTATCTAACCCCATGCTGTCAGTGTCCTAGGAGTGTTTGATGGGACAGTGTAGAGGGACGGAACTTTACTCTGTATCTAACCCATGCTGCACATGCCCTCGGAGTGTTTGATCGGACAGTGTAGAGGGAGCTTTACTCTGTAACAAACCCGTGCTGTACCTGCCCTGGGAGTAATTGATGGGACAGTGCAGAGTGAGCTTTACTCTGTATCTAACCCATGCTGTACCTGCCCTGTGAGTGTTTGATGGGACAAGGTAGAGGGAGCTTTACTCTGCATCTAACCTGTGCTGCACCTGCCCTGGGAGTGTTTGATGGGACAGTGTAGAGGGAGCTTTACTCTGTATCTAACCCCGTGCGATACCCGCCCTGGGAGTATTTGATGGGACGGTGTAGAGGAAGCTTTACTCTGTATCTAACACGTGCTGTACCGGCCCTGGGAGTGTTAGATGGGATAGTGTTGAGGGAGCTTTACTCTGTATCTAACCCCGTGCGGTACCTGCACTGGGAGTGTTTGACAGGACGGTGTAGAGTGAGCTTTACTCTGTATCTAACCCATGCTGTTCCTGACCTAGGAGTGTTTGGTCGAACAGTGTCGAGGGAGCTTTACTCTGTATCTAACCCCGTGCTGTACCTGCCCCGGGAGTTTTTAATGGGATACTGTCGAAGGAGCTTTACTCTGTATCTAACTCCGTGCTGTACCTGCCCTGGGAGTGTTTGATCGGACAGTGTAGGTGGAGCTTTACTCTGTATCAAACCCGTGCTGCATCTGCCCTGGTATTGTTTGATGGGACATTGTCGAGGGAGCTTTACTTTGTTTCTAACCCGTGCTCTATCTGTCATGGGAGTGTTTGATGGGACAATGTAGAGGGAGCTTTACTCTGCATCTAACCCATGTTGTACCTGCCCTGGGAGTGTTTGATGGGACAGTGTAGAGGGAGTTTTACTCTGTATCCAACCCCGTGCGATACCTGCCCTGGGAGTATTTGATGGGACGGTGTAGAGGAAGCTTTACTCTGTATCTAACATGTGCTGTACCGGCCCTGGGAGTGTTAGATGGGATAGTGTCGAGGGAGCTTTACTCTGTATCTAACCCCGTGCGGTACCTGCACTGGGAGTGTTTGATGGGACAGTGTAGAGGGAGCTTTACTTTTTTTCTAATTCCATGCTGTGCCTGCCCTGGGAGTGTTTGATGGGACAATATAGACGGAGCTTTACTCTGTATCTAACCCCGTGCTGTACCTGCCCTGGGAGTGTTTGATGGGACAGTGTAGAGGTCGCTTAACTGTGTATTTAACCCCATGCTGAAGCTGCCCTGGGATTGTTTGATGGGACAGTTTAGAGGGAGCTTTACTCTGTATCTAACCCGTGCCGTACCTGCCCTGGGAGTGTTTGATGGGACAGTGTAGAGGGAGCTTTACTCTCTATCTAACCCGTGCTGAACCTGCTCTGGGAGTGTTTGATGGGACAGTGTAGAGGGAGCTTTACTCTCTATCTAACCCGTGCCGTACCTGCCCTGGGAGTGTTTGATGGGACAGTGTTGAGCGAGGGAGCTTTACTCTGTATCTAACCCGGTGCTTCACCTGCCCTGGGATTGTTTGATGGGACAGTGTAGAGGGAGCTTTGCTCTTTATCTGACCCGAAGCTGAACCTGCCCTTGGAGTGTTTGATGGGACAGTGTTGAGGGAGTTTTACTCTGTATCTAACCCATGCTGGACCTGCCCTGGGTGTCTTTAATGGGATAGTGTAGATGGAGCTTTACTCTGTATCTAACCCCGTGCTGTACCTGCCCTGAGCGTGTTTGATGGGACAGTGTAGAGGGAACCTTAATCTGTATCTAACCCGTGCTGTACCTGCGCTGGGAGTGTTTGATGGGACAGTGTAGAGCGAGTGAGCTTTACTCTGTCTCTAACCCCGTGCTGCATCTGCCTTGGTATTGTTTGATGGGAAAAATGTAGAGGGAGCTTTACTCTGTATCTAACCCGTGCTGGACCTGTCCTGCGAGTGTTTGATGGAACAGTGTTGAGGGAGCTTTACACTGTATCTAACCCCGTGCTGTTCCTGCCCTGGGAGACTTGAATGAGACAGTGCAGAGGGAGCTTTACTCTGTATCTAACCCCGTGCTGTACCTGCCCTGGGCATGTTTGATGGGACAGTGTAGAGGGAGCTTTACTCTGTATCTAACCCGTGCTGTACCTTCCCTGGAAGTGTTTGATGGGACAGTGTGGTTCGAGCTTTACTCTGTATCTAACCCGTGCTGCACCTGCCCTGGGAGTGTTTGATGGGACAGTGTAGAGGGAGCATTACTCTGTTTCTGACCCCGTGCTGTACCTGTCCTGGGAGTGTTTGATGGGACAGTGTAGAGGGAGCTTTACTCTGTATCTAACCCGTGCTGTACATGCCCTGGGAGTATTTGATGGGACAGTGTCGAGGGAGGTTTACTCTGCATCTAACCCATGCTGTGCTTGCCCTGGATGTGTTTGATGGGACAGTTTAGAATGAGTTTTACTCTGTATCTAACCCGTGCTGTATCTGCACTGGGAGTGTTTGATGGGACAGTGTCAAGGGAGCTTTACTCTGTATCTAACCCTGTGCTGTACCTGCCCTGGGAGTCTTTAATGGGACAGTGTAGATGGAGCTTTACTCTGTATCTAACCCCGTGCTGTACCTGCCCTGAGCGTGTTTGATGGGACAGTGTAGAGGAAACCTTAATCTGTATCTAACCCGTGCTGTACCTGCGCTGGGAGTGTTTGATGGGACAGTGTAGAGCGAGTGAGCTTTACTCTCTATCTAACCCCGTGCTGCACCTGCCTTGGTATTGTTTGATGGGACAATGTAGAGGGAGCTTTACTCTGTATCTAACCCGTGCTGGACCTGTCCTGCGAGTGTTTGATGGGACAGTGTTGAGGGAGCTTTACACTGTATCTAACCCCGTGCTGTTCCTGCCCTGGGAGACTTGAATGGGACAGTGCAGAGGGAGCTTTACTCTGTATCTAACCCCGTGCTGTACCTGCCCTGGGCATGTTTGATGGGACAGTGTAGAGGGAGCTTTACTCTGTATCTAACCCGTGCTGTACCTTCCCTGGAAGTGTTTGATGGGACAGTGTAGTGGGAGCTTTACTCTGTATCTAACCCCGTGCGGTACCTGCCCTGGGAGTGTTTGATGGGACAGTGTAGAGAGAGCTTTACTCTGTATCTAACCCCGTGCGGTACGCGCCCTGGGACTGTTTAATGGGACAGTGTTGAGCGATGGAGCTTTACTCTGTATCTAACCCCGTGCTTCACCGGCCCTGGGATCGTTTGATGGGACAGTGTAGACGGAGCTTTACTCTGTATCTAACCCGTGCTGTACCTTCCCTGGAAGTGTTTGATGGGACAGTGTAGTGGGAGCTTTACTCTGTATCTAACCCCGTGCGGTACCTGCCCTGGGAGTGTTTGATGGGACACTGTAGTGGGAGCTTTACTCTGTATCTAACCCGTGCCGTACCTGCCCTGGGAGTGTTTGATGGGACAGTGTAGAGGGAGCTTTACTCAGTATGTAACCCCATGCTGTACCTGACCTGGGAGTGTTTGATGGGACAGTGTTGAGCGATGGAGCTTTACTCTGTATCTAACACCGTGCTTCACCGGCCCTGGGACCGTTTGATGGGACAGTGTGGAGGAAGCTTTACTCTGTATCTAACCCTTGCTGTACCTGCCCTGGAAGTGTTTGATGTGACAGTGTGGTTCGAGCTTTACTCTGTATCTAACCCGTGCTGCACCTGCCCTGGGAGTGTTTGATGGGACAGTGTAGAGGGAGCATTACTCTGTTTCTGACCCCATGCTGTACCTGTCCTGGGAGTGTTTGATGGGACAGTGTAGAGGGAGCTTTACTCTGTATCTAACCCGTGCTGTACATGCACTGGGAGTATTTGATGGGACAGTGCAGAGGGTGCTTTACTGTGTATCTAACCCCGTGCGGTACCTGCCCTGGGAGTGTTTGATAGGACAGAGTGGAGGGAGCTTTAATCTGTATCTGACCCCATGCTGAACCTGCCCTGGGAGTGTTTGTTGGGACAGTGTGGAGGGAGCTTTACTCTGTATTTAACCCGTGCTATACCTGCCCTGGGAGTGTTTGATGGGCGAGTGCATGGAGAGCTTTACTCTGTATCTAACCCAGTGCTGTACCTGTCCTGGGAGTGTTTGATGGGACGGTGTAGAGGAAGCTTTACTCTGTATCTAAACCGTGCTGTACCTGCCCTGGGAGTGTTTGATGGGACAGTGTCGAGGGAGGTTTACTCTGCATCTAACGCATGCTGTACTTGCCCTGGATGTGTTTGATGGGACAGTTTAGAATGAGTTTTACTCTGTATCTAACCCGTGCTGTATCTGCACTGGGAGTGTTTGATGGGACAGTGTCGAGGGAGCTTTACTCTGTATCTAACCCTGTGCTGTACCTGCCCTGGGAGTGTTTGATGGGACAGTGTAGAGGGAGCTCTACTCTGTATCTAACCCCGTGCTGCACTTGCCCTGGGAGTGTTTGATCGGACAGTGTAGAGTGAGCTTTACTCTGTATCTAACGCGTACTGTACCTGCCTTAGGAGTGTTTGGTCAGACAGTGCCGAGGGAGCTTTACTCTGTATCTACCCCCGTGCTGTACCTGCACTGGGTGTGTTTAATGGGACAGTGTAGAGGGAGCTTTACTCTGTATGTAACCCCATGCTGTACCTGACCTGGGAGTGTTTGATGGGCCAGTGTAGAGGGAGATTTAATCTGTATCTCACCCATGCTGTACGCCCTGGGAGTGTTTGATGAGCCAGTGTAGAGAGAGCTGTAGAGGAAGCTTTACTCTGTATTTAACCCGTGCTGTACCTGCCCTGTGAGTGTTTGATGGGACAGTGGAGAGGGAGCTTTACTGTGCATCTAAATCCGTGCTGTCCCTGCTCTGGGAGTGTTTGATGGGACGGTATCGACGGAGCTTTACTCTGTATCTAACCCCGTGCTGTACCTGCCCTGCGAGTGTTTGATGTGACGTTGTAAAGGAATCTTTACTATGCATCCAACCCGTGCTGTAGCTGCCCTGGGAGTGTTTGCTCGGACAGTGTAGAGGGAACTTTACTCTGTATCTAACCCCTGCTGTACCATCCCTGGGATTGTTTGATGGGACAGTGTAGAGGGATCTTTACTCTGTATCTAACCCGTGCTGGACCTGCCCTGGGAGTGTTTGATGGGACAGTGTAGAGGGAGATTTACTCTATATCTAACCCCGTGCTGTTCCTGCCCTGGGAGTCTTTAATGGGACAGTGTAGATGGAGCTTTACTCTGTATCTAACCCCGTGCTGTACCTGCCCTGAGCGTGTTTGATGGGACAGTGTAGAGGGAACCTTAATCTGTATCTAACCCGTGCTGTACCTGCGCTGGGAGTGTTTGTAGGGACAGTGTAGAGCGAGTGAGCTTTACTCTGTATATAACCCCGTGCTGCACCTGCCTTGGTATTGTTTGATGGGACAGTGTAGAGGGAGCTTTACACTGTTTCTAACCCCGTGCTGTTCCTGCCCTGGGAGTGTTTGATGGGACAGTGCAGAGGGAGCTTTGCTCTGTATTTAACCCGTGCTGTACCTGCCCTGGGAGTGTTTGATGGGACAGTGTAGAGAGAGCTTTACTCTGTATCTAACCCCGTGCGGTACGCGCCCTGGGACTGTTTAATGGGACGGTGTAGAGGAAGCTTTACTCTGTATCTAACCCATGCTGTACCGGCCCTTGGAGTGTTTGATGGGACACTGTAGTGGGAGCTTTACTCTGTATCTAACACGTGCCGTAACTGCCCTGGGAGTGTTTGATGGGACAGTGTAGAGGGTGCTTTATTCAGTATGTAACCCCATGCTGTACCTGACCTGGGAGTGTTTGATGGGACAGTGTAGTGGGAGCTTTACTCTGTATCTAACCCCGTGCGGTACCTGCCCTGGGCGTGTTTGATGGGACAGTGCAGAGGGAACTTTGCTCTGTATTTAACCCGTGCTGTAAATGCCCTGGGAGTGTTTGATGGGACAGTGTAGAGGAAGCTTTACTCTGTATCTAACCCCGTGCTTCACCGGCCCTGGGATCGTTTGATGGGACAGTGTAGAGGGAGCTTTACTCTGTATCTAACCCCATGCTGTACCTGCCCTGGGAGTGTTTGATGGGACAGTGTAGAGGAAGCTTTACTCTGTATCTAACCCGTGCTGTACATGCCCTGGGAGTATTTGATGGGACAGTGCAGAGGGTGCTTTACTGTGTATCTAACCCCGTGCGGTACCTGCCCTGGGAGTGTTTGATAGGACAGTGTGGAGGGAGCTTTACTCTGTATTTAACCCATGCTATACCTGCCCTGGGAGTGTTTGATGGGCGAGTGCATGGAGAGCTTTACTCTGTATCTAACCCAGTGCTGTACCTGTCCTGGGAGTGTTTGATGGGACGGTGTAGAGGAAGCTTTACTCTGTATCTAAACCGTGGTGTACCTGCCCTGGGAGTGTTTGATGGGACAGTGTCGAGGGAGGTTTACTCCATATCTAACCCGTGCTGTACCTGCCCTGGGAGTGTTTGATGGGACAGTGGAGAGGGAGCTTTACTCTGCATCTAACCCATGCTGTACTTGCCCTGGATGTGTATGATGCGACAGTTTAGAGTGAGTTTTACTCTGTATCTAACCCGTGCTGTATCTGCACTGGGAGTATTTGATGGGACAGTGTCGAGGGAGCTTTACTCTGTATCTAACCCTGTGCTGTACCTGCCCTGGGAGTGTTTGATGGGACAGTGTAGAGGGAGCTCTACTCTGTATGTAACCCCGTGCTGCACCTGCCTGGGAGTCTTTGATCGGACAGTGTAGAGGGAGCTCTACTCTGTATCTAACCCCGTGCTGCACTTGCCCTGGGAGTCTTTGATCGGACAGTGTAGAGTGAGCTTTACTCTGTATCTAACGCGTACTGTACCTGCCCTAGGAGTGTTTGGTCAGACAGTGTCGAGGGAGCTTTACTCTGTATCTACCCCAGTGCTGTACCTGCACTGGGTGTGTTTAATGGGATGGTGTAGACGGAGCTTTACTCTGTATCTGACCCTGTGCTGTACCTGCCCTGGGAGTGTTTGATCGGACAGTGTCAAGGGAGCTTTACTCTGTATCTGACCCTGTGCTGTACCTGCCCTGGGAGTGTTTGATGGGACATTGTAGAGGGAGCATTACTCTGTATTTAACCCGTGCTGTACCTGCCCTGGGAGTGTTTGATGGGACAGTGTAAAGGGAGCTTTACTCTGTATGTAACGCCATGCTGTACTTGACCTGGGAGTGTTTGATGGGACAGTGTGGAGAGAGCTTTAATCTACATCTAACCCATGCTGTACCTACCTTGGGAGTGTTTGATGGGACAGTGTGGAGGGAGCTTTACTCTGTATCTAACCCCGTGCGGTACCTGCCCTGGGCGTGTTTGATGGGACAGTGCAGAGGGAACTTTGCTCTGTATTTAACCCGTGCTGTAAATGCCCTGGGAGTGTTTGATGGGACAGTGTAGAGGAAGCTTTACTCTGTATCTAACCCCGTGCTTCACCGGCCCTGGGATCGTTTGATGGGACAGTGTAGAGGGAGCTTTACTCTGTATCTAACCCCATGCTGTACCTGCCCTGGGAGTGTTTGATGGGACAGTGTAGAGGAAGCTTTACTCTGTATCTAACCCGTGCTGTACATGCCCTGGGAGTATTTGATGGGACAGTGCAGAGGGTGCTTTACTGTGTATCTAACCCCGTGCGGTACCTGCCCTGGGAGTGTTTGATAGGACAGTGTGGAGGGAGCTTTACTCTGTATTTAACCCATGCTATACCTGCCCTGGGAGTGTTTGATGGGCGAGTGCATGGAGAGCTTTACTCTGTATCTAACCCAGTGCTGTACCTGTCCTGGGAGTGTTTGATGGGACGGTGTAGAGGAAGCTTTACTCTGTATCTAAACCGTGCTGTACCTGCCCTGGGAGTGTTTGATGGGACAGTGTCGAGGGAGGTTTACTCTATATCTAACCCGTGCTGTACCTGCCCTGGGAGTGTTTGATGGGACAGTGGAGAGGGAGCTTTACTCTGCATCTAACCCATGCTGTACTTGCCCTGGATGTGTATGATGCGACAGTTTAGAGTGAGTTTTACTCTGTATCTAACCCGTGCTGTATCTGCACTGGGAGTATTTGATGGGACAGTGTCGAGGGAGCTTTACTCTGTATCTAACCCTGTGCTGTACCTGCCCTGGGAGTGTTTGATGGGACAGTGTAGAGGGAGCTCTACTCTGTATGTAACCCCGTGCTGCACCTGCCTGGGAGTCTTTGATCGGACAGTGTAGAGCGAGCTCTACTCTGTATCTAACCCCGTGCTGCACTTGCCCTGGGAGTCTTTGATCGGACAGTGTAGAGTGAGCTTTACTCTGTATCTAACGCGTACTGTACCTGCCCTAGGAGTGTTTGGTCAGACAGTGTCGAGGGAGCTTTACTCTGTATCTACCCCAGTGCTGTACCTGCACTGGGAGTGTTTAATGGGATGGTGTAGACGGAGCTTTACTCTGTATCTAACCCTGTGCTGTACCTGCCGCTGGAATGTTTGATGGGACAGTGTCAAGGGAGCTTTACTCTGTATCTGACCCTGTGCTGTACCTGCCCTGGGAGTGTTTGATCGGACACTGTAGTGGGAGCTTTACTCTGTATCTAACCCGTGCTGTACCTGCCCTGGGAGTGTTTGATGGGACAGTGCAGAGGGAGCTTTACTCCATATCTGACCTGTGCTGGACCTGCCCTGGGAGTGTTTGATGGGACATTGTAGAGGGAGCATTACTCTGTATTTAACCCGTGCTGTACCTGCCCTGGGAGTGTTTGATGGGACAGTGTCGAGGGAGCTTTACTCTGTATCTAACCCCATGCTGTACCTACCTTGGGAGTGTTTGATGGGACAGTGTGGAGGGAGCTTTACTCTGTATCTAACCCGTCCTGTACCTGCCGTGGGATTGTTTGGGACAGTGTAGAGGGAGCTTTACTCTGTATCTAACCCATGCTGTACCTGCCCTGGGAGTGTTTGATGGGACAGCGCAGAGGGAGCTTTTCTCTGTATCTAATCCGTGCTGTACCTGCCCTGGGCGTGTTTGATGGGACAGTGTAGAGAGAGCTTTACTCTGTATCTCACCCGTGCTGTACCTGCCCTGGGAGTGTTTGATGGGACAGTGTAGAGAGAGCTTTACTCTGTATCTCACCCGTGCTGTATCTGCCCTGGGAGTGGTTAATGGGATGGTGTCGAGGGAGCTTTACTCTGTATCTAACTCCGTTCTGTACCTGCCGCTGGAGTGTTTAATGGGATGGTGTCGAGGGAGCTTTACTCTGTATCTAACCCGTCTGCACCAGCCCCGGGAGTGTTTAATGGGATGGTGTCGAGGGAGCTTTACTCCGTATCTAACTCCGTTCTGTACCTGCCGCTGGAGTGTTTGATGGGACGGTGTAGAGTGCGCTTTACTCTGTATCTACCCGTGCTGTACCTGCCCTGGGAATGTTTGGTCGGACAGAGGAGAGGGAGCTTTACTCTGTATCTAACTCCGTGCTAAAACCTGCCCTGGGAATGTTGATGGGACAGTGTAGAGGGAGCTTTACTCTGTATCTAACCCGTGCTGTACCTGCCCTGGGTGTGTTTCATGGGACAGTGTAGAGGGATCTTAACTCTGTATCTAGCCCCGTGTTGTACCTGCTCTGAGAGTGTTGAATGGGACAGTGTAGAGAGAGCTTTACTCTGTATCTAACCCGTGCTGTACCTGCCCTGGGCGTCTTTAATGGGACTGTGTAGAGGGAGCTTTACTCTGTACCTAACTCCGAGCGGTCCCTGCCCTGGGAGTGTTTAATGGGACAGTATAGGCGGAGCTTTACTCTGGATCTAACACGTGCTGTACCTGCCCTGGGCGTGTTTGATGGGACAGTGGAGTGGGAGCTTTACTCTGTATCTAACCCCGTGCTGAAACTGCCCAGGAAGTGTTTGATGGGACGGTGTAAAGGATGCTGTACTTTGTATCTAACCCATGCTGTACCTGCCCTGGGAGTGTTTGATGGAACAGTGTAGAGGGAGCTCTGCTCTGTATCTAACCCCTTGCTGACCCAGCCCTGGGAGTATTTGATGGGACAGTGTAGAGGGAGTTGTACTCTGTATCTAACCCGTGCTGTACCTGCCCTGGGTGTGTTTCATGGGACAGTGTAGAGGGATCTTAACTCTGTATCTAACACCGTGCTGTACATGCCCTGGGTGTGTTTGATGGGACAGTGAAGAGGGAGGTTTACTCTATATCTAACCCGTGCTGTACCTGACGCTGGAGTGTTTGATGGGACGGTGTAGAGGGAGCTTTACTCTGTATCTAACCTCGTGCTGTACCTGCCCTGGGAGTGTTTGATCGGACAGTGTAGAGGGAGCTTTACTCTGTATCTAACTCCGTGCTGTACCTGCCCTGGGCGTGTTTGATGGGACAGTGTAGAGAAAGCTTTACTCTGTATGTAACCCCGTGCTGTCCCTGCCCTGAGAGTGTTTAATGGGACAGTGTAGAGGGAGATTTACTCTGAATCTAACCCGTGCTGTACATGCCCTGGGAGTGTTTGATGCGACAGTGTAGAGGGAGCTTTACTCTGTATCTAATCCCGTGCTGTACCAGCCCTAGGAGTGTTTGATGGGACAGTGTAAAGGGAGCTTTACTCTGTATGTAACGCCATGCTGTACTTGACCTGGGAGTGTTTGATGGGACAGTGTGGAGAGAGCTTTAATCTACATCTAACCCATGCTGTACCTACCTTGGGAGTGTTTGATGGGACAGTGTGGAGGGAGCTTTACTCTGTATCGAACCCCGTGCTGTACCTGCCCTGGGAGTGTTTAATGGGACAGTGTAGAGGGAGCTTTACTCTGTATCTAATGCTTGCTGTACCTGCTCTGGGAGTGTTTGATCGGACAGTGCAGAGGGAGCTTTACTCTGTATCTAACCCGTGCTGTACCTGCCGTGGGATTGTTTGGGACAGTGTAGAGGGAGCTTTACTCTGTATCTAACCCATGCTGTACCTGCCCTGGGAGTGTTTGATGGGACAGCGCAGAGGGAGCTTTTCTCTGTATCTAATCCGTGCTGTACCTGCCCTGGGCGTGTTTGATGGGACAGTGTAGAGAGAGCTTTACTCTGTATCTCACCCGTGCTGTACCTGCCCTGGGAGTGTTTGATGGGACAGTGTAGAGAGAGCTTTACTCTGTATCTCACCCGTGCTGTACCTGCCCTGGAAGTGGTTAATGGGATGGTGTCGAGGGAGCTTTACTCTGTATCTAACTCCGTTCTGTACCTGCCGCTGGAGTGTTTAATGGGATGGTGTCGAGGGAGCTTTACTCTGTATCTAACCCGTCTGCACCTGCCCCGGGAGTGTTTAATGGGATGGTGTCGAGGGAGCTTTACTCCGTATCTAACTCCGTTCTGTACCTGCCGCTGGAGTGTTTGATGGGACGGTGTAGAGTGCGCTTTACTCTGTATCTACCCGTGCTGTACCTGCCCTGGGAGTGTTTGGTCGGACAGAGGAGAGGGAGCTTTACTCTGTATCTAACTCCGTGCTGCACCTGCCTGGGAGTCTTTGATCGGACAGTGTAGAGCGAGCTCTACTCTGTATCTAACCCCGTGCTGCACTTGCCCTGGGAGTCTTTGATCGGACAGTGTAGAGTGAGCTTTACTCTGTATCTAACGCGTACTGTACCTGCCCTAGGAGTGTTTGGTCAGACAGTGTCGAGGGAGCTTTACTCTGTATCTACCCCAGTGCTGTACCTGCACTGGGAGTGTTTAATGGGATGGTGTAGACGGAGCTTTACTCTGTATCTAACCCTGTGCTGTACCTGCCGCTGGAATGTTTGATGGGACAGTGTCAAGGGAGCTTTACTCTGTATCTGACCCTGTGCTGTACCTGCCCTGGGAGTGTTTGATCGGACACTGTAGTGGGAGCTTTACTCTATATCTAACCCGTGCTGTACCTGCCCTGGGAGTGTTTGATGGGACAGTGCAGAGGGAGCTTTACTCCATATCTGACCTGTGCTGGACCTGCCCTGGGAGTGTTTGATGGGACATTGTAGAGGGAGCATTACTCTGTATTTAACCCGTGCTGTACCTGCCCTGGGAGTGTTTGATGGGACAGTGTCGAGGGAGCTTTACTCTGTATCTAACCCCATGCTGTACCTACCTTGGGAGTGTTTGATGGGACAGTGTGGAGGGAGCTTTACTCTGTATCTAACCCGTCCTGTACCTGCCGTGGGATTGTTTGGGACAGTGTAGAGGGAGCTTTACTCTGTATCTAACCCATGCTGTACCTGCCCTGGGAGTGTTTGATGGGACAGCGCAGAGGGAGCTTTTCTCTGTATCTAATCCGTGCTGTACCTGCCCTGGGCGTGTTTGATGGGACAGTGTAGAGAGAGCTTTACTCTGTATCTCACCCGTGCTGTACCTGCCCTGGGAGTGTTTGATGGGACAGTGTAGAGAGAGCTTTACTCTGTATCTCACCCGTGCTGTATCTGCCCTGGGAGTGGTTAATGGGATGGTGTCGAGGGAGCTTTACTCTGTATCTAACTCCGTTCTGTACCTGCCGCTGGAGTGTTTAATGGGATGGTGTCGAGGGAGCTTTACTCTGTATCTAACCCGTCTGCACCAGCCCCGGGAGTGTTTAATGGGATGGTGTCGAGGGAGCTTTACTCCGTATCTAACTCCGTTCTGTACCTGCCGCTGGAGTGTTTGATGGGACGGTGTAGAGTGCGCTTTACTCTGTATCTACCCGTGCTGTACCTGCCCTGGGAATGTTTGGTCGGACAGAGGAGAGGGAGCTTTACTCTGTATCTAACTCCGTGCTAAAACCTGCCCTGGGAATGTTGATGGGACAGTGTAGAGGGAGCTTTACTCTGTATCTAACCCGTGCTGTACCTGCCCTGGGTGTGTTTCATGGGACAGTGTAGAGGGATCTTAACTCTGTATCTAGCCCCGTGTTGTACCTGCTCTGAGAGTGTTGAATGGGACAGTGTAGAGAGAGCTTTACTCTGTATCTAACCCGTGCTGTACCTGCCCTGGGCGTCTTTAATGGGACTGTGTAGAGGGAGCTTTACTCTGTACCTAACTCCGAGCGGTCCCTGCCCTGGGAGTGTTTAATGGGACAGTATAGGCGGAGCTTTACTCTGGATCTAACACGTGCTGTACCTGCCCTGGGCGTGTTTGATGGGACAGTGGAGTGGGAGCTTTACTCTGTATCTAACCCCGTGCTGAAACTGCCCAGGAAGTGTTTGATGGGACGGTGTAAAGGATGCTGTACTTTGTATCTAACCCATGCTGTACCTGCCCTGGGAGTGTTTGATGGAACAGTGTAGAGGGAGCTCTGCTCTGTATCTAACCCCTTGCTGACCCAGCCCTGGGAGTATTTGATGGGACAGTGTAGAGGGAGTTGTACTCTGTATCTAACCCGTGCTGTACCTGCCCTGGGTGTGTTTCATGGGACAGTGTAGAGGGATCTTAACTCTGTATCTAACACCGTGCTGTACATGCCCTGGGTGTGTTTGATGGGACAGTGAAGAGGGAGGTTTACTCTATATCTAACCCGTGCTGTACCTGACGCTGGAGTGTTTGATGGGACGGTGTAGAGGGAGCTTTACTCTGTATCTAACCTCGTGCTGTACCTGCCCTGGGAGTGTTTGATCGGACAGTGTAGAGGGAGCTTTACTCTGTATCTAACTCCGTGCTGTACCTGCCCTGGGCGTGTTTGATGGGACAGTGTAGAGAAAGCTTTACTCTGTATGTAACCCCGTGCTGTCCCTGCCCTGAGAGTGTTTAATGGGACAGTGTAGAGGGAGATTTACTCTGAATCTAACCCGTGCTGTACATGCCCTGGGAGTGTTTGATGCGACAGTGTAGAGGGAGCTTTACTCTGTATCTAATCCCGTGCTGTACCAGCCCTAGGAGTGTTTGATGGGACAGTGTAAAGGGAGCTTTACTCTGTATGTAACGCCATGCTGTACTTGACCTGGGAGTGTTTGATGGGACAGTGTGGAGAGAGCTTTAATCTACATCTAACCCATGCTGTACCTACCTTGGGAGTGTTTGATGGGACAGTGTGGAGGGAGCTTTACTCTGTATCGAACCCCGTGCTGTACCTGCCCTGGGAGTGTTTAATGGGACAGTGTAGAGGGAGCTTTACTCTGTATCTAATGCTTGCTGTACCTGCTCTGGGAGTGTTTGATCGGACAGTGCAGAGGGAGCTTTACTCTGTATCTAACCCGTGCTGTACCTGCCGTGGGATTGTTTGGGACAGTGTAGAGGGAGCTTTACTCTGTATCTAACCCATGCTGTACCTGCCCTGGGAGTGTTTGATGGGACAGCGCAGAGGGAGCTTTTCTCTGTATCTAATCCGTGCTGTACCTGCCCTGGGCGTGTTTGATGGGACAGTGTAGAGAGAGCTTTACTCTGTATCTCACCCGTGCTGTACCTGCCCTGGGAGTGTTTGATGGGACAGTGTAGAGAGAGCTTTACTCTGTATCTCACCCGTGCTGTACCTGCCCTGGAAGTGGTTAATGGGATGGTGTCGAGGGAGCTTTACTCTGTATCTAACTCCGTTCTGTACCTGCCGCTGGAGTGTTTAATGGGATGGTGTCGAGGGAGCTTTACTCTGTATCTAACCCGTCTGCACCTGCCCCGGGAGTGTTTAATGGGATGGTGTCGAGGGAGCTTTACTCCGTATCTAACTCCGTTCTGTACCTGCCGCTGGAGTGTTTGATGGGACGGTGTAGAGTGCGCTTTACTCTGTATCTACCCGTGCTGTACCTGCCCTGGGAGTGTTTGGTCGGACAGAGGAGAGGGAGCTTTACTCTGTATCTAACTCCGTGCTAAAACCTGCCCTGGGAATGTTGATGGGACAGTGTAGAGGGAGCTTTACTCTGTATCTAACCCGTGCTGTACCTGCCCTGGGTGTGTTTCATGGGACAGTGTAGAGGGATCTTAACTCTGTATCTAGCCCCGTGTTGTACCTGCTCTGAGAGTGTTGAATGGGACAGTGTAGAGAGAGCTTTACTCTGTATCTAACCCGTGCTGTACCTGCCCTGGGCGTCTTTAATGGGACTGTGTAGAGGGAGCTTTACTCTGTACCTAACTCCGAGCGGTACCTGCCCTGGGAGTGTTTAATGGGACAGTATAGGCGGAGCTTTACTCTGGATCTAACACGTGCTGTACCTGCACTGGGCGTGTTTGATGGGACAGTGTAGAGGGAGCTTTACTCTGTATCTAACCCCGTGCTGAAACTGCCCAGGAAGTGTTTGATGGGACGGTGTAAAGGATGCTGTACTTTGTATCTAACCCATGCTGTACCTGCCCTGGGAGTGTTTGATGGAACAGTGTAGAGGGAGCTCTGCTCTGTATCTAACCCCTTGCTGACCCAGCCCTGGGAGTATTTGATGGGACAGTGTAGAGGGAGTTGTACTCTGTATCTAACCCGTGCTGTACCTGCCCTGGGTGTGTTTCATGGGACAGTGTAGAGGGATCTTAACTCTGTATCTAACACCGTGCTGTACATGCCCTGGGTGTGTTTGATGGGACAGTGAAGAGGGAGGTTTACTCTATATCTAACCCGTGCTGTACCTGACGCTGGAGTGTTTGATGGGACGGTGTAGAGGGAGCTTTACTCTGTATCTAACCTCGTGCTGTACCTGCCCTGGGAGTGTTTGATCGGACAGTGTAGAGGGAGCTTTACTCTGTATCTAACTCCGTGCTGTACCTGCCCTGGGCGTGTTTGATGGGACAGTGTAGAGAAAGCTTTACTCTGTATGTAACCCCGTGCTGTCCCTGCCCTGAGAGTGTTTAATGGGACAGTGTAGAGGGAGATTTACTCTGAATCTAACCCGTGCTGTACATGCCCTGGGAGTGTTTGATGGGACAGTGTAGAGGGAGCTTTACTCTGTATCTAATCCCGTGCTGTACCTGCCCGGGAGTGGTTAATGGGATGGTGTAGAGGGAGCTTTACTCTGTATCTAACCCGTGCTGTACCTGCCCTGGGCGTGTTTAATGGGACTGTGTAGAGGGAGCTTTACTCTGTACCTAACCCGTGCTGTAACTGCCCTGTGAGTGTTTGATGGGACAGAGTAAAGGGAGGTTTACTCTATATCTAACCCGTGCTGTACCTGACGCTGGAGTGTTTGATGGGACGGTGTAGAGGGAGCTTTACTCTGTATCTAACCTCGTGCTGTACCTGCCCTGGGAGTGTTTGATCGGACAGTGTAGAGGGAGCTTTACTCTGTATCTAACTCCGTGCTGTACCTGCCCTGGGCGTGTTTGATGGGACAGTGTAGAGAAAGCTTTACTCTGTACCTAACCCGTGCTGTAACTGCCCTGTGAGTGTTTGATGGGACAGAGTAAAGGGGGATTTACTATGTGTCTAACCCCGTGCTGTAAGTGTCCTGGGTGTGTTTGATGGGACTGTGTACAGGGAGCTTTACTCTGTATCTAACCCATGCTGTACATGCCCTGGGAGTGTTTAATGGGAGAGTGTATAGGGAGCTTTACTCTGTATTTAACCGGGGCCAAACCTGCCCTGGGATTGTTTGATGGGCCAGTGTAGAGAGAGCTTTACTCTGTTTCTAACTCCGTGATGTACCTGCCCTGGGAGTGTTTGATGGGACAGCGTAGAGGGATCTTTACTCTGTATCTAATCCCGTGCTGTACCTGCCCTGGGAGTGTTTGATGGGACAGTCTGGAGGGAGCTCTACTCTGTATTTAACCCGTGCTGTATCTGACCTGGGAGTGTTTGATGGGACAGTGTAGAGGGAGCTTTACTCCGTTTCTGTTCCCGAGCTGTACCTGACCGGGAGTGGTGAATGGAATGGTGTAGAGGGAGCTTTACACTGTATCTAACTCCCGCTGTGCCTGCCGCTTGAGTGTTTGATGGGACGGTGTAGAGGGAGCTTTACTCTGTATCTAACCCTGTGCTGTACCTGCCCTGGGAGTGTTTGATGGGACAGTGTAGAGGGATCTTAACTCTGTATCTAACCCCGTGTTGTACCTGCCCTGAGAGTGTTTAATGGGACAGTGTAGAGAGAGCTTTACTCTGTACCTAACTCCGAGCGGTACCTGCCCTGGGAATGTTTAATGGGACAGTATAGGCGGAGCTTTACTCTGGATCTAACACGTGCTGTACCTGCCCTGGGCGTGTTTGATGGGACGGTGTAGAGGGAGCTTTACTCTGCATCTAACCCGAGCTGTATCTGCAATGGGAGTGTTTGATGGGACAGAGTAACGGGGGCTTTACTATGTATCTAACCCCATGCTGAACGTGCCCTGGGAGTGTTTGATGGGACAGTGTAAAAGGATCTTTACTCTGTATCTAACTCCGTGCTCTACCTGCCCCGGGAGTGTTTGATGGGACGGTGAAAAGCAAGCTATATTCTGTATCTTAACCGTGCTGTACCTGCCCTGGGAGTGTTTGATCGGACAGTGCAGAGGGTGCTTTACTCTGTATCTATGCCGTGCTGTACCTGCCCTGGGAGTGTTTGATGGGACAGTGTTGAGGGAGCTTTACTCTGTATCTAGCCCGTGCTGTACATGCCCTGGGAGTGTTTGATGGGACAGTGTAGAGGGTGCTTTACTCTGCATCTAACCCGAGCTGTATCTGCAATGGGAGTGTTTGATGGGACAGAGTAACGGGGGCTTTACTATGTATCTAACCCCATGCTGAACGTGCCCTGGGAGTGTTTGATGGGACAGTGTAAAAGGATCTTTACTCTGTATCTAATCACGTCCTGTACCTGCCCTGGAGTGGTTAATGGGAAGGTGTAGATGGAGCTTTACTCTGTATCTAACCCCGTGCTGTAGCTGCCCTGTGAGTATTTGATGGGACAGTGTCGAGTGAGGTTTAATCTGTGTCTAACCCGTGCTGTACCTGCCCTGGGAGTGTTTGGTCAGACAGTGTCGAGGGAGCTTTACTCTTATCTAACTCCGTGCTAAACCTGCCCTGGGAGTGTTGATGGGACAGTGTAGAGGGAGATTTACTCTGTATCTAGCCCGTGCTGTACATGCCCTGGGAGTGTTTGATGGGACAGTGTAGAGGGAGCTTTACTCTGTATCTAATCCCGTGCTGTACCTGCCCGGGAGTGGTTAATGGGATGGTGTAGAGGGAGCTTTACTGTGTATCTAACCCGTGCTGTACCTGCCTTGGGAGTGTTTGATGGGACAGTGTAGAGGGAGCTTTACTCTGTATCTAACGCGTGCTGTACATGCCCTGGGAGTGTTTGATGGGACAGTGTCGAGAGAGCTTTACTCTGTATCTCACCCGTGCTGTACCTGCCCCGGGAGTGGTTAATGGGATGGTGTCGAGGGAGCTTTACTCCGTATCTAACTCCGTTCTGTACCTGCCGCTGGAGTGTTTGATGGGACGGTGTAGAGTGCGCTTTACTCTGTATCTACCCGTGCTGTACCTGCCCTGGAAGTGTTTGGTCGGACAGTGGAGAGGGAGCTTTACTCTGTATGTAACTCCGTGCTAAAACCTGCCCTGGGAATGTTGATGGGAAAGTGTAGAGGGAGCTTTACTCTGTATCTAACCCGTGCTGTACCTGCCCTGGGTGTGTTTCATGGGACAGTGTAGAGGGATCTTAACTCTGTATCTAGCCCCGTGTTGTACCTGCCCTGAGAGTGTTGAATGGGACAGTGTAGAGCGAGCTTTACTCTGTATCTAACCCGTGCTGTACCTGCCCTGGGCATCTTTAATGGGACTGTGTAGAGGGAGCTTTACTCTGTACCTAACTCCGAGCGGTACCTGCCCTGCGAGTGTTTAATGGGACAGTATCGGCGGAGCTTTACTCTGGATCTAACACGTATTGTACCTGCCCTGGGCGTGTTTGATAGGACAGTGGAGAGGGAGCTTTACTCTGTATCTAACCCCGTGCTGAAACTGCCCAGGGAGTGTTTGATGGGACGGTGTAAAGGATGCTGTACTTTGTATCTAACCCATGCTGTACCTGCCCTGGGAGTGTTTGATGGAACAGTGTAGAGGGAGTTTTACTCTGTATCTAACCCGTGCTGTACCTGCCCTGGGTGTGTTTCATGGGACTGTGTAGAGGGAGCTTTACTCTGTACCTAACTCCGAGCGGTACCTGCCCTGGGAGTGTTTAATGGGACAGTATAGGCGGAGCTTTACTCTGGATCTAACACGTGCTGTACCTGCCCTGGGCGTGTTTGATGGGACAGTGGAGTGGGAGCTTTACTCTGTATCTAACCCCGTGCTGAAACTGCCCAGGGAGTGTTTGATGGGACGGTGTAAAGGATGCTGTACTTTGTATCTAACCCATGCTGTACCTGCCCTGGGAGTGTTTGATGGAACAGTGTAGAGGGAGCTCTGCTCTGTATCTAACCCCTTGCTGACCCAGCCCTGGGAGTATTTGATGGGACAGTGTAGAGGGAGTTGTACTCTGTATCTAACCCGTGCTGTACCTGTCCTGGGTGTGTTTCATGGGACAGTGTAGAGGGAGGTTTACTCTATATCTAACCCGTGCTGTACCTGCCGCTGGAGTGTTTGATGGGACAGTGTAGAGGGAGCTTTACTCTGTATCTAACACGTGCTGTACCTGCCCCGGAGTGTTTGATGGGACAATGTAGAGGGCGCTTTACTCTGTATCTAACTCCGTGCTCTACCTGCCCTGGGAGTGTTTGATGGGACAGTGAAGAGGGAGCTTTACTCTGTATATAACCCCGTGCTGTACCAGCCCTGGGTGTGTTTGATGGGTCAGTTTATACTGAGTTTTACTCTGTATCTAACCTCGTGCTGTACCTGCCCTGGGAGTGTTTGATGGGACAGTATATTCGGAGCTTTACTCTGGATCTAACCTGTGCTGTACCTGCCCAGGGAGTGTTTGATGGGACGGTGTAAAGGAAGCTATATTCTGTATCTTACCCGTGCTGTACCTGCCCTGGGAGTGTTTGATCGGACAGTGTAGAGGGAGCTTTACTCTGTATGTAACCCCGTGCTGTCCCTGCCCTGAGAGTGTTTAATGGGACAGTGTAGAGGGAGCTTTACTCTGTATCTAACTCCGTGCTGTACCTGCCCTGGGAGTTTTTGATGGGACGGTGTAGAGTGCGCTTTATTCTGTATCTACCCATGCTGTACCTGCCCTGGGAGTGTTTGGTCAGACAGTGTCGAGGGAGCTTTACTCTGTATCTAACTCCGTGCTAAACCTGCCCTGGGAGTGTTGATGGGACAGTGTAGAGGGAACTTTACTCTGTTTCTAACCCGTGCTGTACCTGCCCTGGGAGTGTTTGATGGGACAGTGTAGAGGGAGATTTACTCTGTACCTAACCCGTGCTGTAACTGCCCTGTGAGTGTTTGATGGGACAGAGTAAAGGGGGATTTACTATGTGTCTAACCCCGTGCTGTAAGTGCCCTGGGTGTGTTTGATGGGACTGTGTACAGGGAGCTTTACTCTGTATCTAACCCATGCTGTACATGCCCTGGGAGTGTTTAATGGGAGAGTGTATAGGGAGCTTTACTCTGTATTTAACCGGGGCCAAACCTGCCCTGGGATTGTTTGATGGGCCAGTGTAGAGAGAGCTTTACTCTGTTTCTAACTCCGTGATGTACCTGCCCTGGGAGTGTTTAATGGGACAGTGTACAGGGAGCTTTACTGTGTATCTAACCCCGTGCTGTACCTGCCCTGGGCGTGTTTGATGGGACAGTGTCGAGGGAGCTTTACTCTGTTTCTGTTCCCGTGCTGTACCTGCCCTGGGAGTGTTTAATGGGACAGTGTAGAAGGAGCTTTACTCTGTATCGAACCCCGTGCTGTACCTGCCCTGGGAGTGTTTGATGGGACGGTGTAAAGGAAGCTATACTATGATTCTAACCCGTGCTGTACCTGCCCTGGGAGTGTTTGATGGGACAGTGTCGAGGGAGCTTTACTCTGTTTCTGTTCCCGTGCTGTACCTGCCCTGGGAGTGTTTAATGGGACAGTGTAGAAGGAGCTTTACTCTGTATCGAACCCCGTGCTGTACCTGCCCTGGAAGTGTTTGATGGGACAGTCTGGAGGGAGCTCTACTCTGTATCTAACCCGTGCTGTATCTGCCCTGTGAGTGTTTGATGGGACAGTGTAGAGGGAGCTTTACTCTGTATCTAACACGTGCTTTACCTGCCCTAGGAATGTTTGATGGGACAGTGCAGAGGGTGCTTTACTCCGCTTCTGTTCCTGTGCTGTACTTGACCGGGAGTGGTGAATGGGATGGCGAAGAGGGAGATTTACGCTGTATCTAACCCGTGCTGTACCTGCCCTGGGAGTGTTTGATGGGACAGTGTAGAGGGAGCTTTATTCTGTATCTAACGCAATGCCGTTTCTGCTCTGGGAGTGTTTGATGAGACAGTGTAGAGTGAGCTTTATTCTGTATCTAACCTCATGCGGTACTTGCCCTGGGAGTGTTTGATGGGACAGTGTAGAGGAATCTTTACTCTGTATCTAACCCCGTGCTGTACCTGCTCTGGGAGTGTTTGATGGGACAGTGTTGAGGGAACTCTACTCTGTATCTAACCCGTGCTGTATCTGCCCTGGGAGTATTTGATGGGACAGTGTGCAGGGAGCTTTACTCTGTATCTAACACGTGCTTTACCTGCCCTGGGAGTGTTTGATGGGACAGTGCAGAGGGTGCTTTACTCTGTATCTAACCCGTGCTGTACCTGCCCTGGGAGTATTTGATGGGACAGTGTCGAGGGAGCTTTACTCTCTATCTAACCCCGTGCGGTACGTGCCCTGGGAGTGTTTGATGGGACGGTGTAGAGGAAGCTTTACTCTGTATCTACACCGTGCTGTACCTGCCCTGGGAGTGTTTGATGGGACAGTGCAGAGGGGGCTTTACTCTGTTTCTAACCCGTGCTGTACCTGCCCTGGGAGTGTTTGATGGAACAGTGTAAAGGAAGCTATACTATGATTCTAACCCGTGCTGTACCTGCCCTGGGAGTGTTTGATGGGACAGTGTAGAGGGAGCTTTGCTCTGTTTCTGTTCCTGTGCTGTACCTGACCGGGAGTCGTGAATGGGATGGTGAAGAGGGAGATTTACGCTGTATCTAACTCCTGCTGTCCCTGCCGCTTGAGCGTTTGATGGGACGGTGTAGAGGGAGCTTTACTCTGTATCTAACCCGTGCTGTACCTGCCCTGGGAGTGTTTGATGGGTCAGTGTAGAGGGATCTTTACTCTGTATCTAACCCCGTGCTGTACCTGCCCTGGGAGTGTTTAATGGGACAGTGTAGAAGGAGCTTTACTCTGTATCTAACCCCGTGCTGTACCTGCCCTGGGAGTGTTTGATGTGACAGTGTCGAGGGAGGTTTACTCTATATCTAATCCCGTGCTGTACCTGCCCCGGGAGTTTTTAATAGGATGGTGCAGAAGGAGCTTTACTCCGTATATAACTCCGCGCTGTACCTACCCTGGGAGTATTTGATGGGACAGTGTAGAGGGACATTTACTCTGTATCTAACCCGTGCTGTACATGCCCTGGGAATGTGTGATGGGACAGTGTAGGGGGAGCTTTACTCTGTAGCTAACCCTTGATGGACCTGCCCTGGGAGTGTTTGATGGGACAGTGTAGAGGGAGCTTTACTCTGTTTGTAATCCCGAGCTGTACCTGCCCTGGGAGTGTTTGATGGGACAGTGTAGAGGGATCTTCACTCTGTAGCAACCCCAGGCTATACCTGCCCTTGGAGTGTTTGATGGGACAGTGTAGAGGCAGCTCTACTCTGTGTCTAACCCCGTGCTGTACTTGACCTGGGAGTCTTTGATCGGACAGTGTGGAGGAGCTTTACTTTGTATCTAACCCCATGCTGTCAGTGTCCTAGGAGTGTTTGATGGGACAGTGTAGAGGGACGGAACTTTACTCTGTATCTAACCCATGCTGCACATGCCCTCGGAGTGTTTGATCGGACAGTGTAGAGGGAGCTTTACTCTGTAACTAACCCGTGCTGTACCTGCCCTGGGAGTAATTGATGGGACAGTGCAGAGTGAGCTTTACTCTGTATCTAACCCATGCTGTACCTGCCCTGTGAGTGTTTGATGGGACAAGGTAGAGGGAGCTTTACTCTGCATCTAACCCATGCTGTACCTGCCCTGGGAGTGTTTGATGGGACAGTGTAGAGGGAGCTTTACTCTGTCTCGAACGCCGTGCTGTACCTGCCCTGGGCGTGTTTGATGGGACAGAGTAGAGGGAGCTTTACTCTGTATCTAACCTGTGCTGCACCTGCCCTGGGAGTGTTTGATGGGACAGTGTAGAGGGAGCTTTACTCTGTATCTAACCCCGTGCGATACCCGCCCTGGGAGTATTTGATGGGACGGTGTAGAGGAAGCTTTACTCTGTATCTAACACGTGCTGTACCGGCCCTGGGAGTGTTAGATGGGATAGTGTTGAGGGAGCTTTACTCTGTATCTAACCCCGTGCGGTACCTGCACTGGGAGTGTTTGACAGGACGGTGTAGAGTGAGCTTTACTCTGTATCTAACCCATGCTGTTCCTGACCTAGGAGTGTTTGGTCGAACAGTGTCGAGGGAGCTTTACTCTGTATCTAACCCCGTGCTGTACCTGCCCCGGGAGTTTTTAATGGGATACTGTCGAAGGAGCTTTATTCTGTATCTAACTCCGTGCTGTACCTGCCCTGGGAGTGTTTGATCGGACAGTGTAGGTGGAGCTTTACTCTGTATCAAACCCGTGCTGCATCTGCCCTGGTATTGTTTAATGGGACATTGGCGAGGGAGCTTTACTTTGTTTCTAACCCGTGCTCTATCTGTCATGGGAGTGTTTGATGGGACAATGTAGAGGGAGCTTTACTCTGCATCTAACCCATGTTGTACCTGCCCTGGGAGTGTTTGATGGGACAGTGTAGAGGGAGTTTTACTCTGTATCCAACCCCGTGCGATACCTGCCCTGGGAGTATTTGATGGGACGGTGTAGAGGAAGCTTTACTCTGTATCTAACATGTGCTGTACCGGCCCTGGGAGTGTTAGATGGGATAGTGTCGAGGGAGCTTTACTCTGTATCTAACCCCGTGCGGTACCTGCACTGGGAGTGTTTGATGGGACAGTGTAGAGGGAGCTTTACTTTTTTTCTAATTCCATGCTGTGCCTGCCCTGGGAGTGTTTGATGGGACAATATAGACGGAGCTTTACTCTGTATCTAACCCCGTGCTGTACCTGCCCTGGGAGTGTTTGATGGGACAGTGTAGAGGTCGCTTTACTGTGTATTTAACCCCATGCTGAAGCTGCCCTGGGATTGTTTGATGGGACAGTTTAGAGGGAGCTTTACTCTGTATCTAACCCTGTGCTGTACCTGCCCTGGGTGTGATTGATGGGACAGTGTAGAGGGAGCTTTACTCTGTATCTAACCCGTGCTGTACCTGCCCTGGGAGTGTTTGATGGGACAGTTTAGAGGGAGCTTTACTCTGTATCTAACCTGTGCTGTACCTGCCCTGGGTGTGATTGATGGGACAGTGTAGAGGGAGCTTTACTCTGTATCTAACCCGTGCCGTACCTGCCCTGGGAGTGTTTGATGGGACAGTGTAGAGGGAGCTTTACTCTCTATCTAACCCGTGCTGAACCTGCTCTGGGAGTGTTTGATGGGACAGTGTAGAGGGAGCTTTACTCTCTATCTAACCCGTGCCGTACCTGCCCTGGGAGTGTTTGATGGGACAGTGTTGAGCGAGGGAGCTTTACTCTGTATCTAACCCGGTGCTTCACCTGCCCTGGGATTGTTTGATGGGACAGTGTGGAGGGAGCTTTGCTCTTTATCTGACCCGAAGCTGAACCTGCCCTTGGAGTGTTTGATGGGACAGTGTTGAGGGAGTTTTACTCTGTATCTAACCCATGCTGGACCTGCCATGGGTGTCTTTAATGGGATAGTGTAGATGGAGCTTTACTCTGTATCTAACCCCGTGCTGTACCTGCCCTGAGCGTGTTTGATGGGACAGTGTAGAGGGAACCTTAATCTGTATCTAACCCGTGCTGTACCTGCGCTGGGAGTGTTTGATGGGACAGTGTAGAGCGAGTGAGCTTTACTCTGTCTCTAACCCCGTGCTGCATCTGCCTTGGTATTGTTTGATGGGACAATGTAGAGGGAGCTTTACTCTGTATCTAACCCGTGCTGGACCTGTCCTGCGAGTGTTTGATGGAACAGTGTTGAGGGTGCTTTACACTGTATCTAACCCCGTGCTGTTCCTGCCCTGGGAGACTTGAATGAGACAGTGCAGAGGGAGCTTTACTCTGTATCTAACCCCGTGCTGTACCTGCCCTGGGCATGTTTGATGGGACAGTGTAGAGGGAGCTTTACTCTGTATCTAACCCGTGCTGTACCTTCCCTGGAAGTGTTTGATGGGACAGTGTGGTTCGAGCTTTACTCTGTATCTAACCCGTGCTGCACCTGCCCTGGGAGTGTTTGATGGGACAGTGTAGAGGGAGCATTACTCTGTTTCTGACCCCGTGCTGTACCTGTCCTGGGAGTGTTTGATGGGACAGTGTAGAGGGAGCTTTACTCTGTATCTAACCCGTGCTGTACATGCCCTGGGAGTATTTGATGGGACAGTGTCGAGGGAGGTTTACTCTGCATCTAACCCATGCTGTGCTTGCCCTGGATGTGTTTGATGGGACAGTTTAGAATGAGTTTTACTCTGTATCTAACCCGTGCTGTATCTGCACTGGGAGTGTTTGATGGGACAGTGTCGAGGGAGCTTTACTCTGTATCTAACCCTGTGCTGTACCTGCCCTGGGAGTCTTTAATGGGACAGTGTAGATGGAGCTTTACTCTGTATCTAACCCCGTGCTGTACCTGCCCTGAGCGTGTTTGATGGGACAGTGTAGAGGAAACCTTAATCTGTATCTAACACGTGCTGTACCTGCGCTGGGAGTGTTTGATGGGACAGTGTAGAGCGAGTGAGCTTTACTCTCTATCTAACCCCGTGCTGCACCTGCCTTGGTATTGTTTGATGGGACAATGTAGAGGGAGCTTTACTCTGTATCTAACCCGTGCTGGACCTGTCCTGCGAGTGTTTGATGGGACAGTGTTGAGGGAGCTTTACACTGTATCTAACCCCGTGCTGTTCCTGCCCTGGGAGACTTGAATGGGACAGTGCAGAGGGAGCTTTACTCTGTATCTAACCCGTGCTGTACCTTCCCTGGAAGTGTTTGATGGGACAGTGTAGTGGGAGCTTTACTCTGTATCTAACCCCGTGCGGTACCTACCCTGGGAGTGTTTGATGGGACAGTGTAGAGAGAGCTTTACTCTGTATCTAACCCATGCTGTACTTGCCCTGGGTGTGTTTGATGGGACAGTTGAGAGTGAGTTTTACTCTGTATCTCACCCGTGCTGTATCTGCACTGGGAGTGTTTAATGGGACAGTGTAGAGGGAGCTTTACTCTGTATCTGACCCTGTGCTGTACCTGCCCTGGGAGTGATTGATTGGACACTGTAGAGGAAGCTTTACTCTGTATTTAACCCGTGCTGTACCTGCCCTGGGAGTGTTTGATGGGACAGTGTAGAGGGAGCTTTACTCTGCATCTAAATCCGTGCTGTACCTGCACTGGGAGTGTTTGATGGGACAGTATAGAGGCAGCTTTACTCTGTATCTAACCTCATGCTGAACCTGCCCTGGGAGTGTTTGATGGGACAGTGTAGAGGGAGCTTTACTCTCTATCTAACCCCGTGCTGTACCTGCCCTGGGAGTGCTTGATGGGACAGTGTTGAGCGAGGGAGCTTTACTCTGTATCTAACCCGTGCAGAACCTGCTCTGGGAGTGTTTGATGGGACAGTGTAGAGGGAGCTTTACTCTCTATCTAACCCCGTGCTGTACCTGCCTGGGAGTGTTTGATCGGACAGTGTAGAGGGAGCTTTACTCTGTATCTAACCCCGTGCTGTCACTGTCCTAGGAGTGTTTGATAGGACAGTGTAGAGGGTGCTTTACTAATGTATCTAACCGCATGCTGAACCTGCCCTGGGAGTGTTTGATGGGACAGTGTAGAGGGAGCTTTACTCTGTATTTAACCCGTGCTATTCCTGCCCTGGGAGTGTTTGATGGGCCAGTGTAGAGAGAGCTTTAAGCTGTGTCTAACCCCGTGCTGTACCTGCCCTGGGAATGTTTGATTGGACAGTGTAGAGGGAGCTTGACTCTGTATCTAACACGTGCTGTACCTGCCCTGGGAGTGTTTGATGGGACAGTGCAGAGGGAGCTTTACTCTGTATCTAATCCCGTGCTGTACCTGACCTGGGAGTGTTTGATGGGACAGTGTTGAGCGAGGGAGCTTTACTCTGTACCTAACCCCGTGCTGCACCTGCCCTGGGATTGTTTGATGAGAAAGTGTAGAGGGAGCTGTAATCTGTATCTAACCCCGTGCTGTACCTGCCCTGGGAGTGTTTGATGGGACAGGGCAGAGAGAGCTTTACTCTGTATGTAACCCCATGCTGTACCTGACCTGGGAGTGTTTCATGGGACAGTGTAAAGGGAGCTTTACTCTGTATCTGACCTGTGCTGTACCTGTCCTGGGAGTGTTTGATGGGACAGTGTAGAGTGAGTTTTACTCTGTATCGAACCGGTGCTGGACCTGCCTTGGGAGTGTTTGATGGGACAGTGTAGAGGGAGCTTTACTCTCTATCTAACCCCGTGCTGTACCTGCCCTGGGAGTGTTTGATGGGACAGTGTAGAGGGAGCTTTACTCTGTATTTAACCCGTGCTATACCTGCCCTAGGAGTGTTTGATGGGCCAGTGCAGAGAGAGATTTACGCTGTATCTAACCCAGTGCTGCACCTGCCCTGGGAATGTTTGATTGGACAGTGTAGAGGGAGCTTTACTCTGTATCTAACACATGCTGTACCTGCCCTGGGAGTGTTTGATGGGACAGGGCAGAGAGAGCTTTACTCTGTATGTAACCCCATGCTGTACCTGACCTGGGAGTGTTTCATGGGACAGTGTAAAGGGAGCTTTACTCTGTATCTGACCTGTGCTGTACCTGTCCTGGGAGTGTTTGATGGGACAGTGTAGAGGGAGCTTTACTCTGTATCTAACCCGTTCTGTACCTGCCCTGGGAGTGTATGACGGGACAGTGTAGAGCGAGCTTTACTCTGTATGTAACCCCATGCTGCACCTGACCTGGGAGTGCTTGATGGGACAGTGTTGAGCGAGGGAGCTTTACTCTGTATCTAACCCCGTGCTGCACCTGCCCTGGGAGTGTTTGATGGGACAATGTAGAGGGAGCTTTACTCTGTATCTAACTTCGTGCTGTACCTGCCCTGGGAGTGTTTGATGGGACAGTGTAGAGGGAGCTTTACTCTGTATCTGACCTGTGCGGTACCTGCCCTGGGAGTGTTTGATTGGACAGTGTAGAGGGAACTTTACTCTGTATCAAACCCCGTGCTGTACCTGCCTAGGAGTGTTTGATCGGACAGTGTAGAGGGAGCTTTACTCTGTATCTAACCCCGTGCTGTACCTGCCTGGGAGTGTTTGATCGGACAGTGTCCAGGGAGCTTTATTCTGTATTTAACCCGTGCTGTACCTGCCCTGGAAATGTTTGATGGAACAGTGTAGAGGGATCTTTACTCTGTATCTGACCCCGTGCTGTACCTGCCCTGGGAGTGTTTGATGGGAAGGTGTAGAGGGAGGGAGCTTTATTCTGTATCTAACCCATGCTGTACCGCCCTGGGAGTGTTTGATGAGACATTGTAAAGGGAGCTTTACTCTGTATCTAACCCATGCTGAATCTGCCCTGGGAGTGTTTGATGGGCCAGTGTAGAGGGAGCTTTACTCTGTATTTAACCCGTGCTGTAACTGCCCTGGGAGTGTTTCATGGGCCAGGTAGAAAGAGATTTACTCTGTATCTAACCCACTGCTGTACCTGCCCTGGGAGTGTTTAATGGGACAGTGTCGAGCGAGCGTTACTCTGTATCTGACCTGTGCTGTACCTGTCCTGGGAGTGTTTGATGGGACAGTGTAGAGGGAATTTTACTCTGTATCTAACACCGTGCTGTACCTGCCTGGGAGTGTTTGATCGGACAGTGTAGAGGGAGCTTTACTCTGTATCTAACCTCATGCTGAACCTGCCCTGGGAGTGTTTGATGGGACAGTGATAAGGAAGCTTTACCCTCTATCTAACTCCATGCTCTACCTGCTCTGGGAATGTTTGACGGGACAGTGTAGAGGGAGCTTTACTCTGTATCTAACCCGTGCTGCACCTGCCCTGGGAGTGCTTGATGGGACAGTGTAGAGGGAGGGAGCTTGACTCTGTATCTAACCCTGTGCTGTACCTGTCCTGGGAGTGTTTGATGGGACAGTGTAGAGGGAGGGAGCTTGACTCTGTATCTAACCCTGTGCTGCACCAGCCCTGGGAGTGTTTGGTTGGACAGTGTCGAGGGAGCTTTACTCTGTTTCTAACTCCGTGCTGTACCTGCCGCTGGAATGTTTGATGTGACGGTGCAGAGGGAGCTTTACTCTGTATCTAACCCATGCTGTACCTGCCCTGGGAGTGTTTGATGGGACAGTGTAAAGGTAGCTTTACTCTCTATCTAACCCCGTGCTGTAACTGCCTGGGAGTGTTTGATCGGACAGTGTAGAGGGAGCTTTACTCTGTATCTAACCCCGTGCTGTCACTGCCCTGGGAGTGTTTAATAGGACAGTGTAGAGGGTGCTTTACTAATGTATCTAACCGCATGCTGAACCTGCCCCGGGAATGTTTGATGGGACAGTGTAGAGGGAGCTTTACTCTGTATCTAACCCCTGCTGTACCATCCCTGGGTTTGTTTGATGCGACAATGCAGAGGGAGGGAACTTTACTCTGTATCGAACCCATGCTGTACCTGTCCTGGGAGTGTTTGATGGGACAGTGTCGAGGTATCTTTACTCTGCATCGAACCCATGCTGTACTTGCCCTGGGTGTGTTTGATGGGACAGTGTAAAGGGAGCTTTATCTGTATCTAACCCTGTGCTGTACCTGCCCTGGGAGTGTTTGATGGGACAGTGTAGAGTGAGAGTTACTCTGTATCTAACTCCGTGCTGTAACTGCCGCTGGAATGTTTGATGTGACGGTGTAGAGGGAGCTTTACTCTGTATCTAACCCGTGCTGTAGCTGCCCTGGGAGTGTTTGATGGGACAGTGTAAAGGGAGCTTTACTCTGTATCTGACCCTGTGCTGTACCTGCCCTGGGAGTGATTGATGGGACACTGTAGTGGGAGCTTTACTCTGTATCTAACCCGTTCTGTACCTGCCCTGGGAGTGTATGATGGGACAGTGTAGAGCGAGCTTTACTCTGTATGTAACCCCATGCTGCACCTGACCTGGGAGTGCTTGATGGGACAGTATTGAGCGAGGGAGCTTTACTCTGTATCTAACCGGTGCTGGACCTGCCTTGGGAGTGTTTGATGGGACAGTGTAGAGGGAACTTTACTCTGTATCAAACCCCGTGCTGTACCTGCCTGGGAGTGTTTGATCGGACAGTGTAGAGGGAGCTTTACTCTGTATCTAACCTCATGCTGAACTTGCCCTGGGAGTGTTTGATGGGACAGTGATAAGGGAGCTTTACCCTCTATCTAACTCCATGCTCTACCTGCTCTGGGAATGTTTGACGGGACAGTGTAGAGGGAGCTTTACTCTGTATCTAACCCGTGCTGCACCTGCCCTGGGAGTGCTTGATGGGACAGTGTTGAGCGAGGGAGCTTTACTCTGTATCTAACCCCGTGCTGTACCTGTCCTGGGAGTGTTTGATGGGACAGTGTAGAGGGAGGGAGCTTGACTCTGTATCTAACCCTGTGCTGCACCAGCCCTGGGAGTGTTTGGTTGGACAGTGTCGAGGGAGCTTTACTCTGTTTCTAACTCCGTGCTGTACCTGCCGCTGGAATGTTTGATGTGACGGTGCAGAGGGAGCTTTACTCTGTATCTAACCCATGCTGTACCTGCCCTGGGAGTGTTTGATGGGACAGTGTAAAGGTAGCTTTACTCTCTATCTAACCCCGTGCTGTATCTGCCTGGGAGTGTTTGATCGGACAGTGTAGAGGGAGCTTTACTCTGTATCTAACCCCGTGCTGTCACTGCCCTGGGAGTGTTTAATAGGACAGTGTAGAGGGTGCTTTACTAATGTATCTAACCGCATGCTGAACCTGCCCTGGGAATGTTTGATGGGACAGTGTAGAGGGAGCTTTAAGCTGTGTCTAACCCCGTGCTGTATCTGCCCTGGGAATGTTTGATTGGACAGTGTAGAGTGAGCTTTACTCTGTATCTAACCCCGTGCTGTACCTGCCCTGGGAGTGTTTGATCGGACAGTGTAGAGGGAGCTTTACTCTGTATCTAACCCCGTGCTGTCACTGCCCTGGGAGTGTTTAATAGGACAGTGTAGAGGGTGCTTTACTAATGTATCTAACCGCATGCTGAACCTGCCCTGGGAATGTTTGATGGGACAGTGTAGAGGGAGCTTTAAGCTGTGTCTAACCCCGTGCTGTATCTGCCCTGGGAATGTTTGATTGGACAGTGTAGAGGGAGCTTTACTCTGTATCTAACCCCGTGCTGTACCTGCCCTGGGAGTGTTTGATCGGACAGTGTAGAGGGAGCTTTACTCTGTATCTAACCCCGTGCTGTCACTGCCCTGGGAGTGTTTAATAGGACAGTGTAGAGGGTGCTTTACTAATGTATCTAACCGCATGCTGAACCTGCCCCGGGAATGTTTGATGGGACAGTGTAGAGGGAGCTTTACTCTGTATCTAACCCCTGCTGTACCATCCCTGGGTTTGTTTGATGCGACAATGCAGAGGGAGGGAACTTTACTCTGTATCGAACCCATGCTGTACCTGTCCTGGGAGTGTTTGATGGGACAGTGTCGAGGTATCTTTACTCTGCATCGAACCCATGCTGTACTTGCCCTGGGTGTGTTTGATGGGACAGTGTAAAGGGAGCTTTATCTGTATCTAACTCCATGCTGTACCTGCCCTGGGAGTGTTTGATGGGACAGTGTAGAGTGAGAGTTACTCTGTATCTAACTCCGTGCTGTAACTGCCGCTGGAATGTTTGATGTGACGGTGTAGAGGGAGCTTTACTCTGTATGTAACCCCATGCTGTACCTGACCTGGGAGTGTTTCATGGGACAGTGTAAAGGGAGCTTTACTCTGTATCTGACCTGTGCTGTACCTGTCCTGGGAGTGTTTGATGGGACAGTGTAGAGTGAGTTTTACTCTGTATCGAACCGGTTCTGGACCTGCCTTGGGAGTGTTTGATGGGACAGTGTAGAGGGAGCTTTACTCTCTATCTAACCCCGTGCTGTACCTGCCCTGGGAGTGTTTGATGAGACAGTGTAGAGGGAGCTTTACTCTGTATTTAACCCGTGCTATACCTGCCCTAGGAGTGTTTGATGGGCCAGTGCAGAGAGAGATTTACGCTGTATCTAACCCAGTGCTGCACCTGCCCTGGGAATGTTTGATTGGACAGTGTAGAGGGAGCTTTACTCTGTATCTAACACGTGCTGTACCTGCCCTGGGAGTGTTTGATGGGACAGGGCAGAGAGAGCTTTACTCTGTATGTAACCCCATGCTGTACCTGACCTGGGAGTGTTTCATGGGACAGTGTAAAGGGAGCTTTACTCTGTATCTGACCTGTGCTGTACCTGTCCTGGGAGTGTTTGATGGGACAGTGTAGAGGGAGCTTTACTCTGTATCTAACACGTTCTGTACCTGCCCTGGGATTGTATGACGGGACAGTGTAGAGCGAGCTTTACTCTGTATGTAACCCCATGCTGCACCTGACCTGGGAGTGCTTGATGGGACAGTGTTGAGCGAGGGAGCTTTACTCTGCATCTAACCCCGTGCTGCACCTGCCCTGGGAGTGTTTGATGGGACAATGTAGAGGGAGCTTTACTCTGTATCTAACTTCGTGCTGTACCTGCCCTGGGAGTGTTTGATGGGACAGTGTAGAGGGAGCTTTACTCTGTATCTGACCTGTGCGGTACCTGCCCTGGGAGTGTTTGATTGGACAGTGTAGAGGGAACTTTACTCTGTATCAAACCCCGTGCTGTACCTGCCTAGGAGTGTTTGATCGGACAGTGTAGAGGGAGCTTTATTCTGTATTTAACCCGTGCTGTACCTGCCCTGGAAATGTTTGATGGAACAGTGTAGAGGGATCTTTACTCTGTATCTAACCCCGTGCTGTACCTGCCCTGGGAGTGTTTGATGGGAAGGTGTAGAGGGAGGGAGCTTTATTCTGTATCTAACCCATGCTGTACCGCCCTGGGAGTGTTTGATGAGACGTTGTAAAGGGAGCTTTACTCTGTATCTAACCCATGCTGAATCTGCCCTGGGAGTGTTTGATGGGCCAGTGTAGAGGGAGCTTTACTCTGTATTTAACCCGTGCTGTAACTGCCCTGGGAGTGTTTCATGGGCCAAGTAGAAAGAGATTTACTCTGTATCTAACCCACTGCTGTACCTGCCCTGGGAGTGTTTAATGGGACAGTGTCGAGCGAGCGTTACTCTGTATCTGACCTGTGCTGTACCTGTCCTGGGAGTGTTTGATGGGACAGTGTAGAGGGAATTTTACTCTGTATCTAACACCGTGCTGTACCTGCCTGGGAGTGTTTGATCGGACAGTGTAGAGGGAGCTTTACTCTGTATCTAACCTCATGCTGAACCTGCCCTGGGAGTGTTTGATGGGACAGTGATAAGGGAGCTTTACCCTCTATCTAACTCCATGCTCTACCTGCTCTGGGAATGTTTGACGGGACAGTGTAGAGGGAGCTTTACTCTGTATCTAACCCGTGCTGCACCTGCCCTGGGAGTGCTTGATGGGACAGTGTAGAGGGAGGGAGCTTGACTCTGTATCTAACCCTGTGCTGCACCAGCCCTGGGAGTGTTTGGTTGGACAGTGTCGAGGGAGCTTTACTCTGTTTCTAACTCCGTGCTGTACCTGCCGCTGGAATGTTTGATGTGACGGTGCAGAGGGAGCTTTACTCTGTATCTAACCCATGCTGTACCTGCCCTGAGAGTGTTTGATGGGACAGTGTAAAGGTAGCTTTACTCTCTATCTAACCCCGTGCTGTAACTGCCTGGGAGTGTTTGATCGGACAGTGTAGAGGGAGCTTTACTCTGCATCTAACCCCGTGCTGTCACTGCCCTGGGAGTGTTTAATAGGACAGTGTAGAGGGTGCTTTACTAATGTATCTAACCGCATGCTGAACCTGCCCCGGGAATGTTTGATGGGACAGTGTAGAGGGAGCTTTACTCTGTATCTAACCCCTGCTGTACCATCCCTGGGTTTGTTTGATGCGACAATGCAGAGGGAGGGAACTTTACTCTGTATCGAACCCATGCTGTACCTGTCCTGGGAGTGTTTGATGGGACAGTGTCGAGGTATCTTTACTCTGCATCGAACCCATGCTGTACTTGCCCTGGGTGTGTTTGATGGGACAGTGTAAAGGGAGCTTTATCTGTATCTAACCCTGTGCTGTACCTGCCCTGGGAGTGTTTGATGGGACAGTGTAGAGTGAGAGTTACTCTGTATCTAACTCCGTGCTGTAACTGCCGCTGGAATGTTTGATGTGACGGTGTAGAGGGAGCTTTACTCTGTATCTAACCCGTGCTGTAGCTGCCCTGGGAGTGTTTGATCGGACAGTGTAGAGGGAGCTTTACTCTGTATCTAACCTCATGCTGAACCTGCCCTGGGAGTGTTTGATGGGACAGTGATAAGGGAGCTTTACCCTCTATCTAACTCCATGCTCTACCTGCTCTGGGAATGTTTGACGGGACAGTGTAGAGGGAGCTTTACTCTGTATCTAACCCGTGCTGCACCTGCCCTGGGAGTGCTTGATGGGACAGTGTTGAGCGAGGGAGCTTTACTCTGTATCTAACCCCGTGCTGTACCTGTCCTGGGAGTGTTTGATGGGACAGTGTAGAGGGAGGCAGCTTGACTCTGTATCTAACCCTGTGCTGCACCAGCCCTGGGAGTGTTTGGTTGGACAGTGTCGAGGGAGCTTTACTCTGTTTCTAACTCCGTGCTGTACCTGCCGCTGGAATGTTTGATGTGACGGTGCAGAGGGAGCTTTACTCTGTATCTAACCCATGCTGTACCTGCCCTGGGAGTGTTTGATGGGACAGTGTAAAGGTAGCTTTACTCTCTATCTAACCCCGTGCTGTATCTGCCTGGGAGTGTTTGATCGGACAGTGTAGAGGGAGCTTTACTCTGTATCTAACCCCGTGCTGTCACTGCCCTGGGAGTGTTTAATAGGACAGTGTAGAGGGTGCTTTACTAATGTATCTAACCGCATGCTGAACCTGCCCTGGGAATGTTTGATGGGACAGTGTAGAGGGAGCTTTAAGCTGTGTCTAACCCCGTGCTGTATCTGCCCTGGGAATGTTTGATTGGACAGTGTAGAGTGAGCTTTACTCTGTATCTAACCCCGTGCTGTACCTGCCCTGGGAGTGTTTGATCGGACAGTGTAGAGGGAGCTTTACTCTGTATCTAACCCCGTGCTGTCACTGCCCTGGGAGTGTTTAATAGGACAGTGTAGAGGGTGCTTTACTAATGTATCTAACCGCATGCTGAACCTGCCCTGGGAATGTTTGATGGGACAGTGTAGAGGGAGCTTTAAGCTGTGTCTAACCCCGTGCTGTATCTGCCCTGGGAATGTTTGATTGGACAGTGTAGAGGGAGCTTTACTCTGTATCTAACCCCGTGCTGTACCTGCCCTGGGAGTGTTTGATCGGACAGTGTAGAGGGAGCTTTACTCTGTATCTAACCCCGTGCTGTCACTGCCCTGGGAGTGTTTAATAGGACAGTGTAGAGGGTGCTTTACTAATGTATCTAACCGCATGCTGAACCTGCCCCGGGAATGTTTGATGGGACAGTGTAGAGGGAGCTTTACTCTGTATCTAACCCCTGCTGTACCATCCCTGGGTTTGTTTGATGCGACAATGCAGAGGGAGGGAACTTTACTCTGTATCGAACCCATGCTGTACCTGTCCTGGGAGTGTTTGATGGGACAGTGTCGAGGTATCTTTACTCTGCATCGAACCCATGCTGTACTTGCCCTGGGTGTGTTTGATGGGACAGTGTAAAGGGAGCTTTATCTGTATCTAACTCCATGCTGTACCTGCCCTGGGAGTGTTTGATGGGACAGTGTAGAGTGAGAGTTACTCTGTATCTAACTCCGTGCTGTAACTGCCGCTGGAATGTTTGATGTGACGGTGTAGAGGGAGCTTTACTCTGTATGTAACCCCATGCTGTACCTGACCTGGGAGTGTTTCATGGGACAGTGTAAAGGGAGCTTTACTCTGTATCTGACCTGTGCTGTACCTGTCCTGGGAGTGTTTGATGGGACAGTGTAGAGTGAGTTTTACTCTGTATCGAACCGGTGCTGGACCTGCCTTGGGAGTGTTTGATGGGACAGTGTAGAGGGAGCTTTACTCTCTATCTAACCCCGTGCTGTACCTGCCCTGGGAGTGTTTGATGAGACAGTGTAGAGGGAGCTTTACTCTGTATTTAACCCGTGCTATACCTGCCCTAGGAGTGTTTGATGGGCCAGTGCAGAGAGAGATTTACGCTGTATCTAACCCAGTGCTGCACCTGCCCTGGGAGTGCTTGATGGGACAGTGTTGAGCGAGGGAGCTTTACTCTGCATCTAACCCAGTGCTGCACCTGTCCTGGGAGTGTTTGATGGGACAGTGTAGAGGGAGCTTTACTCTGTATCTAACACGTTCTGTACCTGCCCTGGGATTGTATGACGGGACAGTGTAGAGCGAGCTTTACTCTGTATGTAACCCCATGCTGCACCTGACCTGGGAGTGCTTGATGGGACAGTGTTGAGCGAGGGAGCTTTACTCTGCATCTAACCCCGTGCTGCACCTGCCCTGGGAGTGTTTGATGGGACAATGTAGAGGGAGCTTTACTCTGTATCTAACTTCGTGCTGTACCTGCCCTGGGAGTGTTTGATGGGACAGTGTAGAGGGAGCTTTACTCTGTATCTGACCTGTGCGGTACCTGCCCTGGGAGTGTTTGATTGGACAGTGTAGAGGGAACTTTACTCTGTATCAAACCCCGTGCTGTACCTGCCTAGGAGTGTTTGATCGGACAGTGTAGAGGGAGCTTTATTCTGTATTTAACCCGTGCTGTACCTGCCCTGGAAATGTTTGATGGAACAGTGTAGAGGGATCTTTACTCTGTATCTAACCCCGTGCTGTACCTGCCCTGGGAGTGTTTGATGGGAAGGTGTAGAGGGAGGGAGCTTTATTCTGTATCTAACCCATGCTGTACCGCCCTGGGAGTGTTTGATGAGACGTTGTAAAGGGAGCTTTACTCTGTATCTAACCCATGCTGAATCTGCCCTGGGAGTGTTTGATGGGCCAGTGTAGAGGGAGCTTTACTCTGTATTTAACCCGTGCTGTAACTGCCGCTGGAATGTTTGATGTGACGGTGTAGAGGGAGCTTTACTCTGTATCTAACCCGTGCTGTAGCTGCCCTGGGAGTGTTTGATGGGACAGTGTAGAGTGAGAGTTACTCTGTGTTTATCCCGTGCTGTACCTGCCCTGGGAGTGTTTGGTCGGACAGTGTCGAGGGAGCTTTACTCTGTATCTAACTCCATGCTGTAACTGCCGCTGGAATATTTGATGTGACGGTGTAGAGGGAGCTTTACTCTGTATCTAACCCGTGCTGTAACTGCCCTGGGAGTGTTTGATGGGACAGTGTAGAGGGAGATTTACTCTGTACCTAACCGGTGCTGGACCTGCCTTGGGAGTGTTTGATGGGACAGTGTAGAGGGAGCTTTACTCTGTATTTAACCCGTGCTGTAACTGCCCTGGGAGTGTTTGATGGGCCAGGTAGAAAGAGATTTACTCTGTATCTAACCCACTGCTGTACCTGCCCTGGGAGTGTTTAATGGGACAGTGTCGAGCGAGCGTTACTCTGTATCTGACCTGTGCTGTACCTGTCCTGGGAGTGTTTGATGGGACAGTATAGAGGGAGCTTTACCCTCTATCTAACTCCATGCTCTACCTGCTCTGGGAATGTTTGACGGGACAGTGTAGAGGGAGCTTTACTCTGTATCTAACCCGTGCTGCACCTGCCCTGGGAGTGCTTGATGGGACAGTGTTGAGCGAGGGAGCTTTACTCTGTATCTAACCCCGTGCTGTACCTGTCCTGGGAGTGTTTGATGGGACAGTATAGAGGGAGCTTTACCCTCTATCTAACTCCATGCTCTACCTGCTCTGGGAATGTTTGACGGGACAGTGTAGAGGGAGCTTTACTCTGTATCTAACCCCGTGCTGCACCAGCCCTGGGAGTGTTTGGTTGGACAGTGTCGAGGGAGCTTTACTCTGTTTCTAACTCCGTGCTGTACCTGCCGCTGGAATGTTTGATGTGACGGTGCAGAGGGAGCTTTACTCTGTATCTAACCCATGCTGTACCTGCCCTGGGAGTGTTTGATGGGACAGTGTAAAGGTAGCTTTACTCTCTATCTAACCCCGTGCTGTACCTGCCTGGGAATGTTTGATCGGACAGTGTAGAGGGAGCTTTACTCTGTATCTAACCCCGTGCTGTCACTGCCCTGGGAGTGTTTAATAGGACAGTGTCGAGGGTGCTTTACTTGTATCTAACCCGTGCTGTCCCTGCCCTGGGAGTGTTTGATGGGACAGTGTAGAGGGAGCTTTACTCTGTCTGTAACCCCATGCTGTACCTGACCTGGGAGTGTTTGATGGGACAGTGCAGAGGGACCTTTACTCTGTATCATGCCCGTGCTGTACCTGCCTGGGAGTGTTTGATGGGACAGTGCAGAGGGAGCTTTACTCTGCATCTAACCCCATGTTGTAACTGCCCTGGGAGTGTTTGATGGGCCAGTGTGGAGAGAGCTTTAAGCTGTATCTAACCCCGTGCTGTACCTGCCCTGGGAATGTTTGATTGGAAAGTGTTGAGCGAGGGAGCTTTACTCTGTATCTAACCCCGTGCTGCACCTGCCCGAGGATTGTTTGATGGGACAGCGTAGAGGGAGCTTTACTCTGTATCTAACCCGTGCTGTACCCGCCTGGGATTGTTTGATCGGACAGTGTAGAGGGAGCTTTACTCTGTATCTAACCGCATGGTGAACCTGCCCTGGGAGTGTTTGATGGGACAGTGATAAGGGAGCTTTACTCTCTATCTAACTCCATGCTGTACGTGCCCTCGGATTGTTTGATGGGACAGCGTAGAGGGAGCTTTACTCTGTATCTAACCCGTGCTGCACCTGCCCTGGGAGTGCTTGACTAGACAGTGTTGAGCGAGGGAGTTTTACTCTGTATCTTACCCCGTGCTGTACTTGCCCTGGGAGTGTTTGATGGGAAGGTGTAGAGGCAGGGAGCTTTATTCTATATCTAACCCCGTGCTGTACCTGCCTGGGAGTGTTTGATGGGACAGTGTCCAGGGAGCTTTACTCTGTATTTAACCGGTGCTGTTCCTGCCCTGGGAGTGTTTGATGGGCCAGTGTAGAGAGAACTTTAATCTGTATCGAACCCCGTGCTGTACCTGCCCTGGAAATGTTTGATGGGACAGTGTAGAGGGATCTTTACTGTGTATCTAACCCCGTGCTGTACCTACCCTGGGAGTGTTTGATGGGAAGGTGTAGAGGCAGGGAGCTTTATTCTTTATCTAACCCATGCTGTACCGCCCTGGGAGTGTTTGATGAGACAGTGTAAAGGGAGCTTTACTCTGTATCTAACCCATGCTGAATCTGCCCTGGGAGTGTTTGATGGGCCAGTGTAGAGGGAGCTTTACTCTGTATTTAACCCGTGCTGTAACTGCCCTGGGAGTGTTTGATGGGCCAGGTAGAAAGAGATTTACTCTGTATCTAACCCACTGCTGTACTTGCCCTGGGAGTGTTTAATGGGACAGTGTCGAGCGAGCGTTACTCTGTATCTGACCTGTGCTGTACCTGTCCTGGGAGTGTTTGATGGGACAGTGTAGAGGGAATTTTACTCTGAATCTAACACCGTGCTGTACCTGCCTGGGAGTGTTTGATGGGACATTGTAGAGGGAGCATTACTCTGTATTTAACCCGTGCTGTACCTGCCCTGGGAGTGTTTGATGGGACAGTGTCGAGGGAGCTTTACTCTGTATCTAACCCCATGCTGTACCTACCTTGGGAGTGTTTGATGGGACAGTGTGGAGGGAGCTTTACTCTGTATCTAACCCGTCCTGTACCTGCCGTGGGATTGTTTGGGACAGTGTAGAGGGAGCTTTACTCTGTATCTAACCCATGCTGTACCTGCCCTGGGAGTGTTTGATGGGACAGCGCAGAGGGAGCTTTTCTCTGTATCTAATCCGTGCTGTACCTGCCCTGGGCGTGTTTGATGGGACAGTGTAGAGAGAGCTTTACTCTGTATCTCACCCGTGCTGTACCTGCCCTGGGAGTGTTTGATGGGACAGTGTAGAGAGAGCTTTACTCTGTATCTCACCCGTGCTGTACCTGCCCTGGGAGTGGTTAATGGGATGGTGTCGAGGGAGCTTTACTCTGTATCTAACTCCGTTCTGTACCTGCCGCTGGAGTGTTTAATGGGATGGTGTCGAGGGAGCTTTACTCTGTATCTAACCCGTCTGCACCAGCCCCGGGAGTGTTTAATGGGATGGTGTCGAGGGAGCTTTACTCCGTATCTAACTCCGTTCTGTACCTGCCGCTGGAGTGTTTGATGGGACGGTGTAGAGTGCGCTTTACTCTGTATCTACCCGTGCTGTACCTGCCCTGGGAATGTTTGGTCGGACAGAGGAGAGGGAGCTTTACTCTGTATCTAACTCCGTGCTAAAACCTGCCCTGGGAATGTTGATGGGACAGTGTAGAGGGAGCTTTACTCTGTATCTAACCCGTGCTGTACCTGCCCTGGGTGTGTTTCATGGGACAGTGTAGAGGGATCTTAACTCTGTATCTAGCCCCGTGTTGTACCTGCTCTGAGAGTGTTGAATGGGACAGTGTAGAGAGAGCTTTACTCTGTATCTAACCCGTGCTGTACCTGCCCTGGGCGTCTTTAATGGGACTGTGTAGAGGGAGCTTTACTCTGTACCTAACTCCGAGCGGTCCCTGCCCTGGGAGTGTTTAATGGGACAGTATAGGCGGAGCTTTACTCTGGATCTAACACGTGCTGTACCTGCCCTGGGCGTGTTTGATGGGACAGTGGAGTGGGAGCTTTACTCTGTATCTAACCCCGTGCTGAAACTGCCCAGGAAGTGTTTGATGGGACGGTGTAAAGGATGCTGTACTTTGTATCTAACCCATGCTGTACCTGCCCTGGGAGTGTTTGATGGAACAGTGTAGAGGGAGCTCTGCTCTGTATCTAACCCCTTGCTGACCCAGCCCTGGGAGTATTTGATGGGACAGTGTAGAGGGAGTTGTACTCTGTATCTAACCCGTGCTGTACCTGCCCTGGGTGTGTTTCATGGGACAGTATAGAGGGATCTTAACTCTGTATCTAACACCGTGCTGTACATGCCCTGGGTGTGTTTGATGGGACAGTGAAGAGGGAGGTTTACTCTATATCTAACCCGTGCTGTACCTGACGCTGGAGTGTTTGATGGGACGGTGTAGAGGGAGCTTTACTCTGTATCTAACCTCGTGCTGTACCTGCCCTGGGAGTGTTTGATCGGACAGTGTAGAGGGAGCTTTACTCTGTATCTAACTCCGTGCTGTACCTGCCCTGGGCGTGTTTGATGGGACAGTGTAGAGAAAGCTTTACTCTGTATGTAACCCCGTGCTGTCCCTGCCCTGAGAGTGTTTAATGGGACAGTGTAGAGGGAGATTTACTCTGAATCTAACCCGTGCTGTACATGCCCTGGGAGTGTTTGATGGGACAGTGTAGAGGGAGCTTTACTCTGTATCTAATCCCGTGCTGTACCAGCCCTAGGAGTGTTTGATGGGACAGTGTAAAGGGAGCTTTACTCTGTATGTAACGCCATGCTGTACTTGACCTGGGAGTGTTTGATGGGACAGTGTGGAGAGAGCTTTAATCTACATCTAACCCATGCTGTACCTACCTTGGGAGTGTTTGATGGGACAGTGTGGAGGGAGCTTTACTCTGTATCGAACCCCGTGCTGTACCTGCCCTGGGAGTGTTTAATGGGACAGTGTAGAGGGAGCTTTACTCTGTATCTAATGCTTGCTGTACCTGCTCTGGGAGTGTTTGATCGGACAGTGCAGAGGGAGCTTTACTCTGTATCTAACCCGTGCTGTACCTGCCGTGGGATTGTTTGGGACAGTGTAGAGGGAGCTTTACTCTGTATCTAACCCATGCTGTACCTGCCCTGGGAGTGTTTGATGGGACAGCGCAGAGGGAGCTTTTCTCTGTATCTAATCCGTGCTGTACCTGCCCTGGGCGTGTTTGATGGGACAGTGTAGAGAGAGCTTTACTCTGTATCTCACCCGTGCTGTACCTGCCCTGGGAGTGTTTGATGGGACAGTGTAGAGAGAGCTTTACTCTGTATCTCACCCGTGCTGTACCTGCCCTGGAAGTGGTTAATGGGATGGTGTCGAGGGAGCTTTACTCTGTATCTAACTCCGTTCTGTACCTGCCGCTGGAGTGTTTAATGGGATGGTGTCGAGGGAGCTTTACTCTGTATCTAACCCGTCTGCACCTGCCCCGGGAGTGTTTAATGGGATGGTGTCGAGGGAGCTTTACTCCGTATCTAACTCCGTTCTGTACCTGCCGCTGGAGTGTTTGATGGGACGGTGTAGAGTGCGCTTTACTCTGTATCTACCCCTGCTGTACCTGCCCTGGGAGTGTTTGGTCGGACAGAGGAGAGGGAGCTTTACTCTGTATCTAACTCCGTGCTAAAACCTGCCCTGGGAATGTTGATGGGACAGTGTAGAGGGAGCTTTACTCTGTATCTAACCCGTGCTGTACCTGCCCTGGGTGTGTTTCATGGGACAGTGTAGAGGGATCTTAACTCTGTATCTAGCCCCGTGTTGTACCTGCTCTGAGAGTGTTGAATGGGACAGTGTAGAGAGAGCTTTACTCTGTATCTAACCCGTGCTGTACCTGCCCTGGGCGTCTTTAATGGGACTGTGTAGAGGGAGCTTTACTCTGTACCTAACTCCGAGCGGTACCTGCCCTGGGAGTGTTTAATGGGACAGTATAGGCGGAGCTTTACTCTGGATCTAACACGTGCTGTACCTGCACTGGGCGTGTTTGATGGGACAGTGTAGAGGGAGCTTTACTCTGTATCTAACCCCGTGCTGAAACTGCCCAGGAAGTGTTTGATGGGACGGTGTAAAGGATGCTGTACTTTGTATCTAACCCATGCTGTACCTGCCCTGGGAGTGTTTGATGGAACAGTGTAGAGGGAGCTCTGCTCTGTATCTAACCCCTTGCTGACCCAGCCCTGGGAGTATTTGATGGGACAGTGTAGAGGGAGTTGTACTCTGTATCTAACCCGTGCTGTACCTGCCCTGGGTGTGTTTCATGGGACAGTGTAGAGGGATCTTAACTCTGTATCTAACACCGTGCTGTACATGCCCTGGGTGTGTTTGATGGGACAGTGAAGAGGGAGGTTTACTCTATATCTAACCCGTGCTGTACCTGACGCTGGAGTGTTTGATGGGACGGTGTAGAGGGAGCTTTACTCTGTATCTAACCTCGTGCTGTACCTGCCCTGGGAGTGTTTGATCGGACAGTGTAGAGGGAGCTTTACTCTGTATCTAACTCCGTGCTGTACCTGCCCTGGGCGTGTTTGATGGGACAGTGTAGAGAAAGCTTTACTCTGTATGTAACCCCGTGCTGTCCCTGCCCTGAGAGTGTTTAATGGGACAGTGTAGAGGGAGATTTACTCTGAATCTAACCCGTGCTGTACATGCCCTGGGAGTGTTTGATGGGACAGTGTAGAGGGAGCTTTACTCTGTATCTAATCCCGTGCTGTACCTGCCCGGGAGTGGTTAATGGGATGGTGTAGAGGGAGCTTTACTCTGTATCTAACCCGTGCTGTACCTGCCCTGGGCGTGTTTAATGGGACTGTGTAGAGGGAGCTTTACTCTGTACCTAACCCGTGCTGTAACTGCCCTGTGAGTGTTTGATGGGACAGAGTAAAGGGGGATTTACTATGTGTCTAACCCCGTGCTGTAAGTGTCCTGGGTGTGTTTGATGGGACTGTGTACAGGGAGCTTTACTCTGTATCTAACCCATGCTGTACATGCCCTGGGAGTGTTTAATGGGAGAGTGTATAGGGAGCTTTACTCTGTATTTAACCGGGGCCAAACCTGCCCTGGGATTGTTTGATGGGCCAGTGTAGAGAGAGCTTTACTCTGTTTCTAACTCCGTGATGTACCTGCCCTGGGAGTGTTTGATGGGACAGCGTAGAGGGATCTTTACTCTGTATCTAATCCCGTGCTGTACCTGCCCTGGGAGTGTTTGATGGGACAGTCTGGAGGGAGCTCTACTCTGTATTTAACCCGTGCTGTATCTGACCTGGGAGTGTTTGATGGGACAGTGTAGAGGGAGCTTTACTCCGTTTCTGTTCCCGAGCTGTACCTGAGCGGGAGTGGTGAATGGAATGGTGTAGAGGGAGCTTTACACTGTATCTAACTCCCGCTGTGCCTGCCGCTTGAGTGTTTGATGGGACGGTGTAGAGGGAGCTTTACTCTGTATCTAACCCTGTGCTGTACCTGCCCTGGGAGTGTTTGATGAGACAGTGTAGAGGGATCTTAACTCTGTATCTAACCCCGTGTTGTACCTGCCCTGAGAGTGTTTAATGGGACAGTGTAGAGAGAGCTTTACTCTGTACCTAACTCCGAGCGGTACCTGCCCTGGGAATGTTTAATGGGACAGTATAGGCGGAGCTTTACTCTGGATCTAACACGTGCTGTACCTGCCCTGGGCGTGTTTGATGGGACAGTGTAGAGGGAGCTTTACTCTGCATCTAACCCGAGCTGTATCTGCAATGGGAGTGTTTGATGGGACAGAGTTACGGGGGCTTTACTATGTATCTAACCCCATGCTGAACGTGCCCTGGGAGTGTTTGATGGGACAGTGTAAAAGGATCTTTACTCTGTATCTAATCACGTCCTGTACCTGCCCTGGAGTGGTTAATGGGAAGGTGTAGATGGAGCTTTACTCTGTATCTAACCCCGTGCTGTAGCTGCCCTGTGAGTATTTGATGGGACAGTGTCGAGTGAGGTTTAATCTGTGTCTAACCCGTGCTGTACCTGCCCTGGGAGTGTTTGGTCAGACAGTGTCGAGGGAGCTTTACTCTTATCTAACTCCGTGCTAAACCTGCCCTGGGAGTGTTGATGGGACAGTGTAGAGGGAGATTTACTCTGTATCTAGCCCGTGCTGTACATGCCCTGGGAGTGTTTGATGGGACAGTGTAGAGGGAGCTTTACTCTGTATCTAATCCCGTGCTGTACCTGCCCGGGAGTGGTTAATGGGATGGTGTAGAGGGAGCTTTACTGTGTATCTAACCCGTGCTGTACCTGCCTTGGGAGTGTTTGATGGGACAGTGTAGAGGGAGCTTTACTCTGTATCTAACGCGTGCTGTACATGCCCTGGGAGTGTTTGATGGGACAGTGTCGAGAGAGCTTTACTCTGTATCTCACCCGTGCTGTACCTGCCCCGGGAGTGGTTAATGGGATGGTGTCGAGGGAGCTTTACTCCGTATCTAACTCCGTTCTGTACCTGCCGCTGGAGTGTTTGATGGGACGGTGTAGAGTGCGCTTTACTCTGTATCTACCCGTGCTGTACCTGCCCTGGAAGTGTTTGGTCGGACAGTGGAGAGGGAGCTTTACTCTGTATGTAACTCCGTGCTAAAACCTGCCCTGGGAATGTTGATGGGAAAGTGTAGAGGGAGCTTTACTCTGTATCTAACCCGTGCTGTACCTGCCCTGGGTGTGTTTCATGGGACAGTGTAGAGGGATCTTAACTCTGTATCTAGCCCCGTGTTGTACCTGCCCTGAGAGTGTTGAATGGGACAGTGTAGAGCGAGCTTTACTCTGTATCTAACCCGTGCTGTACCTGCCCTGGGCATCTTTAATGGGACTGTGTAGAGGGAGCTTTACTCTGTACCTAACTCCGAGCGGTACCTGCCCTGCGAGTGTTTAATGGGACAGTATCGGCGGAGCTTTACTCTGGATCTAACACGTATTGTACCTGCCCTGGGCGTGTTTAATAGGACAGTGGAGATGGAGCTTTACTCTGTATCTAACCCCGTGCTGAAACTGCCCAGGGAGTGTTTGATGGGACGGTGTAAAGGATGCTGTACTTTGTATCTAACCCATGCTGTACCTGCCCTGGGAGTGTTTGATGGAACAGTGTAGAGGGAGTTTTACTCTGTATCTAACCCGTGCTGTACCTGCCCTGGGTGTGTTTCATGGGACTGTGTAGAGGGAGCTTTACTCTGTACCTAACTCCGAGCGGTACCTGCCCTGGGAGTGTTTAATGGGACAGTATAGGCGGAGCTTTACTCTGGATCTAACACGTGCTGTACCTGCCCTGGGCGTGTTTGATGGGACAGTGGAGTGGGAGCTTTACTCTGTATCTAACCCCGTGCTGAAACTGCCCAGGGAGTGTTTGATGGGACGGTGTAAAGGATGCTGTACTTTGTATCTAACCCATGCTGTACCTGCCCTGGGAGTGTTTGATGGAACAGTGTAGAGGGAGCTCTGCTCTGTATCTAACCCCTTGCTGACCCAGCCCTGGGAGTATTTGATGGGACAGTGTAGAGGGAGTTGTACTCTGTATCTAACCCGTGCTGTACCTGTCCTGGGTGTGTTTCATGGGACAGTGTAGAGGGAGGTTTACTCTATATCTAACCCGTGCTGTACCTGCCGCTGGAGTGTTTGATGGGACAGTGTAGAGGGAGCTTTACTCTGTATCTAACACGTGCTGTACCTGCCCCGGAGTGTTTGATGGGACAATGTAGAGGGCGCTTTACTCTGTATCTAACTCCGTGCTCTACCTGCCCTGGGAGTGTTTGATGGGACAGTGAAGAGGGAGCTTTACTCTGTATATAACCCCGTGCTGTACCAGCCCTGGGTGTGTTTGATGGGTCAGTTTATACTGAGTTTTACTCTGTATCTAACCTCGTGCTGTACCTGCCCTGGGAGTGTTTGATGGGACAGTATATTCGGAGCTTTACTCTGGATCTAACCTGTGCTGTACCTGCCCAGGGAGTGTTTGATGGGACGGTGTAAAGGAAGCTATATTCTGTATCTTACCCGTGCTGTACCTGCCCTGGGAGTGTTTGATCGGACAGTGTAGAGGGAGCTTTACTCTGTATGTAACCCCGTGCTGTCCCTGCCCTGAGAGTGTTTAATGGGACAGTGTAGAGGGAGCTTTACTCTGTATCTAACTCCGTGCTGTACCTGCCCTGGGAGTTTTTGATGGGACGGTGTAGAGTGCGCTTTATTCTGTATCTACCCATGCTGTACCTGCCCTGGGAGTGTTTGGTCAGACAGTGTCGAGGGAGCTTTACTCTGTATCTAACTCCGTGCTAAACCTGCCCTGGGAGTGTTGATGGGACAGTGTAGAGGGAACTTTACTCTGTTTCTAACCCGTGCTGTACCTGCCCTGGGAGTGTTTGATGGGACAGTGTAGAGGGAGATTTACTCTGTACCTAACCCGTGCTGTAACTGCCCTGTGAGTGTTTGATGGGACAGAGTAAAGGGGGATTTACTATGTGTCTAACCCCGTGCTGTAAGTGCCCTGGGTGTGTTTGATGGGACTGTGTACAGGGAGCTTTACTCTGTATCTAACCCATGCTGTACATGCCCTGGGAGTGTTTAATGGGAGAGTGTATAGGGAGCTTTACTCTGTATTTAACCGGGGCCAAACCTGCCCTGGGATTGTTTGATGGGCCAGTGTAGAGAGAGCTTTACTCTGTTTCTAACTCCGTGATGTACCTGCCCTGGGAGTGTTTAATGGGACAGTGTACAGGGAGCTTTACTGTGTATCTAACCCCGTGCTGTACCTGCCCTGGGCGTGTTTGATGGGACAGTGTCGAGGGAGCTTTACTCTGTTTCTGTTCCCGTGCTGTACCTGCCCTGGGAGTGTTTAATGGGACAGTGTAGAAGGAGCTTTACTCTGTATCGAACCCCGTGCTGTACCTGCCCTGGGAGTGTTTGATGGGACGGTGTAAAGGAAGCTATACTATGATTCTAACCCGTGCTGTACCTGCCCTGGGAGTGTTTGATGGGACAGTGTCGAGGGAGCTTTACTCTGTTTCTGTTCCCGTGCTGTACCTGCCCTGGGAGTGTTTAATGGGACAGTGTAGAAGGAGCTTTACTCTGTATCGAACCCCGTGCTGTACCTGCCCTGGAAGTGTTTGATGGGACAGTCTGGAGGGAGCTCTACTCTGTATCTAACCCGTGCTGTATCTGCCCTGTGAGTGTTTGATGGGACAGTGTAGAGGGAGCTTTACTCTGTATCTAACACGTGCTTTACCTGCCCTAGGAATGTTTGATGGGACAGTGCAGAGGGTGCTTTACTCCGCTTCTGTTCCTGTGCTGTACTTGACCGGGAGTGGTGAATGGGATGGCGAAGAGGGAGATTTACGCTGTATCTAACCCGTGCTGTACCTGCCCTGGGAGTGTTTGATGGGACAGTGTAGAGGGAGCTTTATTCTGTATCTAACGCAATGCCGTTTCTGCTCTGGGAGTGTTTGATGAGACAGTGTAGAGTGAGCTTTATTCTGTATCTAACCTCATGCGGTACTTGCCCTGGGAGTGTTTGATGGGACAGTGTAGAGGAATCTTTACTCTGTATCTAACCCCGTGCTGTACCTGCTCTGGGAGTGTTTGATGGGACAGTGTTGAGGGAACTCTACTCTGTATCTAACCCGTGCTGTATCTGCCCTGGGAGTATTTGATGGGACAGTATGCAGGGAGCTTTACTCTGTATCTAACACGTGCTTTACCTGCCCTGGGAGTGTTTAATGGGACAGTGTAGAAGGAGCTTTACTCTGTATCGAACCCCGTGCTGTACCTGCCCTGGGAGTGTTTGATGGGACGGTGTAAAGGAAGCTATACTATGATTCTAACCCGTGCTGTACCTGCCCTGGGAGTGTTTGATGGGACAGTGTCGAGGGAGCTTTACTCTGTTTCTGTTCCCGTGCTGTACCTGCCCTGGGAGTGTTTGATGGGACAGTGTAGAGGGAGCTTTACTCTGTATCTAATCCCGTGCTGTACCAGCCCTAGGAGTGTTTGATGGGACAGTGTAAAGGGAGCTTTACTCTGTATGTAACGCCATGCTGTACTTGACCTGGGAGTGTTTGATGGGACAGTGTGGAGAGAGCTTTAATCTACATCTAACCCATGCTGTACCTACCTTGGGAGTGTTTGATGGGACAGTGTGGAGGGAGCTTTACTCTGTATCGAACCCCGTGCTGTACCTGCCCTGGGAGTGTTTAATGGGACAGTGTAGAGGGAGCTTTACTCTGTATCTAATGCTTGCTGTACCTGCTCTGGGAGTGTTTGATCGGACAGTGCAGAGGGAGCTTTACTCTGTATCTAACCCGTGCTGTACCTGCCGTGGGATTGTTTGGGACAGTGTAGAGGGAGCTTTACTCTGTATCTAACCCATGCTGTACCTGCCCTGGGAGTGTTTGATGGGACAGCGCAGAGGGAGCTTTTCTCTGTATCTAATCCGTGCTGTACCTGCCCTGGGCGTGTTTGATGGGACAGTGTAGAGAGAGCTTTACTCTGTATCTCACCCGTGCTGTACCTGCCCTGGGAGTGTTTGATGGGACAGTGTAGAGAGAGCTTTACTCTGTATCTCACCCGTGCTGTACCTGCCCTGGAAGTGGTTAATGGGATGGTGTCGAGGGAGCTTTACTCTGTATCTAACTCCGTTCTGTACCTGCCGCTGGAGTGTTTAATGGGATGGTGTCGAGGGAGCTTTACTCTGTATCTAACCCGTCTGCACCTGCCCCGGGAGTGTTTAATGGGATGGTGTCGAGGGAGCTTTACTCCGTATCTAACTCCGTTCTGTACCTGCCGCTGGAGTGTTTGATGGGACGGTGTAGAGTGCGCTTTACTCTGTATCTACCCCTGCTGTACCTGCCCTGGGAGTGTTTGGTCGGACAGAGGAGAGGGAGCTTTACTCTGTATCTAACTCCGTGCTAAAACCTGCCCTGGGAATGTTGATGGGACAGTGTAGAGGGAGCTTTACTCTGTATCTAACCCGTGCTGTACCTGCCCTGGGTGTGTTTCATGGGACAGTGTAGAGGGATCTTAACTCTGTATCTAGCCCCGTGTTGTACCTGCTCTGAGAGTGTTGAATGGGACAGTGTAGAGAGAGCTTTACTCTGTATCTAACCCGTGCTGTACCTGCCCTGGGCGTCTTTAATGGGACTGTGTAGAGGGAGCTTTACTCTGTACCTAACTCCGAGCGGTACCTGCCCTGGGAGTGTTTAATGGGACAGTATAGGCGGAGCTTTACTCTGGATCTAACACGTGCTGTACCTGCACTGGGCGTGTTTGATGGGACAGTGTAGAGGGAGCTTTACTCTGTATCTAACCCCGTGCTGAAACTGCCCAGGAAGTGTTTGATGGGACGGTGTAAAGGATGCTGTACTTTGTATCTAACCCATGCTGTACCTGCCCTGGGAGTGTTTGATGGAACAGTGTAGAGGGAGCTCTGCTCTGTATCTAACCCCTTGCTGACCCAGCCCTGGGAGTATTTGATGGGACAGTGTAGAGGGAGTTGTACTCTGTATCTAACCCGTGCTGTACCTGCCCTGGGTGTGTTTCATGGGACAGTGTAGAGGGATCTTAACTCTGTATCTAACACCGTGCTGTACATGCCCTGGGTGTGTTTGATGGGACAGTGAAGAGGGAGGTTTACTCTATATCTAACCCGTGCTGTACCTGACGCTGGAGTGTTTGATGGGACGGTGTAGAGGGAGCTTTACTCTGTATCTAACCTCGTGCTGTACCTGCCCTGGGAGTGTTTGATCGGACAGTGTAGAGGGAGCTTTACTCTGTATCTAACTCCGTGCTGTACCTGCCCTGGGCGTGTTTGATGGGACAGTGTAGAGAAAGCTTTACTCTGTATGTAACCCCGTGCTGTCCCTGCCCTGAGAGTGTTTAATGGGACAGTGTAGAGGGAGATTTACTCTGAATCTAACCCGTGCTGTACATGCCCTGGGAGTGTTTGATGGGACAGTGTAGAGGGAGCTTTACTCTGTATCTAATCCCGTGCTGTACCTGCCCGGGAGTGGTTAATGGGATGGTGTAGAGGGAGCTTTACTCTGTATCTAACCCGTGCTGTACCTGCCCTGGGCGTGTTTAATGGGACTGTGTAGAGGGAGCTTTACTCTGTACCTAACCCGTGCTGTAACTGCCCTGTGAGTGTTTGATGGGACAGAGTAAAGGGGGATTTACTATGTGTCTAACCCCGTGCTGTAAGTGTCCTGGGTGTGTTTGATGGGACTGTGTACAGGGAGCTTTACTCTGTATCTAACCCATGCTGTACATGCCCTGGGAGTGTTTAATGGGAGAGTGTATAGGGAGCTTTACTCTGTATTTAACCGGGGCCAAACCTGCCCTGGGATTGTTTGATGGGCCAGTGTAGAGAGAGCTTTACTCTGTTTCTAACTCCGTGATGTACCTGCCCTGGGAGTGTTTGATGGGACAGCGTAGAGGGATCTTTACTCTGTATCTAATCCCGTGCTGTACCTGCCCTGGGAGTGTTTGATGGGACAGTCTGGAGGGAGCTCTACTCTGTATTTAACCCGTGCTGTATCTGACCTGGGAGTGTTTGATGGGACAGTGTAGAGGGAGCTTTACTCCGTTTCTGTTCCCGAGCTGTACCTGAGCGGGAGTGGTGAATGGAATGGTGTAGAGGGAGCTTTACACTGTATCTAACTCCCGCTGTGCCTGCCGCTTGAGTGTTTGATGGGACGGTGTAGAGGGAGCTTTACTCTGTATCTAACCCTGTGCTGTACCTGCCCTGGGAGTGTTTGATGAGACATTGTAGAGGGATCTTAACTCTGTATCTAACCCCGTGTTGTACCTGCCCTGAGAGTGTTTAATGGGACAGTGTAGAGAGAGCTTTACTCTGTACCTAACTCCGAGCGGTACCTGCCCTGGGAATGTTTAATGGGACAGTATAGGCGGAGCTTTACTCTGGATCTAACACGTGCTGTACCTGCCCTGGGCGTGTTTGATGGGACAGTGTAGAGGGAGCTTTACTCTGCATCTAACCCGAGCTGTATCTGCAATGGGAGTGTTTGATGGGACAGAGTTACGGGGGCTTTACTATGTATCTAACCCCATGCTGAACGTGCCCTGGGAGTGTTTGATGGGACAGTGTAAAAGGATCTTTACTCTGTATCTAATCACGTCCTGTACCTGCCCTGGAGTGGTTAATGGGAAGGTGTAGATGGAGCTTTACTCTGTATCTAACCCCGTGCTGTAGCTGCCCTGTGAGTATTTGATGGGACAGTGTCGAGTGAGGTTTAATCTGTGTCTAACCCGTGCTGTACCTGCCCTGGGAGTGTTTGGTCAGACAGTGTCGAGGGAGCTTTACTCTTATCTAACTCCGTGCTAAACCTGCCCTGGGAGTGTTGATGGGACAGTGTAGAGGGAGATTTACTCTGTATCTAGCCCGTGCTGTACATGCCCTGGGAGTGTTTGATGGGACAGTGTAGAGGGAGCTTTACTCTGTATCTAATCCCGTGCTGTACCTGCCCGGGAGTGGTTAATGGGATGGTGTAGAGGGAGCTTTACTGTGTATCTAACCCGTGCTGTACCTGCCTTGGGAGTGTTTGATGGGACAGTGTAGAGGGAGCTTTACTCTGTATCTAACGCGTGCTGTACATGCCCTGGGAGTGTTTGATGGGACAGTGTCGAGAGAGCTTTACTCTGTATCTCACCCGTGCTGTACCTGCCCCGGGAGTGGTTAATGGGATGGTGTCGAGGGAGCTTTACTCCGTATCTAACTCCGTTCTGTACCTGCCGCTGGAGTGTTTGATGGGACGGTGTAGAGTGCGCTTTACTCTGTATCTACCCGTGCTGTACCTGCCCTGGAAGTGTTTGGTCGGACAGTGGAGAGGGAGCTTTACTCTGTATGTAACTCCGTGCTAAAACCTGCCCTGGGAATGTTGATGGGAAAGTGTAGAGGGAGCTTTACTCTGTATCTAACCCGTGCTGTACCTGCCCTGGGTGTGTTTCATGGGACAGTGTAGAGGGATCTTAACTCTGTATCTAGCCCCGTGTTGTACCTGCCCTGAGAGTGTTGAATGGGACAGTGTAGAGCGAGCTTTACTCTGTATCTAACCCGTGCTGTACCTGCCCTGGGCATCTTTAATGGGACTGTGTAGAGGGAGCTTTACTCTGTACCTAACTCCGAGCGGTACCTGCCCTGCGAGTGTTTAATGGGACAGTATCGGCGGAGCTTTACTCTGGATCTAACACGTATTGTACCTGCCCTGGGCGTGTTTAATAGGACAGTGGAGATGGAGCTTTACTCTGTATCTAACCCCGTGCTGAAACTGCCCAGGGAGTGTTTGATGGGACGGTGTAAAGGATGCTGTACTTTGTATCTAACCCATGCTGTACCTGCCCTGGGAGTGTTTGATGGAACAGTGTAGAGGGAGTTTTACTCTGTATCTAACCCGTGCTGTACCTGCCCTGGGTGTGTTTCATGGGACTGTGTAGAGGGAGCTTTACTCTGTACCTAACTCCGAGCGGTACCTGCCCTGGGAGTGTTTAATGGGACAGTATAGGCGGAGCTTTACTCTGGATCTAACACGTGCTGTACCTGCCCTGGGCGTGTTTGATGGGACAGTGGAGTGGGAGCTTTACTCTGTATCTAACCCCGTGCTGAAACTGCCCAGGGAGTGTTTGATGGGACGGTGTAAAGGATGCTGTACTTTGTATCTAACCCATGCTGTACCTGCCCTGGGAGTGTTTGATGGAACAGTGTAGAGGGAGCTCTGCTCTGTATCTAACCCCTTGCTGACCCAGCCCTGGGAGTATTTGATGGGACAGTGTAGAGGGAGTTGTACTCTGTATCTAACCCGTGCTGTACCTGTCCTGGGTGTGTTTCATGGGACAGTGTAGAGGGAGGTTTACTCTATATCTAACCCGTGCTGTACCTGCCGCTGGAGTGTTTGATGGGACAGTGTAGAGGGAGCTTTACTCTGTATCTAACACGTGCTGTACCTGCCCCGGAGTGTTTGATGGGACAATCTAGAGGGCGCTTTACTCTGTATCTAACTCCGTGCTCTACCTGCCCTGGGAGTGTTTGATGGGACAGTGAAGAGGGAGCTTTACTCTGTATATAACCCCGTGCTGTACCAGCCCTGGGTGTGTTTGATGGGTCAGTTTATACTGAGTTTTACTCTGTATCTAACCTCGTGCTGTACCTGCCCTGGGAGTGTTTGATGGGACAGTATATTCGGAGCTTTACTCTGGATCTAACCTGTGCTGTACCTGCCCAGGGAGTGTTTGATGGGACGGTGTAAAGGAAGCTATATTCTGTATCTTACCCGTGCTGTACCTGCCCTGGGAGTGTTTGATCGGACAGTGTAGAGGGAGCTTTACTCTGTATGTAACCCCGTGCTGTCCCTGCCCTGAGAGTGTTTAATGGGACAGTGTAGAGGGAGCTTTACTCTGTATCTAACTCCGTGCTGTACCTGCCCTGGGAGTTTTTGATGGGACGGTGTAGAGTGCGCTTTATTCTGTATCTACCCATGCTGTACCTGCCCTGGGAGTGTTTGGTCAGACAGTGTCGAGGGAGCTTTACTCTGTATCTAACTCCGTGCTAAACCTGCCCTGGGAGTGTTGATGGGACAGTGTAGAGGGAACTTTACTCTGTTTCTAACCCGTGCTGTACCTGCCCTGGGAGTGTTTGATGGGACAGTGTAGAGGGAGATTTACTCTGTACCTAACCCGTGCTGTAACTGCCCTGTGAGTGTTTGATGGGACAGAGTAAAGGGGGATTTACTATGTGTCTAACCCCGTGCTGTAAGTGCCCTGGGTGTGTTTGATGGGACTGTGTACAGGGAGCTTTACTCTGTATCTAACCCATGCTGTACATGCCCTGGGAGTGTTTAATGGGAGAGTGTATAGGGAGCTTTACTCTGTATTTAACCGGGGCCAAACCTGCCCTGGGATTGTTTGATGGGCCAGTGTAGAGAGAGCTTTACTCTGTTTCTAACTCCGTGATGTACCTGCCCTGGGAGTGTTTAATGGGACAGTGTACAGGGAGCTTTACTGTGTATCTAACCCCGTGCTGTACCTGCCCTGGGCGTGTTTGATGGGACAGTGTCGAGGGAGCTTTACTCTGTTTCTGTTCCCGTGCTGTACCTGCCCTGGGAGTGTTTAATGGGACAGTGTAGAAGGAGCTTTACTCTGTATCGAACCCCGTGCTGTACCTGCCCTGGGAGTGTTTGATGGGACGGTGTAAAGGAAGCTATACTATGATTCTAACCCGTGCTGTACCTGCCCTGGGAGTGTTTGATGGGACAGTGTCGAGGGAGCTTTACTCTGTTTCTGTTCCCGTGCTGTACCTGCCCTGGGAGTGTTTAATGGGACAGTGTAGAAGGAGCTTTACTCTGTATCGAACCCCGTGCTGTACCTGCCCTGGAAGTGTTTGATGGGACAGTCTGGAGGGAGCTCTACTCTGTATCTAACCCGTGCTGTATCTGCCCTGTGAGTGTTTGATGGGACAGTGTAGAGGGAGCTTTACTCTGTATCTAACACGTGCTTTACCTGCCCTAGGAATGTTTGATGGGACAGTGCAGAGGGTGCTTTACTCCGCTTCTGTTCCTGTGCTGTACTTGACCGGGAGTGGTGAATGGGATGGCGAAGAGGGAGATTTACGCTGTATCTAACCCGTGCTGTACCTGCCCTGGGAGTGTTTGATGGGACAGTGTAGAGGGAGCTTTATTCTGTATCTAACGCAATGCCGTTTCTGCTCTGGGAGTGTTTGATGAGACAGTGTAGAGTGAGCTTTATTCTGTATCTAACCTCATGCGGTACTTGCCCTGGGAGTGTTTGATGGGACAGTGTAGAGGAATCTTTACTCTGTATCTAACCCCGTGCTGTACCTGCTCTGGGAGTGTTTGATGGGACAGTGTTGAGGGAACTCTACTCTGTATCTAACCCGTGCTGTATCTGCCCTGGGAGTATTTGATGGGACAGTGTGCAGGGAGCTTTACTCTGTATCTAACACGTGCTTTACCTGCCCTGGGAGTGTTTGATGGGACAGTGCAGAGGGTGCTTTACTCTGTATCTAACCCGTGCTGTACCTGCCCTGGGAGTATTTGATGGGACAGTGTCGAGGGAGCTTTACTCTCTATCTAACCCCGTGCGGTACGTGCCCTGGGAGTGTTTGATGGGACGGTGTAGAGGAAGCTTTACTCTGTATCTACACCGTGCTGTACCTGCCCTGGGAGTGTTTGATGGGACAGTGCAGAGGGGGCTTTACTCTGTTTCTAACCCGTGCTGTACCTGCCCTGGGAGTGTTTGATGGAACAGTGTAGAGGGAGCTTTACTCTGTATCCAACCCCGTACTGTACCTGCCCTGGGAGTGTTTGATGGGACGGTGTAAAGGAAGCTATACTATGATTCTAACCCGTGCTGTACCTGCCCTGGGAGTGTTTGATGGGACAGTGTAGAGGGAGCTTTGCTCTGTTTCTGTTCCTGTGCTGTACCTGACCGGGAGTCGTGAATGGGATGGTGAAGAGGGAGATTTACGCTGTATCTAACTCCTGCTGTCCCTGCCGCTTGAGCGTTTGATGGGACGGTGTAGGGGGAGCTTTACTCTGTATCTAACCCGTGCTGTACCTGCCCTGGGAGTGTTTGATGGGTCAGTGTAGAGGGATCTTTACTCTGTATCTAACCCCGTGCTGTACCTGCCCTGGGAGTGTTTAATGGGACAGTGTAGAAGGAGCTTTACTCTGTATCTAACCCCGTGCTGTACCTGCCCTGGGAGTGTTTGATGTGACAGTGTCGAGGGAGGTTTACTCTATATCTAATCCCGTGCTGTACCTGCCCCGGGAGTTTTTAATAGGATGGTGCAGAAGGAGCTTTACTCCGTATATAACTCCGCGCTGTACCTACCCTGGGAGTATTTGATGGGACAGTGTAGAGGGACATTTACTCTGTATCTAACCCGTGCTGTACATGCCCTGGGAATGTGTGATGGGACAGTGTAGGGGGAGCTTTACTCTGTAGCTAACCCTTGATGGACCTGCCCTGGGAGTGTTTGATGGGACAGTGTAGAGGGAGCTTTACTCTGTTTGTAATCCCGAGCTGTACCTGCCCTGGGAGTGTTTGATGGGACAGTGTAGAGGGATCTTCACTCTGTAGCAACCCCAGGCTATACCTGCCCTTGGAGTGTTTGATGGGACAGTGTAGAGGCAGCTCTACTCTGTGTCTAACCCCGTGCTGTACTTGACCTGGGAGTCTTTGATCGGACAGTGTGGAGGAGCTTTACTTTGTATCTAACCCCATGCTGTCAGTGTCCTAGGAGTGTTTGATGGGACAGTGTAGAGGGACGGAACTTTACTCTGTATCTAACCCATGCTGCACATGCCCTCGGAGTGTTTGATCGGACAGTGTAGAGGGAGCTTTACTCTGTAACTAACCCGTGCTGTACCTGCCCTGGGAGTAATTGATGGGACAGTGCAGAGTGAGCTTTACTCTGTATCTAACCCATGCTGTACCTGCCCTGTGAGTGTTTGATGGGACAAGGTAGAGGGAGCTTTACTCTGCATCTAACCCATGCTGTACCTGCCCTGGGAGTGTTTGATGGGACAGTGTAGAGGGAGCTTTACTCTGTCTCGAACGCCGTGCTGTACCTGCCCTGGGCGTGTTTGATGGGACAGAGTAGAGGGAGCTTTACTCTGTATCTAACCTGTGCTGCACCTGCCCTGGGAGTGTTTGATGGGACAGTGTAGAGGGAGCTTTACTCTGTATCTAACCCCGTGCGATACCCGCCCTGGGAGTATTTGATGGGACGGTGTAGAGGAAGCTTTACTCTGTATCTAACACGTGCTGTACCGGCCCTGGGAGTGTTAGATGGGATAGTGTTGAGGGAGCTTTACTCTGTATCTAACCCCGTGCGGTACCTGCACTGGGAGTGTTTGACAGGACGGTGTAGAGTGAGCTTTACTCTGTATCTAACCCATGCTGTTCCTGACCTAGGAGTGTTTGGTCGAACAGTGTCGAGGGAGCTTTACTCTGTATCTAACCCCGTGCTGTACCTGCCCCGGGAGTTTTTAATGGGATACTGTCGAAGGAGCTTTATTCTGTATCTAACTCCGTGCTGTACCTGCCCTGGGAGTGTTTGATCGGACAGTGTAGGTGGAGCTTTACTCTGTATCAAACCCGTGCTGCATCTGCCCTGGTATTGTTTAATGGGACATTGTCGAGGGAGCTTTACTTTGTTTCTAACCCGTGCTCTATCTGTCATGGGAGTGTTTGATGGGACAATGTAGAGGGAGCTTTACTCTGCATCTAACCCATGTTGTACCTGCCCTGGGAGTGTTTGATGGGACAGTGTAGAGGGAGTTTTACTCTGTATCCAACCCCGTGCGATACCTGCCCTGGGAGTATTTGATGGGACGGTGTAGAGGAAGCTTTACTCTGTATCTAACATGTGCTGTACCGGCCCTGGGAGTGTTAGATGGGATAGTGTCGAGGGAGCTTTACTCTGTATCTAACCCCGTGCGGTACCTGCACTGGGAGTGTTTGATGGGACAGTGTAGAGGGAGCTTTACTTTTTTTCTAATTCCATGCTGTGCCTGCCCTGGGAGTGTTTGATGGGACAATATAGACGGAGCTTTACTCTGTATCTAACCCCGTGCTGTACCTGCCCTGGGAGTGTTTGATGGGACAGTGTAGAGGTCGCTTTACTGTGTATTTAACCCCATGCTGAAGCTGCCCTGGGATTGTTTGATGGGACAGTTTAGAGGGAGCTTTACTCTGTATCTAACCCTGTGCTGTACCTGCCCTGGGTGTGATTGATGGGACAGTGTAGAGGGAGCTTTACTCTGTATCTAACCTGTGCTGTACCTGCCCTGGGTGTGATTGATGGGACAGTGTAGAGGGAGCTTTACTCTGTATCTAACCCGTGCCGTACCTGCCCTGGGAGTGTTTGATGGGACAGTGTAGAGGGAGCTTTACTCTCTATCTAACCCGTGCTGAACCTGCTCTGGGAGTGTTTGATGGGACAGTGTAGAGGGAGCTTTACTCTCTATCTAACCCGTGCCGTACCTGCCCTGGGAGTGTTTGATGGGACAGTGTTGAGCGAGGGAGCTTTACTCTGTATCTAACCCGGTGCTTCACCTGCCCTGGGATTGTTTGATGGGACAGTGTGGAGGGAGCTTTGCTCTTTATCTGACCCGAAGCTGAACCTGCCCTTGGAGTGTTTGATTTGACAGTGTTGAGGGAGTTTTACTCTGTATCTAACCCATGCTGGACCTGCCATGGATGTCTTTAATGGGATAGTGTAGATGGAGCTTTACTCTGTATCTAACCCCGTGCTGTACCTGCCCTGAGCGTGTTTGATGGGACAGTGTAGAGGGAACCTTAATCTGTATCTAACCCGTGCTGTACCTGCGCTGGGAGTGTTTGATGGGACAGTGTAGAGCGAGTGAGCTTTACTCTGTCTCTAACCCCGTGCTGCATCTGCCTTGGTATTGTTTGATGGGACAATGTAGAGGGAGCTTTACTCTGTATCTAACCCGTGCTGGACCTGTCCTGCGAGTGTTTGATGGAACAGTGTTGAGGGTGCTTTACACTGTATCTAACCCCGTGCTGTTCCTGCCCTGGGAGACTTGAATGAGACAGTGCAGAGGGAGCTTTACTCTGTATCTAACCCCGTGCTGTACCTGCCCTGGGCATGTTTGATGGGACAGTGTAGAGGGAGCTTTACTCTGTATCTAACCCGTGCTGTACCTTCCCTGGAAGTGTTTGATGGGACAGTGTGGTTCGAGCTTTACTCTGTATCTAACCCGTGCTGCACCTGCCCTGGGAGTGTTTGATGGGACAGTGTAGAGGGAGCATTACTCTGTTTCTGACCCCGTGCTGTACCTGTCCTGGGAGTGTTTGATGGGACAGTGTAGAGGGAGCTTTACTCTGTATCTAACCCGTGCTGTACATGCCCTGGGAGTATTTGATGGGACAGTGTCGAGGGAGGTTTACTCTGCATCTAACCCATGCTGTGCTTGCCCTGGATGTGTTTGATGGGACAGTTTAGAATGAGTTTTACTCTGTATCTAACCCGTGCTGTATCTGCACTGGGAGTGTTTGATGGGACAGTGTCGAGGGAGCTTTACTCTGTATCTAACCCTGTGCTGTACCTGCCCTGGGAGTCTTTAATGGGACAGTGTAGATGGAGCTTTACTCTGTATCTAACCCCGTGCTGTACCTGCGCTGGGAGTGTTTGATGGGACAGTGTAGAGCGAGTGAGCTTTACTCTCTATCTAACCCCGTGCTGCACCTGCCTTGGTATTGTTTGATGGGACAATGTAGAGGGAGCTTTACTCTGTATCTAACCCGTGCTGGACCTGTCCTGCGAGTGTTTGATGGGACAGTGTTGAGGGAGCTTTACACTGTATCTAACCCCGTGCTGTTCCTGCCCTGGGAGACTTGAATGGGACAGTGCAGAGGGAGCTTTACTCTGTATCTAACCCCGTGCTGTACCTGCCCTGGGCATGTTTGATGGGACAGTGTAGAGGGAGCTTTACTCTGTATCTAACCCGTGCTGTACCTTCCCTGGAAGTGTTTGATGGGACAGTGTAGTGGGAGCTTTACTCTGTATCTAACCCCGTGCGGTACCTACCCTGGGAGTGTTTGATGGGACAGTGTAGAGAGAGCTTTACTCTGTATCTAACCCATGCTGTACTTGCCCTGGGTGTGTTTGATGGGACAGTTGAGAGTGAGTTTTACTCTGTATCTCACCCGTGCTGTATCTGCACTGGGAGTGTTTAATGGGACAGTGTAGAGGGAGCTTTACTCTGTATCTGACCCTGTGCTGTACCTGCCCTGGGAGTGATTGATTGGACACTGTAGAGGAAGCTTTACTCTGTATTTAACCCGTGCTGTACCTGCCCTGGGAGTGTTTGATGGGACAGTGTAGAGGGAGCTTTACTCTGCATCTAAATCCGTGCTGTACCTGCACTGGGAGTGTTTGATGGGACAGTATAGAGGCAGCTTTACTCTGTATCTAACCTCATGCTGAACCTGCCCTGGGAGTGTTTGATGGGACAGTGTAGAGGGAGCTTTACTCTCTATCTAACCCCGTGCTGTACCTGCCCTGGGAGTGCTTGATGGGACAGTGTTGAGCGAGGGAGCTTTACTCTGTATCTAACCCGTGCAGAACCTGCTCTGGGAGTGTTTGATGGGACAGTGTAGAGGGAGCTTTACTCTCTATCTAACCCCGTGCTGTACCTGCCTGGGAGTGTTTGATCGGACAGTGTAGAGGGAGCTTTACTCTGTATCTAACCCCGTGCTGTCACTGTCCTGGGAGTGTTTGATAGGACAGTGTAGAGGGTGCTTTACTAATGTATCTAACCGCATGCTGAACCTGCCCTGGGAGTGTTTGATGGGACAGTGTAGAGGGAGCTTTACTCTGTATTTAACCTGTGCTGTTCCTGCCCTGGGAGTGTTTGATGGGCCAGTGTAGAGAGAGCTTTAAGCTGTGTCTAACCCCGTGCTGTACCTGCCCTGGGAATGTTTGATTGGACAGTGTAGAGGGAGCTTGACTCTGTATCTAACACGTGCTGTACCTGCCCTGGGAGTGTTTGATGGGACAGTGCAGAGGGAGCTTTACTCTGTATCTAATCCCGTGCTGTACCTGACCTGGGAGTGTTTGATGGGACAGTGTTGAGCGAGGGAGCTTTACTCTGTACCTAACCCCGTGCTGCACCTGCCCTGGGATTGTTTGATGAGAAAGTGTAGAGGGAGCTGTAATCTGTATCTAACCCCGTGCTGTACCTGCCCTGGGAGTGTTTGATGGGACAGGGCAGAGAGAGCTTTACTCTGTATGTAACCCCATGCTGTACCTGACCTGGGAGTGTTTCATGGGACAGTGTAAAGGGAGCTTTACTCTGTATCTGACCTGTGCTGTACCTGTCCTGGGAGTGTTTGATGGGACAGTGTAGAGTGAGTTTTACTCTGTATCGAACCGGTGCTGGACCTGCCTTGGGAGTGTTTGATGGGACAGTGTAGAGGGAGCTTTACTCTCTATCTAACCCCGTGCTGTACCTGCCCTGGGAGTGTTTGATGGGACAGTGTAGAGGGAGCTTTACTCTGTATCTAACGCGTGCTGTACATGCCCTGGGAGTGTTTGATGGGACAGTGTCGAGAGAGCTTTACTCTGTATCTCACCCGTGCTGTACCTGCCCCGGGAGTGGTTAATGGGATGGTGTCGAGGGAGCTTTACTCCGTATCTAACTCCGTTCTGTACCTGCCGCTGGAGTGTTTGATGGGACGGTGTAGAGTGCGCTTTACTCTGTATCTACCCGTGCTGTACCTGCCCTGGAAGTGTTTGGTCGGACAGTGGAGAGGGAGCTTTACTCTGTATGTAACTCCGTGCTAAAACCTGCCCTGGGAATGTTGATGGGAAAGTGTAGAGGGAGCTTTACTCTGTATCTAACCCGTGCTGTACCTGCCCTGGGTGTGTTTCATGGGACAGTGTAGAGGGATCTTAACTCTGTATCTAGCCCCGTGTTGTACCTGCCCTGAGAGTGTTGAATGGGACAGTGTAGAGCGAGCTTTACTCTGTATCTAACCCGTGCTGTACCTGCCCTGGGCATCTTTAATGGGACTGTGTAGAGGGAGCTTTACTCTGTACCTAACTCCGAGCGGTACCTGCCCTGCGAGTGTTTAATGGGACAGTATCGGCGGAGCTTTACTCTGGATCTAACACGTATTGTACCTGCCCTGGGCGTGTTTGATAGGACAGTGGAGAGGGAGCTTTACTCTGTATCTAACCCCGTGCTGAAACTGCCCAGGGAGTGTTTGATGGGACGGTGTAAAGGATGCTGTACTTTGTATCTAACCCATGCTGTACCTGCCCTGGGAGTGTTTGATGGAACAGTGTAGAGGGAGTTTTACTCTGTATCTAACCCGTGCTGTACCTGCCCTGGGTGTGTTTCATGGGACTGTGTAGAGGGAGCTTTACTCTGTACCTAACTCCGAGCGGTACCTGCCCTGGGAGTGTTTAATGGGACAGTATAGGCGGAGCTTTACTCTGGATCTAACACGTGCTGTACCTGCCCTGGGCGTGTTTGATGGGACAGTGTAGAGGGAGCTTTACTCTGTATCTAACCCCGTGCGATACCCGCCCTGGGAGTATTTGATGGGACGGTGTAGAGGAAGCTTTACTCTGTATCTAACACGTGCTGTACCGGCCCTGGGAGTGTTAGATGGGATAGTGTTGAGGGAGCTTTACTCTGTATCTAACCCCGTGCGGTACCTGCACTGGGAGTGTTTGACAGGACGGTGTAGAGTGAGCTTTACTCTGTATCTAACCCATGCTGTTCCTGACCTAGGAGTGTTTGGTCGAACAGTGTCGAGGGAGCTTTACTCTGTATCTAACCCCGTGCTGTACCTGCCCCGGGAGTTTTTAATGGGATACTGTCGAAGGAGCTTTATTCTGTATCTAACTCCGTGCTGTACCTGCCCTGGGAGTGTTTGATCGGACAGTGTAGGTGGAGCTTTACTCTGTATCAAACCCGTGCTGCATCTGCCCTGGTATTGTTTAATGGGACATTGTCGAGGGAGCTTTACTTTGTTTCTAACCCGTGCTCTATCTGTCATGGGAGTGTTTGATGGGACAATGTAGAGGGAGCTTTACTCTGCATCTAACCCATGTTGTACCTGCCCTGGGAGTGTTTGATGGGACAGTGTAGAGGGAGTTTTACTCTGTATCCAACCCCGTGCGATACCTGCCCTGGGAGTATTTGATGGGACGGTGTAGAGGAAGCTTTACTCTGTATCTAACATGTGCTGTACCGGCCCTGGGAGTGTTAGATGGGATAGTGTCGAGGGAGCTTTACTCTGTATCTAACCCCGTGCGGTACCTGCACTGGGAGTGTTTGATGGGACAGTGTAGAGGGAGCTTTACTTTTTTTCTAATTCCATGCTGTGCCTGCCCTGGGAGTGTTTGATGGGACAATATAGACGGAGCTTTACTCTGTATCTAACCCCGTGCTGTACCTGCCCTGGGAGTGTTTGATGGGACAGTGTAGAGGTCGCTTTACTGTGTATTTAACCCCATGCTGAAGCTGCCCTGGGATTGTTTGATGGGACAGTTTAGAGGGAGCTTTACTCTGTATCTAACCCTGTGCTGTACCTGCCCTGGGTGTGATTGATGGGACAGTGTAGAGGGAGCTTTACTCTGTATCTAACCTGTGCTGTACCTGCCCTGGGTGTGATTGATGGGACAGTGTAGAGGGAGCTTTACTCTGTATCTAACCCGTGCCGTACCTGCCCTGGGAGTGTTTGATGGGACAGTGTAGAGGGAGCTTTACTCTCTATCTAACCCGTGCTGAACCTGCTCTGGGAGTGTTTGATGGGACAGTGTAGAGGGAGCTTTACTCTCTATCTAACCCGTGCCGTACCTGCCCTGGGAGTGTTTGATGGGACAGTGTTGAGCGAGGGAGCTTTACTCTGTATCTAACCCGGTGCTTCACCTGCCCTGGGATTGTTTGATGGGACAGTGTGGAGGGAGCTTTGCTCTTTATCTGACCCGAAGCTGAACCTGCCCTTGGAGTGTTTGATTTGACAGTGTTGAGGGAGTTTTACTCTGTATCTAACCCATGCTGGACCTGCCATGGATGTCTTTAATGGGATAGTGTAGATGGAGCTTTACTCTGTATCTAACCCCGTGCTGTACCTGCCCTGAGCGTGTTTGATGGGACAGTGTAGAGGGAACCTTAATCTGTATCTAACCCGTGCTGTACCTGCGCTGGGAGTGTTTGATGGGACAGTGTAGAGCGAGTGAGCTTTACTCTGTCTCTAACCCCGTGCTGCATCTGCCTTGGTATTGTTTGATGGGACAATGTAGAGGGAGCTTTACTCTGTATCTAACCCGTGCTGGACCTGTCCTGCGAGTGTTTGATGGAACAGTGTTGAGGGTGCTTTACACTGTATCTAACCCCGTGCTGTTCCTGCCCTGGGAGACTTGAATGAGACAGTGCAGAGGGAGCTTTACTCTGTATCTAACCCCGTGCTGTACCTGCCCTGGGCATGTTTGATGGGACAGTGTAGAGGGAGCTTTACTCTGTATCTAACCCGTGCTGTACCTTCCCTGGAAGTGTTTGATGGGACAGTGTGGTTCGAGCTTTACTCTGTATCTAACCCGTGCTGCACCTGCCCTGGGAGTGTTTGATGGGACAGTGTAGAGGGAGCATTACTCTGTTTCTGACCCCGTGCTGTACCTGTCCTGGGAGTGTTTGATGGGACAGTGTAGAGGGAGCTTTACTCTGTATCTAACCTGTGCTGTACATGCCCTGGGAGTATTTGATGGGACAGTGTCGAGGGAGGTTTACTCTGCATCTAACCCATGCTGTGCTTGCCCTGGATGTGTTTGATGGGACAGTTTAGAATGAGTTTTACTCTGTATCTAACCCGTGCTGTATCTGCACTGGGAGTGTTTGATGGGACAGTGTCGAGGGAGCTTTACTCTGTATCTAACCCTGTGCTGTACCTGCCCTGGGAGTCTTTAATGGGACAGTGTAGATGGAGCTTTACTCTGTATCTAACCCCGTGCTGTACCTGCGCTGGGAGTGTTTGATGGGACAGTGTAGAGCGAGTGAGCTTTACTCTCTATCTAACCCCGTGCTGCACCTGCCTTGGTATTGTTTGATGGGACAATGTAGAGGGAGCTTTACTCTGTATCTAACCCGTGCTGGACCTGTCCTGCGAGTGTTTGATGGGACAGTGTTGAGGGAGCTTTACACTGTATCTAACCCCGTGCTGTTCCTGCCCTGGGAGACTTGAATGGGACAGTGCAGAGGGAGCTTTACTCTGTATCTAACCCCGTGCTGTACCTGCCCTGGGCATGTTTGATGGGACAGTGTAGAGGGAGCTTTACTCTGTATCTAACCCGTGCTGTACCTTCCCTGGAAGTGTTTGATGGGACAGTGTAGTGGGAGCTTTACTCTGTATCTAACCCCGTGCGGTACCTACCCTGGGAGTGTTTGATGGGACAGTGTAGAGAGAGCTTTACTCTGTATCTAACCCATGCTGTACTTGCCCTGGGTGTGTTTGATGGGACAGTTGAGAGTGAGTTTTACTCTGTATCTCACCCGTGCTGTATCTGCACTGGGAGTGTTTAATGGGACAGTGTAGAGGGAGCTTTACTCTGTATCTGACCCTGTGCTGTACCTGCCCTGGGAGTGATTGATTGGACACTGTAGAGGAAGCTTTACTCTGTATTTAACCCGTGCTGTACCTGCCCTGGGAGTGTTTGATGGGACAGTGTAGAGGGAGCTTTACTCTGCATCTAAATCCGTGCTGTACCTGCACTGGGAGTGTTTGATGGGACAGTATAGAGGCAGCTTTACTCTGTATCTAACCTCATGCTGAACCTGCCCTGGGAGTGTTTGATGGGACAGTGTAGAGGGAGCTTTACTCTCTATCTAACCCCGTGCTGTACCTGCCCTGGGAGTGCTTGATGGGACAGTGTTGAGCGAGGGAGCTTTACTCTGTATCTAACCCGTGCAGAACCTGCTCTGGGAGTGTTTGATGGGACAGTGTAGAGGGAGCTTTACTCTCTATCTAACCCCGTGCTGTACCTGCCTGGGAGTGTTTGATCGGACAGTGTAGAGGGAGCTTTACTCTGTATCTAACCCCGTGCTGTCACTGTCCTGGGAGTGTTTGATAGGACAGTGTAGAGGGTGCTTTACTAATGTATCTAACCGCATGCTGAACCTGCCCTGGGAGTGTTTGATGGGACAGTGTAGAGGGAGCTTTACTCTGTATTTAACCTGTGCTGTTCCTGCCCTGGGAGTGTTTGATGGGCCAGTGTAGAGAGAGCTTTAAGCTGTGTCTAACCCCGTGCTGTACCTGCCCTGGGAATGTTTGATTGGACAGTGTAGAGGGAGCTTGACTCTGTATCTAACACGTGCTGTACCTGCCCTGGGAGTGTTTGATGGGACAGTGCAGAGGGAGCTTTACTCTGTATCTAATCCCGTGCTGTACCTGACCTGGGAGTGTTTGATGGGACAGTGTTGAGCGAGGGAGCTTTACTCTGTACCTAACCCCGTGCTGCACCTGCCCTGGGATTGTTTGATGAGAAAGTGTAGAGGGAGCTGTAATCTGTATCTAACCCCGTGCTGTACCTGCCCTGGGTGTGTTTGATGGGACAGGGCAGAGAGAGCTTTACTCTGTATGTAACCCCATGCTGTACCTGACCTGGGAGTGTTTCATGGGACAGTGTAAAGGGAGCTTTACTCTGTATCTGACCTGTGCTGTACCTGTCCTGGGAGTGTTTGATGGGACAGTGTAGAGTGAGTTTTACTCTGTATCGAACCGGTGCTGGACCTGCCTTGGGAGTGTTTGATGGGACAGTGTAGAGGGAGCTTTACTCTCTATCTAACCCCGTGCTGTACCTGCCCTGGGAGTGTTTGATGGGACAGTGTAGAGGGAGCTTTACTCTGTATTTAACCCGTGCTATACCTGCCCTAGGAGTGTTTGATGGGCCAGTGCAGAGAGAGATTTACGCTGTATCTAACCCAGTGCTGCACCTGCCCTGGGAATGTTTGATTGGACAGTGTAGAGGGAGCTTTACTCTGTATCTAACACGTGCTGTACCTGCCCTGGGAGTGTTTGATGGGACAGGGCAGAGAGAGCTTTACTCTGTATGTAACCCCATGCTGTACCTGACCTGGGAGTGTTTCATGGGACAGTGTAAAGGGAGCTTTACTCTGTATCTGACCTGTGCTGTACCTGTCCTGGGAGTGTTTGATGGGACAGTGTAGAGGGAGCTTTACTCTGTATCTAACCCGTTCTGTACCTGCCCTGGGAGTGTATGACGGGACAGTGTAGAGCGAGCTTTACTCTGTATGTAACCCCATGCTGCACCTGACCTGGGAGTGCTTGATGGGACAGTGTTGAGCGAGGGAGCTTTACTCTGTATCTAACCCCGTGCTGCACCTGCCCTGGGAGTGTTTGATGGGACAATGTAGAGGGAGCTTTACTCTGTATCTAACTTCGTGCTGTACCTGCCCTGGGAGTGTTTGATGGGACAGTGTAGAGGGAGCTTTACTCTGTATCTGACCTGTGCGGTACCTGCCCTGGGAGTGTTTGATTGGACAGTGTAGAGGGAACTTTACTCTGTATCAAACCCTGTGCTGTACCTGCCTAGGAGTGTTTGATCGGACAGTGTAGAGGGAGCTTTACTCTGTATCTAACCCCGTGCTGTACCTGCCTGGGAGTGTTTGATCGGACAGTGTCCAGGGAGCTTTATTCTGTATTTACCCCGTGCTGTACCTGCCCTGGAAATGTTTGATGGAACAGTGTAGAGGGATCTTTACTCTGTATCTGACCCCGTGCTGTACCTGCCCTGGGAGTGTTTGATGGGAAGGTGTAGAGGGAGGGAGCTTTATTCTGTATCTAACCCATGCTGTACCGCCCTGGGAGTGTTTGATGAGACATTGTAAAGGGAGCTTTACTCTGTATCTAACCCATGCTGAATCTGCCCTGGGAGTGTTTGATGGGCCAGTGTAGAGGGAGCTTTACTCTGTATTTAACCCGTGCTGTAACTGCCCTGGGAGTGTTTCATGGGCCAGGTAGAAAGAGATTTACTCTGTATCTAACCCACTGCTGTACCTGCCCTGGGAGTGTTTAATGGGACAGTGTCGAGCGAGCGTTACTCTGTATCTGACCTGTGCTGTACCTGTCCTGGGAGTGTTTGATGGGACAGTGTAGAGGGAATTTTACTCTGTATCTAACACCGTGCTGTACCTGCCTGGGAGTGTTTGATCGGACAGTGTAGAGGGAGCTTTACTCTGTAGCTAACCTCATGCTGAACCTGCCCTGGGAGTGTTTGATGGGACAGTGATAAGGAAGCTTTACCCTCTATCTAACTCCATGCTCTACCTGCTCTGGGAATGTTTGACGGGACAGTGTAGAGGGAGCTTTACTCTGTATCTAACCCGTGCTGCACCTGCCCTGGGAGTGCTTGATGGGACAGTGTAGAGGGAGGGAGCTTGACTCTGTATCTAACCCTGTGCTGTACCTGTCCTGGGAGTGTTTGATGGGACAGTGTAGAGGGAGGGAGCTTGACTCTGTATCTAACCCTGTGCTGCACCAGCCCTGGGAGTGTTTGGTTGGACAGTGTCGAGGGAGCTTTACTCTGTTTCTAACTCCGTGCTGTACCTGCCGCTGGAATGTTTGATGTGACGGTGCAGAGGGAGCTTTACTCTGTATCTAACCCATGCTGTACCTGCCCTGGGAGTGTTTGATGGGACAGTGTAAAGGTAGCTTTACTCTCTATCTAACCCCGTGCTGTAACTGCCTGGGAGTGTTTGATCGGACAGTGTAGAGGGAGCTTTACTCTGTATCTAACCCCGTGCTGTCACTGCCCTGGGAGTGTTTAATAGGACAGTGTAGAGGGTGCTTTACTAATGTATCTAACCGCATGCTGAACCTGCCCCGGGAATGTTTGATGGGACAGTGTAGAGGGAGCTTTACTCTATATCTAACCCCTGCTGTACCATCCCTGGGTTTGTTTGATGCGACAATGCAGAGGGAGGGAACTTTACTCTGTATCGAACCCATGCTGTACCTGTCCTGGGAGTGTTTGATGGGACAGTGTCGAGGTATCTTTACTCTGCATCGAACCCATGCTGTACTTGCCCTGGGTGTGTTTGATGGGACAGTGTAAAGGGAGCTTTATCTGTATCTAACCCTGTGCTGTACCTGCCCTGGGAGTGTTTGATGGGACAGTGTAGAGTGAGAGTTACTCTGTATCTAACTCCGTGCTGTAACTGCCGCTGGAATGTTTGATGTGACGGTGTAGAGGGAGCTTTACTCTGTATCTAACCCGTGCTGTAGCTGCCCTGGGAGTGTTTGATGGGACAGTGTAAAGGGAGCTTTACTCTGTATCTGACCCTGTGCTGTACCTGCCCTGGGAGTGATTGATGGGACACTGTAGTGGGAGCTTTACTCTGTATCTAACCCGTTCTGTACCTGCCCTGGGAGTGTATGATGGGACAGTGTAGAGCGAGCTTTACTCTGTATGTAACCCCATGCTGCACCTGACCTGGGAGTGCTTGATGGGACAGTATTGAGCGAGGGAGCTTTACTCTGTATCTAACCGGTGCTGGACCTGCCTTGGGAGTGTTTGATGGGACAGTGTAGAGGGAACTTTACTCTGTATCAAACCCCGTGCTGTACCTGCCTGGGAGTGTTTGATCGGACAGTGTAGAGGGAGCTTTACTCTGTATCTAACCTCATGCTGAACTTGCCCTGGGAGTGTTTGATGGGACAGTGATAAGGGAGCTTTACCCTCTATCTAACTCCATGCTCTACCTGCTCTGGGAATGTTTGACGGGACAGTGTAGAGGGAGCTTTACTCTGTATCTAACCCGTGCTGCACCTGCCCTGGGAGTGCTTGATGGGACAGTGTTGAGCGAGGGAGCTTTACTCTGTATCTAACCCCGTGCTGTACCTGTCCTGGGAGTGTTTGATGGGACAGTGTAGAGGGAGGGAGCTTGACTCTGTATCTAACCCTGTGCTGCACCAGCCCTGGGAGTGTTTGGTTGGACAGTGTCGAGGGAGCTTTACTCTGTTTCTAACTCCGTGCTGTACCTGCCGCTGGAATGTTTGATGTGACGGTGCAGAGGGAGCTTTACTCTGTATCTAACCCATGCTGTACCTGCCCTGGGAGTGTTTGATGGGACAGTGTAAAGGTAGCTTTACTCTCTATCTAACCCCGTGCTGTATCTGCCTGGGAGTGTTTGATCGGACAGTGTAGAGGGAGCTTTACTCTGTATCTAACCCCGTGCTGTCACTGCCCTGGGAGTGTTTAATAGGACAGTGTAGAGGGTGCTTTACTAATGTATCTAACCGCATGCTGAACCTGCCCTGGGAATGTTTGATGGGACAGTGTAGAGGGAGCTTTAAGCTGTGTCTAACCCCGTGCTGTATCTGCCCTGGGAATGTTTGATTGGACAGTGTAGAGTGAGCTTTACTCTGTATCTAACCCCGTGCTGTACCTGCCCTGGGAGTGTTTGATCGGACAGTGTAGAGGGAGCTTTACTCTGTATCTAACCCCGTGCTGTCACTGCCCTGGGAGTGTTTAATAGGACAGTGTAGAGGGTGCTTTACTAATGTATCTAACCGCATGCTGAACCTGCCCTGGGAATGTTTGATGGGACAGTGTAGAGGGAGCTTTAAGCTGTGTCTAACCCCGTGCTGTATCTGCCCTGGGAATGTTTGATTGGACAGTGTAGAGGGAGCTTTACTCTGTATCTAACCCCGTGCTGTCACTGCCCTGGGAGTGTTTGATCGGACAGTGTAGAGGGAGCTTTACTCTGTATCTAACCCCGTGCTGTCACTGCCCTGGGAGTGTTTAATAGGACAGTGTAGAGGGTGCTTTACTAATGTATCTAACCGCATGCTGAACCTGCCCCGGGAATGTTTGATGGGACAGTGTAGAGGGAGCTTTACTCTGTATCTAACCCCTGATGTACCATCCCTGGGTTTGTTTGATGCGACAATGCAGAGGGAGGGAACTTTACTCTGTATCGAACCCATGCTGTACCTGTCCTGGGAGTGTTTGATGGGACAGTGTCGAGGTATCTTTACTCTGCATCGAACCCATGCTGTACTTGCCCTGGGTGTGTTTGATGGGACAGTGTAAAGGGAGCTTTATCTGTATCTAACTCCATGCTGTACCTGCCCTGGGAGTGTTTGATGGGACAGTGTAGAGTGAGAGTTACTCTGTATCTAACTCCGTGCTGTAACTGCCGCTGGAATGTTTGATGTGACGGTGTAGAGGGAGCTTTACTCTGTATGTAACCCCATGCTGTACCTGACCTGGGAGTGTTTCATGGGACAGTGTAAAGGGAGCTTTACTCTGTATCTGACCTGTGCTGTACCTGTCCTGGGAGTGTTTGATGGGACAGTGTAGAGTGAGTTTTACTCTGTATCGAACCGGTGCTGGACCTGCCTTGGGAGTGTTTGATGGGACAGTGTAGAGGGAGCTTTACTCTCTATCTAACCCCGTGCTGTACCTGCCCTGGGAGTGTTTGATGAGACAGTGTAGAGGGAGCTTTACTCTGTATTTAACCCGTGCTATACCTGCCCTAGGAGTGTTTGATGGGCCAGTGCAGAGAGAGATTTACGCTGTATCTAACCCAGTGCTGCACCTGCCCTGGGAATGTTTGATTGGACAGTGTAGAGGGAGCTTTACTCTGTATCTAACACGTGCTGTACCTGCCCTGGGAGTGTTTGATGGGACAGTGTAAAGGTAGCTTTACTCTCTATCTAACCCCGTGCTGTATCTGCCTGGGAGTGTTTGATCGGACAGTGTAGAGGGAGCTTTACTCTGTATCTAACCCCGTGCTGTCACTGCCCTGGGAGTGTTTAATAGGACAGTGTAGAGGGTGCTTTACTAATGTATCTAACCGCATGCTGAACCTGCCCTGGGAATGTTTGATGGGACAGTGTAGAGGGAGCTTTAAGCTGTGTCTAACCCCGTGCTGTATCTGCCCTGGGAATGTTTGATTGGACAGTGTAGAGTGAGCTTTACTCTGTATCTAACCCCGTGCTGTACCTGCCCTGGGAGTGTTTGATCGGACAGTGTAGAGGGAGCTTTACTCTGTATCTAACCCCGTGCTGTCACTGCCCTGGGAGTGTTTAATAGGACAGTGTAGAGGGTGCTTTACTAATGTATCTAACCGCATGCTGAACCTGCCCTGGGAATGTTTGATGGGACAGTGTAGAGGGAGCTTTAAGCTGTGTCTAACCCCGTGCTGTATCTGCCCTGGGAATGTTTGATTGGACAGTGTAGAGGGAGCTTTACTCTGTATCTAACCCCGTGCTGTACCTGCCCTGGGAGTGTTTGATCGGACAGTGTAGAGGGAGCTTTACTCTGTATCTAACCCCGTGCTGTCACTGCCCTGGGAGTGTTTAATAGGACAGTGTAGAGGGTGCTTTACTAATGTATCTAACCGCATGCTGAACCTGCCCCGGGAATGTTTGATGGGACAGTGTAGAGGGAGCTTTACTCTGTATCTAACCCCTGCTGTACCATCCCTGGGTTTGTTTGATGCGACAATGCAGAGGGAGGGAACTTTACTCTGTATCGAACCCATGCTGTACCTGTCCTGGGAGTGTTTGATGGGACAGTGTCGAGGTATCTTTACTCTGCATCGAACCCATGCTGTACTTGCCCTGGGTGTGTTTGATGGGACAGTGTAAAGGGAGCTTTATCTGTATCTAACTCCATGCTGTACCTGCCCTGGGAGTGTTTGATGGGACAGTGTAGAGTGAGAGTTAATCTGTATCTAACTCCGTGCTGTAACTGCCGCTGGAATGTTTGATGTGACGGTGTAGAGGGAGCTTTACTCTGTATGTAACCCCATGCTGTACCTGACCTGGGAGTGTTTCATGGGACAGTGTAAAGGGAGCTTTACTCTGTATCTGACCTGTGCTGTACCTGTCCTGGGAGTGTTTGATGGGACAGTGTAGAGTGAGTTTTACTCTGTATCGAACCGGTGCTGGACCTGCCTTGGGAGTGTTTGATGGGACAGTGTAGAGGGAGCTTTACTCTCTATCTAACCCCGTGCTGTACCTGCCCTGGGAGTGTTTGATGAGACAGTGTAGAGGGAGCTTTACTCTGTATTTAACCCGTGCTATACCTGCCCTAGGAGTGTTTGATGGGCCAGTGCAGAGAGAGATTTACGCTGTATCTAACCCAGTGCTGCACCTGCCCTGGGAATGTTTGATTGGACAGTGTAGAGGGAGCTTTACTCTGTATCTAACACGTGCTGTACCTGCCCTGGGAGTGTTTGATGGGACAGGGCAGAGAGAGCTTTACTCTGTATGTAACCCCATGCTGTACCTGACCTGGGAGTGTTTCATGGGACAGTGTAAAGGGAGCTTTACTCTGTATCTGACCTGTGCTGTACCTGTCCTGGGAGTGTTTGATGGGACAGTGTAGAGGGAGCTTTACTCTGTATCTAACACGTTCTGTACCTGCCCTGGGATTGTATGACGGGACAGTGTAGAGCGAGCTTTACTCTGTATGTAACCCCATGCTGCACCTGACCTGGGAGTGCTTGATGGGACAGTGTTGAGCGAGGGAGCTTTACTCTGCATCTAACCCCGTGCTGCACCTGCCCTGGGAGTGTTTGATGGGACAATGTAGAGGGAGCTTTACTCTGTATCTAACTTCGTGCTGTACCTGCCCTGGGAGTGTTTGATGGGACAGTGTAGAGGGAGCTTTACTCTGTATCTGACCTGTGCGGTACCTGCCCTGGGAGTGTTTGATTGGACAGTGTAGAGGGAACTTTACTCTGTATCAAACCCCGTGCTGTACCTGCCTAGGAGTGTTTGATCGGACAGTGTAGAGGGAGCTTTATTCTGTATTTAACCCGTGCTGTACCTGCCCTGGAAATGTTTGATGGAACAGTGTAGAGGGATCTTTACTCTGTATCTAACCCCGTGCTGTACCTGCCCTGGGAGTGTTTGATGGGAAGGTGTAGAGGGAGGGAGCTTTATTCTGTATCTAACCCATGCTGTACCGCCCTGGGAGTGTTTGATGAGACGTTGTAAAGGGAGCTTTACTCTGTATCTAACCCATGCTGAATCTGCCCTGGGAGTGTTTGATGGGCCAGTGTAGAGGGAGCTTTACTCTGTATTTAACCCGTGCTGTAACTGCCCTGGGAGTGTTTCATGGGCCAAGTAGAAAGAGATTTACTCTGTATCTAACCCACTGCTGTACCTGCCCTGGGAGTGTTTAATGGGACAGTGTCGAGCGAGCGTTACTCTGTATCTGACCTGTGCTGTACCTGTCCTGGGAGTGTTTGATGGGACAGTGTAGAGGGAATTTTACTCTGTATCTAACACCGTGCTGTACCTGCCTGGGAGTGTTTGATCGGACAGTGTAGAGGGAGCTTTACTCTGTATCTAACCTCATGCTGAACCTGCCCTGGGAGTGTTTGATGGGACAGTGATAAGGGAGCTTTACCCTCTATCTAACTCCATGCTCTACCTGCTCTGGGAATGTTTGACGGGACAGTGTAGAGGGAGCTTTACTCTGTATCTAACCCGTGCTGCACCTGCCCTGGGAGTGTTTGATGGGACAGTGTAGAGGGAGGAAGCTTGACTCTGTATCTAACCCTGTGCTGCACCAGCCCTGGGAGTGTTTGGTTGGACAGTGTCGAGGGAGCTTTACTCTGTTTCTAACTCCGTGCTGTACCTGCCGCTGGAATGTTTGATGTGACGGTGCAGAGGGAGCTTTACTCTGTATCTAACCCATGCTGTACCTGCCCTGGGAGTGTTTGATGGGACAGTGTAAAGGTAGCTTTACTCTCTATCTAACCCCGTGCTGTAACTGCCTGGGAGTGTTTGATCGGACAGTGTAGAGGGAGCTTTACTCTGTATCTAACCCCGTGCTGTCACTGCCCTGGGAGTGTTTAATAGGACAGTGTAGAGGGTGCTTTACTAATGTATCTAACCGCATGCTGAACCTGCCCCGGGAATGTTTGATGGGACAGTGTAGAGGGAGCTTTACTTTGTATCTAACCCCTGCTGTACCATCCCTGGGTTTGTTTGATGCGACAATGCAGAGGGAGGGAACTTTACTCTGTATCGAACCCATGCTGTACCTGTCCTGGGAGTGTTTGATGGGACAGTGTCGAGGTATCTTTACTCTGCATCGAACCCATGCTGTACTTGCCCTGGGTGTGTTTGATGGGACAGTGTAAAGGGAGCTTTATCTGTATCTAACCCTGTGCTGTACCTGCCCTGGGAGTGTTTGATGGGACAGTGTAGAGTGAGAGTTACTCTGTATCTAACTCCGTGCTGTAACTGCCGCTGGAATGTTTGATGTGACGGTGTAGAGGGAGCTTTACTCTGTATCTAACCCGTGCTGTAGCTGCCCTGGGAGTGTTTGATGGGACAGTGTAAAGGGAGCTTTACTCTGTATCTGACCCTGTGCTGTACCTGCCCTGGGAGTGATTGATGGGACACTGTAGTGGGAGCTTTACTCTGTATCTAACCCGTTCTGTACCTGCCCTGGGAGTGTATGATGGGACATTGTAGAGGGAGCTTTACTCTGTATTTAACCCGTGCTATACCTGCCCTAGGAGTGTTTGATGGGCCAGTGCAGAGAGAGATTTACGCTGTATCTAACCCAGTGCTGCACCTGCCCTGGGAGTGTTTGATGAGACAGTGTAGAGGGAGCTTTACTCTGTATTTAACCCGTGCTATACCTGCCCTAGGAGTGTTTGATGGGACAGTGTAAAGGTAGCTTTACTCTCTATCTAACCCCGTGCTGTATCTGCCTGGGAGTGTTTGATCGGACAGTGTAGAGGGAGCTTTACTCTGTATCTAACCCCGTGCTGTCACTGCCCTGGGAGTGTTTAATAGGACAGTGTAGAGGGTGCTTTACTAATGTATCTAACCGCATGCTGAACCTGCCCTGGGAATGTTTGATGGGACAGTGTAGAGGGAGCTTTAAGCTGTGTCTAACCCCGTGCTGTATCTGCCCTGGGAATGTTTGATTGGACAGTGTAGAGTGAGCTTTACTCTGTATCTAACCCCGTGCTGTACCTGCCCTGGGAGTGTTTGATCGGACAGTGTAGAGGGAGCTTTACTCTGTATCTAACCCCGTGCTGTCACTGCCCTGGGAGTGTTTAATAGGACAGTGTAGAGGGTGCTTTACTAATGTATCTAACCGCATGCTGAACCTGCCCTGGGAATGTTTGATGGGACAGTGTAGAGGGAGCTTTAAGCTGTGTCTAACCCCGTGCTGTATCTGCCCTGGGAATGTTTGATTGGACAGTGTAGAGGGAGCTTTACTCTGTATCTAACCCCGTGCTGTACCTGCCCTGGGAGTGTTTGATCGGACAGTGTAGAGGGAGCTTTACTCTGTATCTAACCCCGTGCTGTCACTGCCCTGGGAGTGTTTAATAGGACAGTGTAGAGGGTGCTTTACTAATGTATCTAACCGCATGCTGAACCTGCCCCGGGAATGTTTGATGGGACAGTGTAGAGGGAGCTTTACTCTGTATCTAACCCCTGCTGTACCATCCCTGGGTTTGTTTGATGCGACAATGCAGAGGGAGGGAACTTTACTCTGTATCGAACCCATGCTGTACCTGTCCTGGGAGTGTTTGATGGGACAGTGTCGAGGTATCTTTACTCTGCATCGAACCCATGCTGTACTTGCCCTGGGTGTGTTTGATGGGACAGTGTAAAGGGAGCTTTATCTGTATCTAACTCCATGCTGTACCTGCCCTGGGAGTGTTTGATGGGACAGTGTAGAGTGAGAGTTAATCTGTATCTAACTCCGTGCTGTAACTGCCGCTGGAATGTTTGATGTGACGGTGTAGAGGGAGCTTTACTCTGTATGTAACCCCATGCTGTACCTGACCTGGGAGTGTTTCATGGGACAGTGTAAAGGGAGCTTTACTCTGTATCTGACCTGTGCTGTACCTGTCCTGGGAGTGTTTGATGGGACAGTGTAGAGTGAGTTTTACTCTGTATCGAACCGGTGCTGGACCTGCCTTGGGAGTGTTTGATGGGACAGTGTAGAGGGAGCTTTACTCTCTATCTAACCCCGTGCTGTACCTGCCCTGGGAGTGTTTGATGAGACAGTGTAGAGGGAGCTTTACTCTGTATTTAACCCGTGCTATACCTGCCCTAGGAGTGTTTGATGGGCCAGTGCAGAGAGAGATTTACGCTGTATCTAACCCAGTGCTGCACCTGCCCTGGGAATGTTTGATTGGACAGTGTAGAGGGAGCTTTACTCTGTATCTAACACGTGCTGTACCTGCCCTGGGAGTGTTTGATGGGACAGGGCAGAGAGAGCTTTACTCTGTATGTAACCCCATGCTGTACCTGACCTGGGAGTGTTTCATGGGACAGTGTAAAGGGAGCTTTACTCTGTATCTGACCTGTGCTGTACCTGTCCTGGGAGTGTTTGATGGGACAGTGTAGAGGGAGCTTTACTCTGTATCTAACACGTTCTGTACCTGCCCTGGGATTGTATGACGGGACAGTGTAGAGCGAGCTTTACTCTGTATGTAACCCCATGCTGCACCTGACCTGGGAGTGCTTGATGGGACAGTGTTGAGCGAGGGAGCTTTACTCTGCATCTAACCCCGTGCTGCACCTGCCCTGGGAGTGTTTGATGGGACAATGTAGAGGGAGCTTTACTCTGTATCTAACTTCGTGCTGTACCTGCCCTGGGAGTGTTTGATGGGACAGTGTAGAGGGAGCTTTACTCTGTATCTGACCTGTGCGGTACCTGCCCTGGGAGTGTTTGATTGGACAGTGTAGAGGGAACTTTACTCTGTATCAAACCCCGTGCTGTACCTGCCTAGGAGTGTTTGATCGGACAGTGTAGAGGGAGCTTTATTCTGTATTTAACCCGTGCTGTACCTGCCCTGGAAATGTTTGATGGAACAGTGTAGAGGGATCTTTACTCTGTATCTAACCCCGTGCTGTACCTGCCCTGGGAGTGTTTGATGGGAAGGTGTAGAGGGAGGGAGCTTTATTCTGTATCTAACCCATGCTGTACCGCCCTGGGAGTGTTTGATGAGACGTTGTAAAGGGAGCTTTACTCTGTATCTAACCCATGCTGAATCTGCCCTGGGAGTGTTTGATGGGCCAGTGTAGAGGGAGCTTTACTCTGTATTTAACCCGTGCTGTAACTGCCCTGGGAGTGTTTCATGGGCCAAGTAGAAAGAGATTTACTCTGTATCTAACCCACTGCTGTACCTGCCCTGGGAGTGTTTAATGGGACAGTGTCGAGCGAGCGTTACTCTGTATCTGACCTGTGCTGTACCTGTCCTGGGAGTGTTTGATGGGACAGTGTAGAGGGAATTTTACTCTGTATCTAACACCGTGCTGTACCTGCCTGGGAGTGTTTGATCGGACAGTGTAGAGGGAGCTTTACTCTGTATCTAACCTCATGCTGAACCTGCCCTGGGAGTGTTTGATGGGACAGTGATAAGGGAGCTTTACCCTCTATCTAACTCCATGCTCTACCTGCTCTGGGAATGTTTGACGGGACAGTGTAGAGGGAGCTTTACTCTGTATCTAACCCGTGCTGCACCTGCCCTGGGAGTGTTTGATGGGACAGTGTAGAGGGAGGAAGCTTGACTCTATCTAACCCTGTGCTGCACCAGCCCTGGGAGTGTTTGGTTGGACAGTGTCGAGGGAGCTTTACTCTGTTTCTAACTCCGTGCTGTACCTGCCGCTGGAATGTTTGATGTGACGGTGCAGAGGGAGCTTTACTCTGTATCTAACCCATGCTGTACCTGCCCTGGGAGTGTTTGATGGGACAGTGTAAAGGTAGCTTTACTCTCTATCTAACCCCGTGCTGTAACTGCCTGGGAGTGTTTGATCGGACAGTGTAGAGGGAGCTTTACTCTGTATCTAACCCCGTGCTGTCACTGCCCTGGGAGTGTTTAATAGGACAGTGTAGAGGGTGCTTTACTAATGTATCTAACCGCATGCTGAACCTGCCCCGGGAATGTTTGATGGGACAGTGTAGAGGGAGCTTTACTCTGTATCTAACCCCTGCTGTACCATCCCTGGGTTTGTTTGATGCGACAATGCAGAGGGAGGGAACTTTACTCTGTATCGAACCCATGCTGTACCTGTCCTGGGAGTGTTTGATGGGACAGTGTCGAGGTATCTTTACTCTGCATCGAACCCATGCTGTACTTGCCCTGGGTGTGTTTGATGGGACAGTGTAAAGGGAGCTTTATCTGTATCTAACCCTGTGCTGTACCTGCCCTGGGAGTGTTTGATGGGACAGTGTAGAGTGAGAGTTACTCTGTATCTAACTCCGTGCTGTAACTGCCGCTGGAATGTTTGATGTGACGGTGTAGAGGGAGCTTTACTCTGTATCTAACCCGTGCTGTAGCTGCCCTGGGAGTGTTTGATGGGACAGTGTAAAGGGAGCTTTACTCTGTATCTGACCCTGTGCTGTACCTGCCCTGGGAGTGATTGATGGGACACTGTAGTGGGAGCTTTACTCTGTATCTAACCCGTTCTGTACCTGCCCTGGGAGTGTATGATGGGACAGTGTAGAGCGAGCTTTACTCTGTATGTAACCCCATGCTGCACCTGACCTGGGAGTGCTTGATGGGACAGTATTGAGCGAGGGAGCTTTACTCTGTATCTAACCGGTGCTGGACCTGCCTTGGGAGTGTTTGATGGGACATTGTAGAGGGAACTTTACTCTGTATCAAACCCCGTGCTGTACCTGCCTGGGAGTGTTTGATCGGACAGTGTAGAGGGAGCTTTACTCTGTATCTAACCTCATGCTGAACCTGCCCTGGGAGTGTTTGATGGGACAGTGATAAGGGAGCTTTACCCTCTATCTAACTCCATGCTCTACCTGCTCTGGGAATGTTTGACGGGACAGTGTAGAGGGAGCTTTACTCTGTATCTAACCCGTGCTGGACCTGCCCTGGGAGTGCTTGATGGGACAGTGTTGAGCGAGGGAGCTTTACTCTGTATCTAACCCCGTGCTGTACCTGTCCTGGGAGTGTTTGATGGGACAGTGTAGAGGGAGGGAGCTTGACTCTGTATCTAACCCTGTGCTGCACCAGCCCTGGGAGTGTTTGGTTGGACAGTGTCGAGGGAGCTTTACTCTGTTTCTAACTCCGTGCTGTACCTGCCGCTGGAATGTTTGATGTGACGGTGCAGAGGGAGCTTTACTCTGTATCTAACCCATGCTGTACCTGCCCTGGGAGTGTTTGATGGGACAGTGTAAAGGTAGCTTTACTCTCTATCTAACCCCGTGCTGTATCTGCCTGGGAGTGTTTGATCGGACAGTGTAGAGGGAGCTTTACTCTGTATCTAACCCCGTGCTGTCACTGCCCTGGGAGTGTTTAATAGGACAGTGTAGAGGGTGCTTTACTAATGTATCTAACCGCATTCTGAACCTGCCCTGGGAATGTTTGATGGGACAGTGTAGAGGGAGCTTTAAGCTGTGTCTAACCCCGTGCTGTATCTGCCCTGGGAATGTTTGATTGGACAGTGTAGAGGGAGCTTTACTCTGTATCTAACCCCGTGCTGTCACTGCCCTGGGAGTGTTTAATAGGACAGTGTAGAGGGTGCTTTACTAATGTATCTAACCGCATGCTGAACCTGCCCTGGGAATGTTTGATGGGACAGTGTAGAGGGAGCTTTAAGCTGTGTCTAACCCCGTGCTGTATCTGCCCTGGGAATGTTTGATTGGACAGTGTAGAGGGAGCTTTACTCTGTATCTAACCCCGTGCTGTACCTGCCCTGGGAGTGTTTGATCGGACAGTGTAGAGGGAGCTTTACTCTGTATCTAACCCCGTGCTGTCACTGCCCTGGGAGTGTTTAATAGGACAGTGTAGAGGGTGCTTTACTAATGTATCTAACCGCATGCTGAACCTGCCCCGGGAATGTTTGATGGGACAGTGTAGAGGGAGCTTTACTCTGTATCTAACCCCTGCTGTACCATCCCTGCGTTTGTTTGATGCGACAATGCAGAGGGAGGGAACTTTACTCTGTATCGAACCCATGCTGTACCTGTCCTGGGAGTGTTTGATGGGACAGTGTCGAGGTATCTTTACTCTGCATCGAACCCATGCTGTACTTGCCCTGGGTGTGTTTGATGGGACAGTGTAAAGGGAGCTTTATCTGTATCTAACTCCATGCTGTACCTGCCCTGGGAGTGTTTGATGGGACAGTGTAGAGTGAGAGTTACTCTGTATCTAACTCCGTGCTGTAACTGCCGCTGGAATGTTTGATGTGACGGTGTAGAGGGAGCTTTACTCTGTATGTAACCCCATGCTGTACCTGACCTGGGAGTGTTTCATGGGACAGTGTAAAGGGAGCTTTACTCTGTATCTGACCTGTGCTGTACCTGTCCTGGGAGTGTTTGATGGGACAGTGTAGAGTGAGTTTTACTCTGTATCGAACCGGTGCTGGACCTGCCTTGGGAGTGTTTGATGGGACAGTGTAGAGGGAGCTTTACTCTCTATCTAACCCCGTGCTGTACCTGCCCTGGGAGTGTTTGATGAGACAGTGTAGAGGGAGCTTTACTCTGTATTTAACCCGTGCTATACCTGCCCTAGGAGTGTTTGATGGGCCAGTGCAGAGAGAGATTTACGCTGTATCTAACCCAGTGCTGCACCTGCCCTGGGAATGTTTGATTGGACAGTGTAGAGGGAGCTTTACTCTGTATCTAACACGTGCTGTACCTGCCCTGGGAGTGTTTGATGGGACAGGGCAGAGAGAGCTTTACTCTGTATGTAACCCCATGCTGTACCTGACCTGGGAGTGTTTCATGGGACAGTGTAAAGGGAGCTTTACTCTGTATCTGACCTGTGCTGTACCTGTCCTGGGAGTGTTTGATGGGACAGTGTAGAGGGAGCTTTACTCTGTATCTAACCCGTTCTGTACCTGCCCTGGGATTGTATGACGGGACAGTGTAGAGCGAGCTTTACTCTGTATGTAACCCCATGCTGCACCTGACCTGGGAGTGCTTGATGGGACAGTGTTGAGCGAGGGAGCTTTACTCTGCATCTAACCCCGTGCTGCACCTGCCCTGGGAGTGTTTGATGGGACAATGTAGAGGGAGCTTTACTCTGTATCTAACTTCGTGCTGTACCTGCCCTGGGAGTGTTTGATGGGACAGTGTAGAGGGAGCTTTACTCTGTATCTGACCTGTGCGGTACCTGCCCTGGGAGTGTTTGATTGGACAGTGTAGAGGGAACTTTACTCTGTATCAAACCCCGTGCTGTACCTGCCTAGGAGTGTTTGATCGGACAGTGTAGAGGGAGCTTTATTCTGTATTTAACCCGTGCTGTACCTGCCCTGGAAATGTTTGATGGAACAGTGTAGAGGGATCTTTACTCTGTATCTAACCCCGTGCTGTACCTGCCCTGGGAGTGTTTGATGGGAAGGTGTAGAGGGAGGGAGCTTTATTCTGTATCTAACCCATGCTGTACCGCCCTGGGAGTGTTTGATGAGACGTTGTAAAGGGAGCTTTACTCTGTATCTAACCCATGCTGAATCTGCCCTGGGAGTGTTTGATGGGCCAGTGTAGAGGGAGCTTTACTCTGTATTTAACCCGTGCTGTAACTGCCGCTGGAATGTTTGATGTGACGGTGTAGAGGGAGCTTTACTCTGTATCTAACCCGTGCTGTAGCTGCCCTGGGAGTGTTTGGTCGGACAGTGTCGAGGGAGCTTTACTCTGTATCCAACTCCATGCTGTAACTGCCGCTGGAATATTTGATGTGACGGTGTAGAGGGAGCTTTACTCTGTATCTAACCCGTGCTGTAACTGCCCTGGGAGTGTTTGATGGGACAGTGTAGAGGGAGATTTACTCTGTACCTAACCGGTGCTGGACCTGCCTTGGGAGTGTTTGATGGGACAGTGTAGAGGGAGCTTTACTCTGTATTTAACCCGTGCTGTAACTGCCCTGGGAGTGTTTGATGGGCCAGGTAGAAAGAGATTTACTCTGTATCTAACCCACTGCTGTACCTGCCCTGGGAGTGTTTAATGGGACAGTGTCGAGCGAGCGTTACTCTGTATCTGACCTGTGCTGTACCTGTCCTGGGAGTGTTTGATGGGACAGTATAGAGGGAGCTTTACCCTCTATCTAACTCCATGCTCTACCTGCTCTGGGAATGTTTGACGGGACAGTGTAGAGGGAGCTTTACTCTGTATCTAACCCGTGCTGCACCTGCCCTGGGAGTGCTTGATGGGACAGTGTTGAGCGAGGGAGCTTTACTCTGTATCTAACCCCGTGCTGTACCTGTCCTGGGAGTGTTTGATGGGACAGTATAGAGGGAGCTTTACCCTCTATCTAACTCCATGCTCTACCTGCTCTGGGAATGTTTGACGGGACAGTGTAGAGGGAGCTTTACTCTGTATCTAACCCCGTGCTGCACCAGCCCTGGGAGTGTTTGGTTGGACAGTGTCGAGGGAGCTTTACTCTGTTTCTAACTCCGTGCTGTACCTGCCGCTGGAATGTTTGATGTGACGGTGCAGAGGGAGCTTTACTCTGTATCTAACCCATGCTGTACCTGCCCTGGGAGTGTTTGATGGGACAGTGTAAAGGTAGCTTTACTCTCTATCTAACCCCGTGCTGTACCTGCCTGGGAATGTTTGATCGGACAGTGTAGAGGGAGCTTTACTCTGTATCTAACCCCGTGCTGTCACTGCCCTGGGAGTGTTTAATAGGACAGTGTCGAGGGTGCTTTACTTGTATCTAACCCGTGCTGTACCTGACCTGGGAGTGTTTGATGGGACAGTGCAGAGGGACCTTTACTCTGTATCATGCCCGTGCTGTACCTGCCTGGGAGTGTTTGATGGGACAGTGCAGAGGGAGCTTTACTCTGCATCTAACCCCATGTTGTAACTGCCCTGGGAGTGTTTGATGGGCCAGTGTGGAGAGAGCTTTAAGCTGTATCTAACCCCGTGCTGTACCTGCCCTGGGAATGTTTGATTGGAAAGTGTTGAGCGAGGGAGCTTTACTCTGTATCTAACCCCGTGCTGCACCTGCCCGAGGATTGTTTGATGGGACAGCGTAGAGGGAGCTTTACTCTGTATCTAACCCGTGCTGTACCCGCCTGGGATTGTTTGATCGGACAGTGTAGAGGGAGCTTTACTCTGTATCTAACCGCATGGTGAACCTGCCCTGGGAGTGTTTGATGGGACAGTGATAAGGGAGCTTTACTCTCTATCTAACTCCATGCTGTACGTGCCCTCGGATTGTTTGATGGGACAGCGTAGAGGGAGCTTTACTCTGTATCTAACCCGTGCTGCACCTGCCCTGGGAGTGCTTGACTAGACAGTGTTGAGCGAGGGAGTTTTACTCTGTATCTTACCCCGTGCTGTACTTGCCCTGGGAGTGTTTGATGGGAAGGTGTAGAGGCAGGGAGCTTTATTCTATATCTAACCCCGTGCTGTACCTGCCTGGGAGTGTTTGATGGGACAGTGTCCAGGGAGCTTTACTCTGTATTTAACCGGTGCTGTTCCTGCCCTGGGAGTGTTTGATGGGCCAGTGTAGAGAGAACTTTAATCTGTATCGAACCCCGTGCTGTACCTGCCCTGGAAATGTTTGATGGGACAGTGTAGAGGGATCTTTACTGTGTATCTAACCCCGTGCTGTACCTACCCTGGGAGTGTTTGATGGGAAGGTGTAGAGGCAGGGAGCTTTATTCTTTATCTAACCCATGCTGTACCGCCCTGGGAGTGTTTGATGAGACAGTGTAAAGGGAGCTTTACTCTGTATCTAACCCATGCTGAATCTGCCCTGGGAGTGTTTGATGGGCCAGTGTAGAGGGAGCTTTACTCTGTATTTAACCCGTGCTGTAACTGCCCTGGGAGTGTTTCATGGGACAGGTAGAAAGAGATTTACTCTGTATCTAACCCACTGCTGTACTTGCCCTGGGAGTGTTTAATGGGACAGTGTCGAGCGAGCGTTACTCTGTATCTGACCTGTGCTGTACCTGTCCTGGGAGTGTTTGATGGGACAGTGTAGAGGGAATTTTACTCTGAATCTAACACCGTGCTGTACCTGCCTGGGAGTGTTTGATGGGACAGTGTAAAGGGAGCTTTACTCTGTATCTAACCCCGTGCTGTCACTGCCCTGGGAGTGTTTAATAGGACAGTGTAGAGGGTGCTTTACTAATGTATCTAACCGCATGCTGAACCTGCCCTGGGAATGTTTGATGGGACAGTGTAGAGGGAGCTTTACTCTGTATTTAACCTGTGCTGTTCCTGCCCTAGGAGTGTTTGATGGGCCAGTGTAGAGAGAGCTTTAAGCTGTGTCTAACCCCGTGCTGTATCTGCCCTGGGAATGTTTGATTGGACAGTGTAGAGGGAGCTTTACTCTGTATCTAACCCCGTGCTGTACCTGCCCTGGGAGTGTTTGATGCGACAGTGCAGAGGGAGGGAACTTTACTTCTGTATCGAACCCATGCTGTACTTGCCCTGGGTGTGTTTGATGGGACAGTGTAAAGGGAGCTTTATCTGTATCTAACCCTGTGCTGTACCTGCCCTGGGAGTGTTTGATGGGACAGTGTAGAGTGAGAGTTACTCTGTGTTTAAGCCGTGCTGTACCTGCCCTGGGAGTGTTTGGTCGGACAGTGTCGAGGGAGCTTTACTCTGTATCTAACTCCGCGCTGTAACTGCCGCTGGAATGTTTGATGTGATGGTGTCGAGGGAGCTTTACTCTGTATCTAACCCATGCTGTACCTGCCCTGGGAGTGTTTGATGGGACGGTGTAGAGGGAGCTTTACTCTGTACCTAACCGGTGCTGGACCTGCCTTGGGAGTGTTTGATGGGACAGTGTAGAGGGAACTTTACTCTGTATCTAACCCCGTGCTGTACCTGTCTGGGAGTGTTTGATCGGACAGTGTCCAGGGAGCTTTATTCTGTATCTAACCCATGCTGTACTGCCCAGGGAGTGTTTGATGAGACATTGTAAAGGGAGCTTTACTCTGTATCTAACCCATGCTGAATCTGCCCTGGGAGTGTTTGATGGGCCAGTGTAGAGGGAGCTTTACTCTGTATTTAACCCGTGCTGTAACTGCCCTGGGAGTGTTTGATGGGCCAGGTAGAAAGAGATTTACTCTGTATCTAACCCACTGCTGTACCTGCCCTGGGAGTGTTTAATGGGACAGTGTCGAGCGAGCGTTACTCTGTATCTGACCTGTGCTGTACCTGCCTGGGAGTGTTTGATCGGACAGTGTAGAGGGAGCTTTACTCTGTATCTAACCTCATGCTGAACCTGCCCTGGGAGTGTTTGATGGGACAGGGATAAGGGAGCTTTACCCTCTATCTAACTCCATGCTCTACCTGCTCTGGGAATGTTTGACGGGACAGTGTAGAGAGAGCTTTACTCTGTATCTAACCCGTGCTGCACCTGCCCTGGGAGTGCTTGATGGGACAGTGTTGAGCGAGGGAGCTTTACTCTGTATCTAACCCCGTGCTGTACCTGTCCTGGGAGTGTTTGATGGGACAGTGTAGAGGGAGGGAGCTTAACTCTGTATCTAACCCTGTGCTGCACCAGCCCTGGGAGTGTTTAGTTGGACAGTGTCGAGGAAGCTTTACTCTGTTTCTAACTCCGTGCTGTACCTGCCGCTGGAATGTTTGATGTGACGGTGCAGAGGGAGCTTTTACTCTGTATCTAACCCATGCTGTACCTGCCCTGGGAGTGTTTGATGGGACAGTGTAAAGGTAGCTTTACTCTCTATCTAACCCCGTGCTGTACCTGCCTGGGAATGTTTGATCGGACAGTGTAGAGGGAGCTTTACTCTGTATCTAACCCCGTGCTGTCACTGCCCTGGGAGTGTTTAATAGGACAGTGTAGAGGGTGCTTTACTCATGTATCTAACCGCATGCTGAACCTGCCCCGGGAATGTTTGATGGGACAGTGTAGAGGGAGCTTTATTCTGTATTTAACCCGTGCTGTTCCTTCCCTGGGAGTGTTTGATGAGACAGTGCAGAGGGAGCTTTACTCTGTATCTAACCCGTGCTGTCCCTGCCCTGGGAGTGTTTGATGGGACAGTGTAGAGGGAGCTTTACTCTGTCTGTAACCCCATGCGGTACCTGACCTGGGAGTGTTTGATGGGACAGTGCAGAGGGAGCTTTACTCTGTATCTAATCCCGTGCTGTACCTGTCTGGGAGTGTTTGATCGGACAGTGTCCAGGGAGCTTTATTCTGTATCTAACCCATGCTGTACCGCCCAGGGAGTGTTTGATGAGACATTGTAAAGGGAGCTTTACTCTGTATCTAACCCATGCTGAATCTGCCCTGGGAGTGTTTGATGGGCCAGTGTAGAGGGAGCTTTACTCTGTATCTAACCCACTGCTGTACTTGCCCTGGGAGTGTTTAATGGGACAGTGTCGAGTGAGTGTTACTCTGTATCTGACCTGTGCTGTACCTGTCCTGGGAGTGTTTGATGGGACAGTGTAGAGGGAATTTTACTCTGTATCTAACACCGTGCTGTACCTGCCTGGGAGTGTTTGATCGGACAGTGTAGAGGGAGCTTTACTCTGTATCTAACCTCATGCTGAACCTGCCCTGGGAGTGTTTGATGGGACAGTGATAAGGGAGCTTTACTCTGTATCTAACCCCGTGCTGCAACTGCCCTGAGATTGTTTGATGAGACAGCGTAGAGGGAGCTTTACTCTGTATCGAACCCATGCTGTACCTGTCCTGGGAGTGTTTGATGGGACAGTGTAGAGGGAGCTTTACTCTGTTTCTAACTCCGTGGTGTACCTGCCGCTGGAATGTTTGATGTGACGGTGTAGAGGGAGCTTTACTCTGTATCTAACACCGTGCTGTACCTGCCTGGGAGTGTTTGATGGGACAGTGAGAAGGGAGCTTTACCCTCTATCTAACTCCATGCTCTACCTGCTCTGGGAGGGTTTGATGGGACAGTGTAGAGGGAGCTTTACTCTGTATCTAACCCGTGCTGTACCTGCCCTGGGAGTGCTTGATGGGACAGTGTTGAGCGAGGGAGCTTTACTCTGTATCTAAACCCGTGATGTACCTGTCCTGGGAGTGTTTGATGGGACAGTGTAGAAGGAGGGAGCTTGACTCTGTATCTAACCCCGAGTTGCACCTGCCCTGGGAGTGTTTGGTCGGACAGTGTCGAGGGAGCTTTATTCTGTATCTAACCCATGCTGTACTGCCCAGGGAGTGTTTGATGAGACATTGTAAAGGGAGCTTTACTCTGTATCTAACCCATGCTGAATCTGCCCTGGGAGTGTTTGATGGGCCAGTGTAGAGGGAGCTTTACTCTGTATTTAACCCGTGCTGTAACTGCCCTGGGAGTGTTTGATGGGCCAGGTAGAAAGAGATTTACTCTGTATCTAACCCACTGCTGTACCTGCCCTGGGAGTGTTTAATGGGACAGTGTCGAGCGAGCGTTACTCTGTATCTGACCTGTGCTGTACCTGCCTGGGAGTGTTTGATCGGACAGTGTAGAGGGAGCTTTACTATGTATCTAACCTCATGCTGAACCTGCCCTGGGAGTGTTTGATGGGACAGTGATAAGGGAGCTTTACCCTCTATCTAACTCCATGCTCTACCTGCTCTGGGAGTGCTTGATGGGACAGTGTTGAGCGAGGGAGCTTTACTCTGTATCTAACCCCGTGCTGTACCTGTCCTGGGAGTGTTTGATGGGACAGTGTAGAGGGAGGGAGCTTAACTCTGTATCTAACCCTGTGCTGCACCAGCCCTGGGAGTGTTTAGTTGGACAGTGTCGAGGAAGCTTTACTCTGTTTCTAACTCCGTGCTGTACCTGCCGCTGGAATGTTTGATGTGACGGTGCAGAGGGAGCTTTTACTCTGTATCTAACCCATGCTGTACCTGCCCTGGGAGTGTTTGATGGGACAGTGTAAAGGTAGCTTTACTCTCTATCTAACCCCGTGCTGTACCTGCCTGGGAATGTTTGATCGGACAGTGTAGAGGGAGCTTTACTCTGTATCTAACCCCGTGCTGTCACTGCCCTGGGAGTGTTTAATAGGACAGTGTAGAGGGTGCTTTACTCATGTATCTAACCGCATGCTGAACCTGCCCCGGGAATGTTTGATGGGACAGTGTAGAGGGAGCTTTATTCTGTATTTAACCCGTGCTGTTCCTTCCCTGGGAGTGTTTGATGAGACAGTGCAGAGGGAGCTTTACTCTGTATCTAACCCGTGCTGTCCCTGCCCTGGGAGTGTTTGATGGGACAGTGTAGAGGGAGCTTTACTCTGTCTGTAACCCCATGCGGTACCTGACCTGGGAGTGTTTGATGGGACAGTGCAGAGGGAGCTTTACTCTGTATCTAATCCCGTGCTGTACCTGTCTGGGAGTGTTTGATCGGACAGTGTCCAGGGAGCTTTATTCTGTATCTAACCCATGCTGTACCGCCCAGGGAGTGTTTGATGAGACATTGTAAAGGGAGCTTTACTCTGTATCTAACCCATGCTGAATCTGCCCTGGGAGTGTTTGATGGGCCAGTGTAGAGGGAGCTTTACTCTGTATCTAACCCACTGCTGTACTTGCCCTGGGAGTGTTTAATGGGACAGTGTCGAGTGAGTGTTACTCTGTATCTGACCTGTGCTGTACCTGTCCTGGGAGTGTTTGATGGGACAGTGTAGAGGGAGCTTTACTCTGTATCTAACCTCATGCTGAACCTGCCCTGGGAGTGTTTGATGGGACAGTGATAAGGGAGCTTTACTCTGTATCTAACCCCGTGCTGCAACTGCCCTGAGATTGTTTGATGAGACAGCGTAGAGGGAGCTTTACTCTGTATCTAACCCGTGCTGTCCCTGCCCTGGGAGTGTTTGATGGGACAGTGTAGAGGGAGCTTTACTCTGTATCTAACCCCGTGCTGCAACTGCCCTGAGATTGTTTGATGAGACAGCGTAGAGGGAGCTTTACTCTGTATCTAACCCGTGCTGTACCCGCCTGGGAGTGTTTGATCGGACAGTGTAGAGGGAGCTTTACTCTGTATCTAACCCCGTGCTGTACTTGCCCTGGGAGTGTTTGATGGGACAGTGATAAGGGAGCTTTACTCTCTATCTAACTCTTGCTGTACCTGCCCTGTGAGTGTTTGATGGGACAGTGTAGAGGGAGCTTTACTCTGTATCTAACCCCATGCTGTACCTGCCCTGGGAGTGTTTGATGGGACGGTGTAAAGGAATCTTTACTATGTATCCAACCCGTGCTGTAGCTGCCCTGGGAGTGTTTGCTCGGACAGTGTAGAGGGAGCTTTACTCTGTATCGAACCCATGCTGTACCTGTCCTGGGAGTGTTTGATGGGACAGTGTAGAGGGAGCTTTACTCTGTTTCTAACTCCGTGGTGTACCTGCCGCTGGAATGTTTGATGTGACGGTGTAGAGGGAGCTTTACTCTGTATCTAACACCGTGCTGTACCTGCCTGGGAGTGTTTGATGGGACAGTGAGAAGGGAGCTTTACCCTCTATCTAACTCCATGCTCTACCTGCTCTGGGAGGGTTTGATGGGACAGTGTAGAGGGAGCTTTACTCTGTATCTAACCCGTGCTGTACCTGCCCTGGGAGTGCTTGATGGGACAGTGTTGAGCGAGGAAGCTTTACTCTGTATCTAAACCCGTGATGTACCTGTCCTGGGAGTGTTTGATGGGACAGTGTAGAAGGAGGGAGCTTGACTCTGTATCTAACCCCGAGTTGCACCTGCCCTGGGAGTGTTTGGTCGGACAGTGTCGAGGGAGCTTTACTCTGTATCTGAGCCCATGCTGTACCTGCCCTCGGTGTGTTTAATGGGATGGTGTAGAAGGAGCTTTACTCTGTATCTAACTCCGTGCTGTACCTGCCGCTGGAATGTTTGATGTGACGGTGTAGTGGGAGCTTTACTCTGTATCGAACCCATGCTGCACCTGCCCTGGGATTGTTTGATGGAACAGTGTAGAGGCAGCTTTACTCTGTATCTAACCCGTGCTGTTCCTGCCCTGGGAGTGTTTGATGGGACAGTGTAGAGGGAGCTTTACTCTGTATCTAACCCCATACTGTACCTGACCTGGGAGTGTTTGATGGGACAGTGTAGAGGGAGCTTTACTCTGTATCTTACCTGTGCTGTACCTGCCCTGGGAGTGTTTGATTGGTCAGTGCAGCGGGAGGTTTACTCTGTAATAACCCAGTGCTGTACCTGCCCTGGGAGTGTCTGATGGGACAGTGTCGAGGGTGGTTTACTTTGTATGTAACCCCATGCTGTACCTGACCTGGGAGTGTTTGATCAGACAGTGTGGAGGAGCTTTACTCTGTATCTAACCCCATGCTGTACCTGTCCTATGAGTGTTTGATCGGACAGTGTAGAGGGAGCTTTACTCTGTCTGTAACCCCATGCGGTACCTGACCTGGGAGTGTTTGATGGGACAGTGCAGAGGGAGCTTTACTCTGTATCTAATCCCATGCTGTACCTGTCTGGGAGTGTTTGATCGGACAGTGTCCAGGGAGCTTTATTCTGTATCTAACCCATGCTGTACCGCCCAGGGAGTGTTTGATGAGACATTGTAAAGGGAGCTTTACTCTGTATCTAACCCATGCTGAATCTGCCCTGGGAGTGTTTGATGGGCCAGTGTAGAGGGAGCTTTACTCTGTATCTAACCCACTGCTGTACTTGCCCTGGGAGTGTTTAATGGGACAGTGTCGAGTGAGTGTTACTCTGTATCTGACCTGTGCTGTACCTGTCCTGGGAGTGTTTGATGGGACAGTGTAGAGGGAATTTTACTCTGTATCTAACACCGTGCTGTACCTGCCTGGGAGTGTTTGATCGGACAGTGTAGAGGGAGCTTTACTCTGTATCTAACCCCGTGCTGCAACTGCCCTGAGATTGTTTGATGAGACAGCGTAGAGGGAGCTTTACTCTGTATCTAACCCGTGCTGTACCCGCCTGGGAGTGTTTGATCGGACAGTGTAGAGGGAGCTTTACTCTGTATCTAACCCCGTGCTGTACTTGCCCTGGGAGTGTTTGATGGGACAGTGATAAGGGAGCTTTACTCTCTATCTAACTCTTGCTGTACCTGCCCTGTGAGTGTTTGATGGGACAGTGTAGAGGGAGCTTTACTCTGTATCTAACCCCATGCTGTACCTGCCCTGGGAGTGTTTGATGGGACGGTGTAAAGGAATCTTTACTATGTATCCAACCCGTGCTGTAGCTGCCCTGGGAGTGTTTGCTCGGACAGTGTAGAGGGAGCTTTACTCTGTATCGAACCCATGCTGTACCTGTCCTGGGAGTGTTTGATGGGACAGTGTAGAGGGAGCTTTACTCTGTTTCTAACTCCGTGGTGTACCTGCCGCTGGAATGTTTGATGTGACGGTGTAGAGGGAGCTTTACTCTGTATCTAACACCGTGCTGTACCTGCCTGGGAGTGTTTGATGGGACAGTGAGAAGGGAGCTTTACCCTCTATCTAACTCCATGCTCTACCTGCTCTGGGAGGGTTTGATGGGACAGTGCAGAGGGAGCTTTACTCTGTATCTAACCCGTGCTGTACCTGCCCTGGGAGTGCTTGATGGGACAGTGTTGAGCGAGGGAGCTTTACTCTGTATCTAAACCCGTGATGTACCTGTCCTGGGAGTGTTTGATGGGACAGTGTAGAAGGAGGGAGCTTGACTCTGTATCTAACCCCGAGTTGCACCTGCCCTGGGAGTGTTTGGTCGGACAGTGTCGAGGGAGCTTTACTCTGTATCTGAGCCCATGCTGTACCTGCCCTCGGTGTGTTTAATGGGATGGTGTAGAAGGAGCTTTCCTCTGTATCTAACTCCGTGCTGTACCTGCCGCTGGAATGTTTGATGTGACGGTGTAGTGGGAGCTTTACTCTGTATCGAACCCATGCTGCACCTGCCCTGGGATTGTTTGATGGAACAGTGTAGAGGCAGCTTTACTCTGTATCTAACCCGTGCTGTTCCTGCCCTGGGAGTGTTTGATGGGACAGTGTAGAGGGAGCTTTACTCTGTATCTAACCCCATACTGTACCTGACCTGGGAGTGTTTGATGGGACAGTGTAGAGGGAGCTTTACTCTGTATCTTACCTGTGCTGTACCTGCCCTGGGAGTGTTTGATTGGTCAGTGCAGCGGGAGGTTTACTCTGTAATAACCCAGTGCTGTACCTGCCCTGGGAGTGTCTGATGGGACAGTGTTGAGGGTGGTTTACTTTGTGTGTAACCCCGTGCTGTACCTGACCTGGGCGTGTTTGATCAGACAGTGTGGAGGAGCTTTACTCTGTATCTAACCCCATGCTGTACCTGTCCTATGAGTGTTTGATCGGACAGTGTAGATGGAGATTTACTCTGTATCTAACCAGTGCTGTACCTGCCCTGGGAGTGTATGATGGGACATTGTAGAGGGAGCTTTACTCTGTATCTAACCCCGTGCTGTACCTGCCCTGGGAGTGATTATTGGGATGGTGTAGAAGGAGCTTTGCTCTGTATCTAACTCCGTGCTGTACCTGCCGCTGGAATGTTTGATGTGACGGTGTAGAGGGAGCTTTACTCTGTATCTAACCCATGCAGTACCTGCCCTGGGAGTGTTTGATGGGACGGTGTAAAGGAATTTTTACTGTGCATCCAACCCGTGCTGTACCTGCCCTGGGAGAGTTTGATCGGACAGTGTAGAGGGAGCTTTACTCTTTTTCTAACCCTCTGCTGCAGCTGCCCTGGGAGTGTTTAATGGGACACTGCAGAGCGAGCGTTACTCTGTATCTAACCCAGTGCTGTACCTGTCCTGGGAGTGTCTGATGGGACAATGTCGAGGGAGCTTTACTCTGTATCTCACCTGTGCTGTACCTGCCCTGGGAGTTTTTGATAGGACATTGTAGAGGGAGCTTTGCTTTGTATTTAATCACATGCTATAGCTGCCCCGGGAGTGTTTAATAAGATGGTGTAGAAGGAGCTTTACTCTGTATCTAACCCCGTGCTGTACCTGCCCTGGCAGTGTTTGATGGGGCGGTGTAAAGGAATCTTTACTATGCATCCAACCCGTGCTGTACCTGCCCTGGGAGTTTTTGATGGGACAGTGTAGAGGGAGGGAGCTTTACTCTGTATCTAACCCATGCTGTTCCTGCCCTGGGAGTGTTTGATGGGAAAGTGATAAGGTAGCTTTACTCTGTATCTAATCCTATGCTGTACCTGCCCGGGAGTGATGAATGGGATGGTGTAGAGGGAGGTTTACTCTATATCTAACTCCGTGCTGTACCTGCCGCTGGAGTGTTTGATGGGACGGTGTTGAGGGAGCTTTACTTTGTATCTAACCCGTGCTGTACCTGTCCTGGGAGTTTTTGATGGGACAGTGTAGAGGAAGCTTTACTCTGTTTCTAATCCCGTGCTGTACCTGCCCGGGTGTGGTGAATGGGATGGTGCAGAGGGAGCTTTACTCTGTATCTAACCCCATGCTTTCCCTGTCCTGGGAGTGTTTGATGGGACAGTGTAGAGGGAGGGAGCTTTACTCTCTATTTAACTCCGTGCTGTACCTGCCCTGGGATTGTTTGATGGGACAGTGTAGAGGAAGCTTTACTCTGTATCTAACTCCGTGCTGTACCTGCCGCTGGAGTGTTTGATGGGATGCTGTAGGGGGAGCTCCACTCTGTATCTAACCCCATGCTGTACCTGCCCTGGGACTATTTGATGGGACAGTGTCGAGGGATCTTTACTCTGTACCTAACCCGTGCTGCTCCTGCCCTGGGAGTGTTTGGTCGGACAGTGTAGAAACATAGAAAGTAGATGCAGGAGTAGGCCATCTGGCCCTGCGAGCATGCACCACCATTCAATAGGATCATGGCTGATCATTCCTTCAGTACCCGGTTCCTGATTTCTCTCCATACCCCTTGATCCCTTTAGCCGCATGGGCCATACCTAACTCCCTCTTGAATATATGTAATGAACTGGCCTCAACAACTCTCTGCTGTAGGGAATTCCATAGGTTAACAACTCTCTGAGTGAAGAAGTTCCTCCTCATCTCAGTCCTAAGTGGCTTACCCCTTATCCTAAGACTATGTCCCCTGGTTCTGGACTTCCCCAACATCGGGAACATTCTTCCTGCATCTAACCTGTCCAGTCCCGTCAGAATTTTATATGTTTCTATGTGAACCCCTCTCATCCTTCTAAATTCCAGTGAATACAGGCCCAGTCGATCCAGTCTCTCCTCATATGACAGTCCTGCTATCCCAGGAATCCGTCTGGTGAACCACCGCTGCACTCCCTCAATAGCAAGAACGTCCTTCCTCAGATTAGGAGACCAAAACTGAACACAGTATTCCAGGTGAGGCCTCACCAAGGCCCTGTACAATTGCAGTAAGACTTCCCTGCTCCTCTACTCAAATCCCCTTGCTGTGAAGGCCAACATACCATTTGCCTTCTTCACCGCCTGCTGTACCTACATGCCAACCTTCAATGACTGATAAATCATGACACACAGGTCTCGCTGCACCTCCCCTTTTCCTCATCTGCCGCCATTCAGATAATATTCTGCCTTCGTGTTTTTTCCCCCATAGTGGAGAACCTCACATTTATCCACATTATACTTCATCTGCCATGTATTTGTCCACTCGCCCAACCTGTCCAAATCACCCTGCAGCCTCTTCGCGTCCTCCTCACAGCTCACACCACCACCCAGTTTAGTGTCATTTGCAAACTTGGAGATAGTACACTTAATTCCATCATCCAAATCATTAATATATATTGTAATTAGCTGGGGTCCCAGCACTGAGCCCTGCGGCACTCCACCAGTCACTGCCTGCCATTCTGAAAAGGACCCGTTAATCCCGACTCTCTGCTTCCTGTCTGCCAACCAGTTCTCTATCCACGTCAGTACATTACCCCCAATACCATTTGCTTTGATTTTGCACACCAATCTCTTGTGTGGGACCTTGTCAAAAGCCTTTTAAAAGTCCAAATACACCACACCCACTGGTTCTCCCCTGTCCACTCTACTGGTTACATCCTCAAAAAATTGCAGATTTGTCAAGCATGATTTCCCTTTCATAAATCTATGCTGACTTGGACCAATCCTATCACTGCTTTCCAAATGTGCAGCTATTTCATCCTTAATGATGGATTCCAACATTTTCTCTGGTGTCTGGTGTCAGGCTAACTGGTCTATAATTACCCGTTTTCTCTCTCCCGCCTTTTTAAAAAAGTGGTGTTACATTAGCAACCCTCCAGTCCATAGGGAGGGAGCTTTACTCTGTATCTAACCCCGTGCTGTACCTGCCCTGGGTGTGTTTGATGGGACAGTTTAGAGTGAGTTTTACTCTATTTCTATTCTCGTGCTGTACCTGCCCTGGGAGTGTTTGATGGGACAGTATAGACGGAGCTTTACTCTGGATCTAACCTGTGCTGTACCTGCCCTGCGAGTGTTTAATGGGACAGTGTAGAGGGAGCTTTACTCTGTATCTAACCCCGTGCTGTACCTGCCCTGGGAGTGTTTGATGGGACGGTGTAAAGGAATCTTTACGCTGTATCCAACCCGTGATGTACTTGCCCTGGGAGTGTTTGATGGGACAGTGTAGAGGGAGCTCCAGTCTGTATCTAACCCCGTGCTGTACCTGCCCTGGGAGTGTTTGATCGGACCGTGTAGAGGGAGCTTTACTCTGTTTCTAACTCCGCGCTGTACCTGCCCTGGGAGTGTTTGATGGGACAGTGTAGAAGGAGCTTTACTCTGTATCTAACCCATGCTGTACCTGCTCTGGGAGTGTTTGATGGGACAGTGTAGAGGGAGCTTTACTCTGTATCTAACCCCATGCCTCACCTGCCCTGGGAGTGTTTGATGGAACAGTGTAGAGAGAACATGTTCTTCCAATGTATCTTTAAAAATAGTTATAAAAATACTAATTTTCAAACAAATCTCAGTTTCATTCCGAGCTTAAATGGCCAATGGCTTATCTCTCTCTTTCTACAATATTACTGCCTCTCTCCCTTCATTTTATGATGACTTGCTTCATGGTGTTCTGTGAGTGCTTCCCTGCAATATTTCCATTGCCTTCCTTCCGAGCTGTTCCCTTGCTGTCCCCGGTGTCTGACGGGACATCTTGGCAGGTCCAGGGAGAAGCACGTTCCACGTGTGCCGGGCTGAGAGGATGTTCTGGGCTTGGGCGATGGCGAGAGCTGGGATATAATCCATGCCGAAAATCTTGGGTCTTCCTGAGTTCCTTTCTCCCTGCTTTGTGTTCCTTCCTCATCACCACCCCATACCTGCTGATGTTCCCCAATCTTCGACAAGTTTACTTCCGTTCTTTAACCCTGAAATGAGCTTCCAACCATTTAACCGCAGCATAACTAAAACCACCTTTTTGCAACTCCGTAACATCGCCCATCTCCGCCCCTGCCTCAGCTCATCCACTGCTGAAACCCTCATCCAAGCCTTTGTTGTCTCTAAACTTGACTATTCCAATGCACTCCTGGCCAGCCTCCTACATTCTACCCTACGTAAACATTAGGTGATCTAAAACTTGGCTGCCCGTGTCCTAACTCACATCGAGTCCCGCTCACCCATCACCCCTGTGCTCACCGACCTACATTGGCTCCTCGTTAAGCAACACCTCGATTTCAAAATTCTCATCCTTGGTTACAAATCCCTCCATGGTCCCTCGCCCCTCCCTATCTCTGTAATCTCCTCCAGCCCCACAATCACCGAGATATCTACGCTCCTCTAATTCTACCCTCCTGAGCATCCCTGATTATAATCGCTCCACCATCGGTGGCCGTGCCTTCTGTTGCTTGGGCCCCAAGCTCTGGAATTCCCTCCCTAAACCTCTCCGCCTCTCTACCTCTCTTTCCTCCTCCAAGACGCTCCTTAAAGCCTACCTCTTTGACCAAGCTTTTGGTTACTGGCGCTAATTTCTACTTATGCGGCTTGGTGTCAATTTTTAGCACAGAACACTTCTGTGAAACGCCTTGAGACTTTTCACTACATTAAAGGCCCTATATACATACAAGTTGTTGTTCTCTCTCTGTCCCATGGAAAATTCCTCTCCTCATTCAGGGCCATGTTAGATCTGGTTAAAGGGAGGTTAACTGAAGCAAAGCTACTTCCCTCGCACACGTCACAAAGGTGGTGCCCTCTCCATCACTTTCCAAATGTATGTGAACTTTGAAGTTATTTTATTATTAATTCAGAGTATTGGTCTTTTGCCCAACTCCTTGAGGTTAGCTGCTTAAGTGGCACCTGCTCCTGGGTCTATATTTGCTATTTGCTGAGATAAAGCCCCTATTAATTGCCATGAGGAAGTTGCTCTACCACTTTAACTTTGCCGAGTGTGTGAGGGAATGACATCGATTGTTCACCCCGAGATACAGTGGCTGTGCTCAGAGACCACTTGTGTGCATGCTCTCCCTCCGCCCTCCCCACGTGTCAGTGGCTACATCCACTGTTGGTCTTGGTCTTATGGTCTACAGGGCTGTAGTGATGCCCACCCTCCTGTATGGCTCAGAAACATGGACCATGTACAGTCGACACCTCAATTCGCCACCAACAATGTCTCCTCCAGATCCGACAAATCCCCTGGGTGGACAGATGCGTCAACGTTAGCATCCTCGACCAGGCCCACATCCCCACCATCGAAGCACTGACCACACTTGATCAGCTTCATTGGGCAGGCCACATTGTTCGTATGCCTGACACAAGACTTCCAAAGCAAGTGCTCTACTCGGAACTCCTACACGGCAAGTGAGCCCCAGGTGGGCAGAGGAAATGTTACAAGGACACCCTCAAAGACTCCCTGATAAAATGCAACATCTCCACTGACACCTGGGAGTCCCTGGCCAAAGAAAGCCCTAAGTGGAGGAAGTGCATCCGGGAGGGCGCTGAGCACCTCGAATCTCGTCGCCGAAAGCATGCAGAAACCAAGCGCAGGCAACGGAAGGAGCATGCGGCAAACCAGACTCCCCACCCACCCTTTCCTTCAACCACTGTTTGTCCCACCTGTGACAGAGACTGTAATTCCCGTATTGGACTGTTCAGTCACCTGAGAACTCACTTTTGAGTATGGAAGCAAGTCTTCCTCGATTCCGAGGGACTGCCTATGGGGATGATGGGTGTGATACCCAGCCATACGTGCTGGGAAGAAGGTCCAATGGAGGCCTGCTCTTGTTCCGATCTCAATCACAATACTGAGGGGAGGGGATTTCATGATTGACCTCAATGTCCTCGGGCTGAGGAAGCAAGAACATTAGCCAGGGTTTCCGATCCAGGTCGCCACCCAGTGCTGTAAGTTGCAGGTATGTGAAGACTGGGCTCGGGTATGATGCAACCCTTGGTCGATTGGCCCAAAGAGCTTCAGTGTCTTTGCTTGCTCATAAAGAATGGTCACTGGGGAGAGATACCTGAGGTGCTGTGTGATCTGTGGGATTGTGAGTGGGAAGTATTGATTCCTTCATTGGGGAGGGAACATATTTAATAAACCAACCTAAAGGAAATGAGTTAATTCCACATCCTGATGAAAGACTGAGTCATAAATCGCTGAACCTTTGAACATGCCCCCAATGCTCCCGCACTCAGCACCTCCTGCGTCCCCTGTGTTGTGTTTGTTGAGTGTTACTTTAACCCTTTGAGCTGGGTGTAATGGCTGTCTTTGTGCTGACAGGTATCCTACGTTAAAGCTATTGATATCTGGATGGCCGTCTGCCTCCTGTATGTCTTTGCTGCCTTGCTTGAATACGCAGCTGTCAACTTTGTGTCCCGACAGCACAAGGAATTCATACGGCTTCGAAAGAGACAGAAGCGGCAGCAGATGGTGAGTCTGCTTGAGTTTGTCCTGTTGGTGCTAGATATTAACCGTTCACCCTTCACTGCTTCATATAGTCTCCTGTATTGACTTTTTAAGACATTAATAAACTTTCAAAATGGATGCTTCATGGGTTCTTTGCTTAAGAATTCATAGCAACATATTGCTATTAAGAACTAGTTGGTTTATTAGCAAAGGTTTAACAATCACACGACACATTACCAGTTCATCCACCAGGCTCACAACCACCTGCCTCATCGTGGATCCCCCGAACCCAACTGGCTGGGGTTTTATTGAGTCTTGTGAACATTATGTGACTGGCTAAGCCACTCACAATGCAACAGCTCCACAACTATTTTGGTTGTACATGTAAATCAAATGCCCCTTATTAAAGGGGCACTAAAACAGACAATTTAAATAAATTAACTTTTAACAATAGTAGTTCAAATTAAAATTTGGTTGCCGGGAGTGATGACGCACTCCAGTCCCTCCGGCGCCCACCTCTCGCGGAAGGCCGTGGGCGTACCGGTGGACACTGTATGCTCCATCTCCAGGGACACCCTGGCTCGATGTAACCACAGAAGAGAGGCAGATAGTCGGCTGAACGACCCCCTTGACTGCCTGCTGCCTGGACCGGCTGATGGCCCCCTTGGCCATGCCCAGGAGCAGTCTTCCAACCTGCTCGCTCCCCTCCGCACAGGGTGCCCAAAGATCAGGAGCGTGGGACTGAAGTGCAACCAGAATTTGAGGAGCAGCCCCTTCAAATTTTGGAATTCAACAGCTCTACAAACATGTGAACATGCTCACAGAGCATACATTACAGGTGTGTACATGGCAAAGTGGTGCCTTTTGGTCGGAAAAATAAGGAGGCCACATACTGCTTAGATAATAAGATTCTAGATGGGGTAAAGGAGCAGAGGGATCGGGGGGTACAGATACACAAATCACTAAAAGTAGCAACGCAACTTATCAAGGCCATAACAATTGCAAATAAAGCACAGTGGTTCATTTCTGGAGGAATAGAATTGAAAAGCAGAGCGGTCATGTTAAACTTATATGGAACCTTGGTTAGACCACACTTGGAGCACTGTGAGCAGTTCTGGTCTCCATATGGCAAAAAGGATTTAGAAGCGCTGGAGAGGGTATAAAACAAGATTCACGAGGAGGTGACCAGAACTGAAAGGCGATACCCATCAGGAAAGATTCAACAGGCAGCGGTTCTTTTCTCTCGAAAAGCGAAAGCTGAGGGGTGATCCGTCAGAGGTCTTTAAAATTATGATAGAGTTTGATAGGATAGATGTAGATAAATGTTTTCACTAGTGGGGGTGAGCAAAGCCAGGGGTCATAAATATAAGTAAGTAACTAATAACTCCAATAAGGAATTCAGGAGAAACGTATTAACCCAGAGAGTGGTTGGAATGTGGAACTCACTACGACAGTGAGAAATTGAGGTGAATAACACTGATGCCTTTACAGGTAAGTTATAAGGGAGAAAGGAATAGAAGGATATGGTGATAGGGTTCGGTGAAATGGGATGGGAGGGGGCTCGTGGGAATCATAAACACCAGCATAGACCCGTTGGGCCGAATGGCCTGTTTCTGTGCTATACATTCTGTATAATTCTATGTAACGTTTGGGTAAGTCGAGTCGGTGAGCCCAGTGATGTGCAATCTCTTTGTTCCAAAGCTAAACATTTGACTTCTATACCCACATCATTGCCAAGACTTGCCTTCTGCTGTCTCTGGAGTCTGGCCCTTACATCAAGCTCTCCACTGGCAAAACCCTCAAAATCTCCTCAAGAGTCCATCCCTCCTGGGGATCAACAGGACTAATGGGGTATCTGGGACCTGGATGATCAACGGGATCAACGGGGTATCTGGGACCCTGGGGAACAATGGGACCGATGGGGTATCTGGGACCCTTGGGATCAACGGGACTAATGGGGTATCTGGGACCTTGGGGATCAACGGAACCAACGGGGTATCGGGGACCAGGGTGATCACTGGGACCAAGGGGTATCTGGGACCCTTGGGATCAACGGGACTAATGGGGTATCTGGGACCCTGGGAAACAATGGGACCAACGGGGTATCTGGGACCTGGGTGATCATGGGACCAAGGGTATCTGGGACCCTGGGGATCAACGGGACCAATGGGGTATCTGGGACCCTGGGGAACAATGGGACCGATGGGGTATCTGGGACCCTTGGGATCAACGGGACTAATGGGGTATCTGGGACCTTGGGGATCAACGGAACCAACGGGGTATCTGGGACCTGGGTGATCATGGGACCAAGGGTATCTGGGACCCTGGGGATCAACGGGACCAACGTGGTATCTGGGACCCTGGGGATCAACGGGACAACGGGGTATCTGGGACCCTAGGGATCAACGGGACCAGCGGGCTATCTGGGACCCTGGGGATCAACGGGACAACGGGGTATCTGGGACCCTAGGGATCAACGGGACCAGCGGGCTATCTGGGACCCTGGGGATCAACGGGACCAATGGGGTATCTGGGACCCTGGGGAACAACGGGACCAACAAGGTATCTGGGACCCTGGGGAACAATGGGACCAACAGGATATCTGTGACCTGGTTGATCAACAGGACCAACGGGGTATCTGGGACCCTGGGGAACAACGGGACCGCTGTGGTATCTGGGACCCTTGGAATCAACGGGACTAACGGGGTATCTGGGACCTTGGGGATCAACGCGACCAACAGGGTATCTGGGACCCTGGGGAACAATGGGACCAACGGAGTATATGGGACCCTGGGGATTAATGGGACCAACAGGATATCTGGGACCCTGGCGACCAATGGGGTATCTGGGACCCTGGGGATCAACGGGACCAACGTGGTATCTGGGACCTGGGGATCAGTGGGATCAAAGGGGTATCTGGGACCTGGGGATCAACCAGACCAACTGGGTATCTGGGACTTGGGGATCAGTGGGATCAAAGGGGTATCTGGGACCTGGGGAATCAACCAGACCAACTGGGTATCTGGGACTTGGGGATCAATGGGATCAAAGGGGTATCTGGGACTTGGATGATGAATGGGACCAATAGGGAATCTGGGACCCTGGGGATCAACGGGACCAACGGGGTATCTGGGACCCTGGGTGATCAATGGGACCAACGTGGTATCTGGGACTTGGGGATCAGTGGGACCAACGGGGTATCTGGGACCCTGGGTGATCAATGGGACCAACGGGGTATCTGGGACCCTGGGTGATCAATGGGACCAACGGGGTATCTCCTTAACCAATGAGATTGAAGGATTGAGAAAGAAACAGAGGGGCAGTGGAGAAGGAGAGTGAATTAAATTCAAATCAGGTCAGAAAGAGAAGTAAAGAGAGGAAAAGAAATAGTGGGTTAAGAAAGAGAGAAAAATAACAGACAGAAAAGTAAAAAAAAAAACTTTCAAATTGGTCATTTTTAAAATGTTCTTAAACAATTCACAAGATGAAGTAATGCGACTGCACAGTTAAGCTTCTTCACTTTATGGGCGCGAGGTTGATCGGCTGCTATTAACAATTATCACATTGCTAAGACTCTTCTTGCACTGTTACCTTTTAGACTGCCTTTCTGTGGTGAGTTTAATGGGCAATTAAAGTGCAAATGCAGCAACTTCATCAAAATCCTGTGTAGGTTGAGCGCGAGATGCCGTTTCCACAAAGCTTAACAGTGGAGCGGAGCGGCGCAAATCGGTCACAACTTGTGGCGATTAGCGATTCACGGGGTATCACTATGGGCGATTTGCTCGAAAATAACAGTGCATACCATTCAGACACCGTTATTTTTTTCAACAAAATCTGGCCCATTGGCTATAAAATTCTCCATAATGTCAGCCTGCGAAATTCCTCTCAAGTGGCATCATGACTGAGGATCAATGGACCCAGCCCCAGTGGCGGTTCACAAAGAATTGTTCTACATGAGGCTTCCCCTCCCATACTGCCTGAAACCACTTATCAAAACATATAAATACACCAGTATTCACCTCTTCCATCAAATGCCTCAGATTAAGGGGCAGTTCAGTAGGATATGTGTCCCCTTCAGTGCTAATGTTCCTTGGGTGGAGCTGGGAGATTGCTGTGGCCTAATTTGGGTTGTTCGACTTGGTTCCTTTAACTCTCGATCTCTCTGCTTTTGTCTTCACTGGGCCATGTCTGTGACAGAGGCTGGTTCACCGAACCGAAAGTGGTGATTCGCTAGGGCCTGAGTACGGACTGAGGAACAGGGAGCCAACCTTTGGGACGCTGACCCAGTTCTGCAACCTCGGCTTCAGGGTAAACTTGTGGTGTGCTGTCGTGATGTGTGCCTGTCACTGTGAAATCGGATATATATTTTCCTGTTCCTGTCCGTGTGAAAACAAAGGGCCAATGTGTTTGGACAGTGGACGGAACTCCCTGGGACATCTTCACGTGCTGTGCATGTTGCGATACCAGAAAGGCCCTCAAACCGACTGTCCTTGGGAAATAAGCCACTACATTACAGTTCCCATCCTTGGCTAGACTTTCAAAAGGTCATTCTTAGTTCTATGTGCATCCAAATCGGTCCGCAAATTTCTCCTTGTTCGTGTGACTACAGTAACTGCCCCTCAACAGCAATTCATCCAATGTGGGGCTTATGTTATGTTCCGAGCCCAGGACTAGACCAGGACTAACTGTCCACCTTCAGAACTGGGACTAAGACTAACCTTCATCCTCGGGGGATAGGACTAGACCATGACTAATTGTCCATTCTATGGAGAGAGGACAGGGCTGAGTGCCCCCCTGGCGAGGGAGCACTGGACCAGGACTGAGTGCCCCCCCGGCGAGGGAGCACTGGACCAGGACTGAGTGCCCCCCGGGGAGGGAGCACTGGACCAGGAGTGAGTGCCCCCCGGGGAGGGAGCACTGGACCAGGACTGAGTGCCCCCCGGGGAGGGAGGACTGAGTGCCCCCCCCCCCGGGGAGGGAGCATGGGACCAGGACTGAGTGCCTCCCGGGGCGGGAGCACTGGACCAGGACTGAGTGCCCCCCGGGGCGGGAGCACGGGACCAGGACTGAGTGCCCCCCCGGGCGAGAGAGCACAGGACCAGGACTAAATGCCTCCCGGGGCGGGAGCACGGGACCAGGACTGAGTGCCCCCCCCGGGGAGGGAGCACGGGACCAGGACTGAGTGCCTCCCGGGGAGGGAGGACTGAGTGCCCCCCCCGGGGAGGGAGCACGGGACCAGGACTGAGTGCCCCCCGGGGAGCGAGCACTGGACCAGGACTGAGTGCCCCCCGCCGCGGCGAGGGAGCACGGGACCAGGACTGAGTGCCCCCACCGGCGAGGGAGCACGAGACCAGGACTGAGTGCCTCCCGGGGAGGGAGCACTGGACCAGGAGTGAGTGCCCCCCGGCGAGGGAGCACTGGACCAGGACTGAGTGCCCCCCGGGGAGGGAGCACTGGACCAGGACTGAGTGACCCCCCCGGGGAGGGAGCACTGGACCAGGACTGAGTGCCCCCCCGGGCGAGGGAGCACGGGACCAGGACTAAGTGCCTCCCGGGGCGGGAGCACGGGACCAGGACTGAGTGCCCCCCCCGGGGAGGGAGCACGGGACCAGGACTGAGTGCCTCCCGGGGAGGGAGGACTGAGTGCTCCCCCCGGGGAGGGAGCACGGGACCAGGACTGAGTGCCCCCCGGGGAGCGAGCACTGGACCAGGAATGAGTGCCCCCCGCCGCTGCGAGGGAGCACGGGACCAGGACTGAGTGCCTCCCCCGGCGAGGGAGCACGGGACCAGAACTGAGTGCCCCCCCCGGCGAGGGAGCACGAGACCAGGACTGAGTGCCCCCTCCGGGGAGGGAGCACGGGACCAGGACTGAGTGCCTCCCGGGGAGGGAGCACTGGACCAGGATTGAGTGCCCCCCCCCGGCGAGGGAGCACTGGACCAGGACTGAGTGCCCCCCCCCCCGGCGAGGGAGCACTGGACCAGGACTGAGTGCCCCCCCCCCCGGGGAGGGAGCACTGGACCAGGACTGAGTGCCCCCCGCCGGGGAGGGAGCACGGGACCAGGACTGAGTGCCCCCCGGGGCGGGAGCACTGGACCAGGACTGAGTGCCCCCACCCCCCAGGGGAGGGAGCACTGGACCAGGACTGAGTGCCCACCGGGGCGGGAGGACTGAGTGCCCCCCTGGCGAGGGAGCACGGGACCAGGATTGAGTGCACCCCCCCCCCCCGGCGAGGGAGCACTGGACCAGGACTGAGTGCCCCCCGGGGCGGGAACACTGGACCAGGACTGAGTGCCCCTCCCCCTCCGGCGAGTGAGCACTGGACCAGGACTGAGTGCCTCCCCCGGGGCGGGAGCACTGGACCAGGACTGAGTGCCCCCCCCCCGGGGAGGGAGCACTGGACCAGGACTGAGTGCCCCCCCCCCCCGGGGAGGGAGCACGGGACCAGGACTGAGTGCCCCCCGGGGAGGGAGAACTGAGCGCCCCCCCCGGGGCGGGAGCACTGGACCAGGACTGAGTGCCCCCGGGGCGGGAGCACTGGACCAGGACTGAGTGCCTCCTGGGGAGGGAGCACTGGAACAGGACTGAGTGCTCCCCCGGGGCAGGAGCACTGGACCAGGACTGAGTGACCCCCGGGGAGGGAGCACTGGACCAGGACTGAGTGCCCCCCCCGGCGAGGGAGCACGGGACCAGGACTGAGTGCCCCCCCCCGGCGAGGGAGCACGGGACCAGGACTGAGTGCCCCCCGGGAGGGAGCACGGGACCAGGACTGAGTGCCCCCCCCCCAGGCGAGGGAGCACTGGACCAGGACTGAGTGCCCCTCGGGGCGGGAGGACTGAGTGCCCCCCCGGCGAGGGAGCACGGGACCAGGACTGAGTGCCCACCCCCTGTCGAGGGAGCACTGGACCAGGACTGAGTGCCCCCCCCCCCGGCGAGGGAGCACTGGACCAGGATTGAGTGCCCCCCCCCGGCGAGGGAGCACTGGACCAGGACTGAGTGCCCCCCCCCCGGGGAGGGAGCACTGGACCAGGACTGAGTGCCCCCCGCCGGGGAGGGAGCACGGGACCAGGACTGAGTGCCCCCCGGGGCGGGAGCACTGGACCAGGACTGAGTGCCTCCTGGGGAGGGAGCACTGGACCAGGACTGAGTGCTCCCCCGGGGCAGGAGCACTGGACCAGGACTGAGTGCCCCCCCCGGGGAGGGAGCACTGGACCAGGACCGAGTGCCCCCCCCCGGCGAGGGAGCACGGGACCAGGACTGAGTGCCCCCCGGGGCGGGAGCACTGGACCAGGACTGAGTGCCCCCACCACCCCGGGGAGGGAGCACTGGACCAGGAGTGAGTGCCCCCCCCCGCCCCCGGGGAGGGAGCACTGGACCAGGACTGAGTGCCCACCGGGGCGGGAGGACTGAGTGCCCCCCCGGCGAGGGAGCACGGGACCAGGATTGAGTGCACCCACCCCCCCGGCGAGGGAGCACGGGACCAGGACTGATTGCCCCCCCCCCCCGGCGAGGGAGCACTGGACCAGGACTGAGTGCCCCCCGGGGAGGGAGCACTGGACCAGGACTGAGTGCCCCCCCCGGCGAGGGAGCACGGGACCAGGACTGAGTGCCCCCCGGGGAGCGAGCACTGGACCAGGACTGAGTGCCCCCCGCCGCTGCGAGGGAGCACGGGACCAGGACTGAGTGCCCCCCGGGGCGGGAGCACTGGACCAGGACTGAGTGCCTCCTGGGGAGGGAGCACTGGACCAGGACTGAGTGCTCCCCCGGGGCAGGAGCACTGGACCAGGACTGAGTGCCCCCCTGGCGAGGGAGCACGGGACCAGGATTGAGTGCACCCCCCCCCGGCGAGGGAGCACTGGACCAGGACTGAGTGCCCCCCCCCGGCGAGGGAGCACGGGACCAGGACTGAGTGCCCCCCGGGAGGGAGCACGGGACCAGGACTGAGTGCCCCCCCCCCAGGCGAGGGAGCACTGGACCAGGACTGAGTGCCCCTCGGGGCGGGAGGACTGAGTGCCCCCCCGGCGAGGGAGCACGGGACCAGGACTGAGTGCCCACCCCCTGTCGAGGGAGCACTGGACCAGGACTGAGTGCCCCCCCCCCCCGGCGAGGGAGCACTGGACCAGGATTGAGTGCCCCCCCCCGGCGAGGGAGCACTGGACCAGGACTGAGTGCCCCCCCCCCGGGGAGGGAGCACTGGACCAGGAGTGAGTGCCCCCCCCCGCCCCCGGGGAGGGAGCACTGGACCAGGACTGAGTGCCCACCGGGGCGGGAGGACTGAGTGCCCCCCCGGCGAGGGAGCACGGGACCAGGATTGAGTGTACCCCCCCCCCCGGCGAGGGAGCACGGGACCAGGACTGAGTGCCCCCCCCCCCCGGCGAGGGAGCACTGGACCAGGACTGAGTGCCCCCCGGGGAGGGAGCACTGGACCAGGACTGAGTGCCCCCCCCGGCGAGGGAGCACGGGACCAGGACTGAGTGCCCCCCGGGGAGCGAGCACTGGACCAGGACTGAGTGCCCCCCGCCGCTGCGAGGGAGCACGGGACCAGGACTGAGTGCCCCCCCCGGCGAGGGAGCACGGGACCAGAACTGAGTGCCCCCTCCGGGGAGGGAGCACGGGACCAGGACTGAGTGCCTCCCGGGGAGGGAGCACTGGACCAGGATTGAGTGCCCCCCCCCCGGCGAGGGAGCACTGGACCAGGACTGAGTGCCCCCCCCCCGGGGAGGGAGCACTGGACCAGGACTGAGTGCCCCCCGCCGGGGAGGGAGCACGGGACCAGGACTGAGTGCCCCCCGGGGCGGGAGCACTGGACCAGGACTGAGTGCCCCCACCCCCCCGGGGAGGGAGCACTGGACCAGGAGTGAGTGCCCCCCCCCCGCCCCCGGGGAGGGAGCACTGGACCAGGACTGAGTGCCCACCTTGGCGGGAGGACTGAGTGCCCCCCTCGGCGAGGGAGCACGGGACCAGGATTGAGTGCACCCCCCCCGGCGAGGGAGCACTGGACCAGGACTGAGTGCCCCCCGGGGAGCGAGCACTGGACCAGGACTGAGTGCCCCCCCCGGCGAGGGAGCACGGGACCAGGACTGAGTGCCTCCCGGGGCGGGAGCACTGGACCAGGACTGAGTGCCCCCCCCCGGGGAGGGAGCACTGGACCAGGACTGAGTGCCCCCCCCCCCGGGGAGGGAGCACGGGACCAGGACTGAGTGCCCCCCGGGGAGGGAGAACTGAGCGCCCCCCCCGGGGCGGGAGCACTGGACCAGGACTGAGTGCCCCCCCCGGGGCGGGAGCACTGGACCAGGACTGAGTGCCTCCTGGGGAGGGAGCACTGGACCAGGGCTGAGTGCCCCCGGGGCGGGAGCACTGGACCAGGACTGAGTGCTCCCCCGGGGCAGGAGCACTGGACCAGGACTGAGTGCCCCCCGGGGAGGGAGCACTGGACCAGGATTGAGTGCCCCCCCCGGCGAGGGAGCACGGGACCAGGACTGAGTGCCCCCCCCGGCGAGGGAGCACGGGACCAGGACTGAGTGCCCCCCGGGAGGGAGCACGGGACCAGGACTGAGTGCCCCCCCTCCAGGCGAGGGAGCACTGAACCAGGACTGAGTGCCCCTCGGGGCGGGAGGACTGAGTGCCCCCCCGGCGAGGGAGCACGGGACCAGGACTGTGCCCACCCCCTGTCGAGGGAGCACTGGACCAGGACTGAGTGCCCCCCCCCCGGAGAGGGAGCACTGGACCAGGACTGAGTGCCCCCCCCCGGCGAGGGAGCATGGGACCAGGACTGAGTGCCCCCCGGGGCGGGAGCACTGGACCAGGACTGAGTGCTCCCCCCGGGGAGGGAGCACGGGACCAGGACTGAGTGCCCCCCGGGGCGGGAGCACTGGACCAGGACTGAGTGCCTCCTGGGGAGGGAGCACTGGACCAGGACTGAGTGCTCCCCCGGGGCAGGAGCACTGGACCAGGACTGAGTGCCCCCCCCGGCGAGGGAGCACGGGACCAGGACTGAGTGCCCCCCGGGGCGGGAGCACTGGACCAGGACTGAGTGCCCACCGGGGCGGGAGGACTGAGTGCCCCCCCGGCGAGGGAGCACGGGACCAGGATTGAGTGCACCCCCCCCCCCGGCGAGGGAGCACTGGACCAGGACTGAGTGCCCCCCCCGGGGAGGGAGCACGGGACCAGGACTGAGTGCCCGCCCCCCCCCGGCGAGGGAGCACTGGACCAGGACTGAGTGCCCCCCGGGGCGGGAACACTGGACCAGGACTGAGTGCCCCCCCCCTCCGGCGAGTGAGCACTGGACCAGGACTGAGTGCCCCCCACGGCGAGGGAGCACGGGACCAGGACTGAGTGCCTCCCTGGGCGGGAGCACGAGACCAGGACTGAGTGCCCCCCCCAGGGAGGGAGCACGGGACCAGGACTGAGTGCCCCCCGGGTAGGGAGCACGGGACCAGGACTGAGTGCCACCCCCGGGGAGGGAGCACTGGACCAGGACTGAGTGCCCCCCCCGGTGAGGGAGCACGGGACCAGGACTGAGTGCCTCCCGGGGCGGGAGCACGGGACCAGGATTGAGTGCCCCCCCGGCGAGGGAGCACGGGACCAGGACTGAGTGCCTCCCGGGGCGGGAGCACGGGACCAGGACTGAGTGCCCACCCCGGCGAGGGAGCACTGGACCAGGACTGAGTGCCCCTCGGGGCGGGAGGACTGAGTGCCCCCTCGGCGAGGGAGCACGGGACCAGGACTGAGTGCCCACCCCCTGTCGAGGGAGCACTGGACCAAGCCTGAGTGGCCCCCCCCCCGGGGAGGGAGCACTGGACCAGGACTGAGTGCCCCCCGCCGGGGAGGGAGCACGGGACCAGGACTGAGTGCCCCCCGGGGCGGGAGCACTGGACCAGGACTGAGTGCCTCCTGGGGAGGGAGCACTGGACCAGGACTGAGTGCTCCCCCGGGGCAGGAGCACTGGACCAGGACTGAGTGCCCCCACCCCCCCGGGGAGGGAGCACTGGACCAGGAGTGAGTGCCCCCCCCCCGCCCCTGGGGAGGGAGCACTGGACCAGGACTGAGTGCCCACCGGGGCGGGAGGACTGAGTGCCCCCCCGGGGAGGGAACACTGGACCAGGACTGAGTGCCCCCCCCCCCTCCGGCGAGTGAGCACTGGACCAGGACTGAGTGCCTCCCTGGGCGGGAGCACGAGACCAGGACTGAGTGCCCCCCCCGGGGAGGGAGCACGGGACCAGGACTGAGTGCCCCCCGGGTAGGGAGCACGGGACCAGGACTGAGTGCCACCCCCGGGGAGGGAGCACTGGACCAGGACTGAGTGCCCACCGGGGCGGGAGGACTGAGTGCCCCCCCGGCGAGGGAGCACGGGACCAGGATTGAGTGCACCCCCCCCCGGGGAGGGAGCACTGGACCAGGACTGAGTGCCCCCCCCCCCCCCCCGGGGAGGGAGCACGGGACCAGGACTGAGTGCCCCCCGGGGAGGGAGAACTGAGCGCCCCCCCCGGGGCGGGAGCACTGGACCAGGACTGAGTGCCCCCGGGGCGGGAGCACTGGACCAGGACTGAGTGCCTCCTGGGGAGGGAGCACTGGACCAGGACTGAGTGCCCCCGGGGCGGGAGCACTGGACCAGGACTGAGTGCCCCCCGGGGAGGGAGCACTGGACCAGGACTGAGTGCCCCCCCCGGCGAGGGAGCACGGGACCAGGACTGAGTGCCCCCCGGGGAGCGAGCACTGGACCAGGACTGAGTGCCCCCCGCCGCTGCGAGGGAGCACGTGACCAGAACTGAGTGCCCCCCCCCGGCGAGGGAGCACGGGACCAGAACTGAGTGCCCCCTCCGGGGAGGGAGCACGGGACCAGGACTGAGTGCCCCCCCCCCGGCGAGGGAGCACTGGACCAGGACTGAGTGCCCCCCCCCCGGGGAGGGAGCACTGGACCAGGACTGAGTGCCCCCCGCCGGGGAGGGAGCACGGGACCAGGACTGAGTGCCCGCCCCCCCCCGGCGAGGGAGCACTGGACCAGGACTGAGTGCCCCCCGGGGCGGGAACACTGGACCAGGACTGAGTGCCCCCCCCCTCCGGCGAGTGAGCACTGGACCAGGACTGAGTGCCCCCCACGGCGAGGGAGCACGGGACCAGGACTGAGTGCCTCCCTGGGCGGGAGCACGAGACCAGGACTGAGTGCCCCCCCCAGGGAGGGAGCACGGGACCAGGACTGAGTGCCCCCCGGGTAGGGAGCACGGGACCAGGACTGAGTGCCACCCCCGGGGAGGGAGCACTGGACCAGGACTGAGTGCCCCCCCCGGTGAGGGAGCACGGGACCAGGACTGAGTGCCTCCCGGGGCGGGAGCACGGGACCAGGATTGAGTGCCCCCCCGGCGAGGGAGCACGGGACCAGACTGAGTGCCTCCCGGGGCGGGAGCACGGGACCAGGACTGAGTGCCCACCCCGGCGAGGGAGCACTGGACCAGGACTGAGTGCCCCTCGGGGCGGGAGGACTGAGTGCCCCCTCGGCGAGGGAGCACGGGACCAGGACTGAGTGCCCACCCCCTGTCGAGGGAGCACTGGACCAGGCCTGAGTGCCTCCCCCCCGGGGAGGGAGCACTGGACCAGGACTGAGTGCCCCCCGCCGGGGAGGGAGCACGGGACCAGGACTGAGTGCCCCCCGGGGCGGGAGCACTGGACCAGGACTGAGTGCCTCCTGGGGAGGGAGCACTGGACCAGGACTGAGTGCTCCCCCGGGGCAGGAGCACTGGACCAGGACTGAGTGCCCCCCCCCGGGGAGGGAGCACTGGACCAGGACCGAGTGCCCCCCCCGGCGAGGGAGCACGGGACCAGGACTGAGTGCCCCCCGGGGCGGGAGCACTGGACCAGGACTGAGTGCCCCCACCCCCCCGGGGAGGGAGCACTGGACCAGGAGTGAGTGCCCCCCCCCCCCCCGGGGAGGGAGCACTGGACCAGGACTGAGTGCCCACCGGGGCGGGAGGACTGAGTGCCCCCCCGGGGAGGGAACACTGGACCAGGACTGAGTGCCCCCCCACTCCGGCGAGTGAGCACTGGACCAGGACTGAGTGCCTCCCTGGGCGGGAGCACGGGACCAGGACTGAGTGCCCCGCGGGTAGGGAGCACGGGACCAGGACTGAGTGCCATCCCCGGGGAGGGAGCACGGGACCAGGACTGAGTGCCACCCCCGGGGAGGGAGCACTGGACCAGGACTGAGTGCCCACCGGGGCGGGAGGACTGAGTGCCCCCCCGGCGAGGGAGCACGGGACCAGGATTGAGTGCACCCCCCCCCGGGGAGGGAGCACTGGACCAGGACTGAGTGCCCCCCCCCCCCCCGGGGAGGGAGCACGGGACCAGGACTGAGTGCCCCCCGGGGAGGGAGAACTGAGCGCCCCCCCCGGGGCGGGAGCACTGGACCAGGACTGAGTGCCCCCGGGGCGGGAGCACTGGACCAGGACTGAGTGCCTCCTGGGGAGGGAGCACTGGAACAGGACTGAGTGCCCCCCCCGGCGAGGGAGCACGGGATCAGGACTGAGTGCCCCCCCCCGGCGAGGGAGCACGGGACCAGGACTGAGTGCCCCCCGGGAGGGAGCACGGGACCAGGACTGAGTGCCCCCCCCCCCAGGCGAGGGAGCACTGGACCAGGACTGAGTGCCCCTCGGGGCGGGAAGACTGAGTGCCCCCCCGGCGAGGGAGCACGGGACCAGGACTGAGTGCCCACCCCCTGTCGAGGGAGCACTGGACCAGGACTGAGTGCCCCCCCCACCCCGGCGAGGGAGCACTGGACCAGGATTGAGTGCCCCCCCCGGCGAGGGAGCACTGGACCAGGACTGAGTGCCCCCCGGGGCGGGAGCACTGGACCAGGACTGAGTGCCCCCCGCCGGGGAGGGAGCACTGGACCAGGACCGAGTGCCCCCCCCGGCGACGGAGCACGGGACCAGGACTGAGTGCCCCCCGGGGCGGGAGCACTGGACCAGGACTGAGTGCCCCCACCACCCCGGGGAGGGAGCACTGGACCAGGAGTGAGTGCCCCACCCGCCCCCGGGGAGGGAGCACTGGACCAGGACTGAGTGCCCACCGGGGCGGGAGGACTGAGTGCCCCCCCGGCGAGGGAGCACGGGACCAGGATTGAGTGCACCCCCCCCCCCGGCGAGGGAGCACGGGACCAGGACTGAGTGCCCCACGGGGCGGGAACACTGGACCAGGACTGAGTGCCCCCCACCTCCGGCGAGTGAGCACTGGACCAGGACTGAGTGCCCCCCCCGGCGAGGGAGCACTGGACCAGGACTGAGTGCCCCCCCGGCGAGGGAGCACTGGACCAGGACTGAGTGCCCCCCGGGGAGGGAGCATTGGACCAGGACTGAGTGCCCCCCCCGGCGAGGGAGCACGGGACCAGGACTGAGTGCCCCCCGGGGAGCGAGCACTGGACCAGGACTGAGTGCCCCCCGCCGCTGCGAGGGAGCACGGGACCAGGTCTGAGTGCCCCCCCCGGCGAGGGAGCACGGGACCAGAACTGAGTGCCCCCCCCGGCGATGGAGCACGGGACCAGGACTGAGTGCCTCCCGGGGCGGGAGCACGAGACCAGGACTGAGTGCCCCCTCCGGGGAGGGAGCACGGGACCAGGACTGAGTGCCTCCCGGGGAGGGAGCACTGGACCAGGATTGAGTGCCCCCCCCCGGCGAGGGAGCACTGGACCAGGACTGAGTGCCCCCCCCCCCCCGGGGAGGGAGCACTGGACCAGGACTGAGTGCCCCCCGCCGGGGAGGGAGCACGGGACCAGGACTGAGTGCCCCCCGGGGCGGGAGCACTGGACCAGGACTGAGTGCCCCCACCCCCCCAGGGAGGGAGCACTGGACCAGGAGTGAGTGCCCCCCCCCGCCCCCGGGGAGGGAGCACTGGACCAGGACTGAGTGCCCACCGGGGCGGGAGGACTGAGTGCCCCCCCGGCGAGGGAGCACGGGACCAGGACTGAGTGCCCCCCCCGGCGAGGGAGCACGGGACCAGGACTGAGTGCCTCCCGGGGCGGGAGCACGAGACCAGGACTGAGTGCCTCCCGGGGCGGGAGCACGAGACCAGGACTGAGTGCCCCCTCCGGGGAGGGAGCACTGGACCAGGACTGAGTGCCCCTCCCGGGGCGGGAGCACTGGACCAGGACTGAGTGCCTCCTGGGGAGGGAGCACTGGAACAGGACTGAGTGCTCCCCCGGGGCAGGAGCACTGGACCAGGACTGAGTGCCCCCCGGGGAGGGAGCACTGGACCAGGATTGAGTGCCCCCTTCGGCGAGGGAGCACGGGACCAGGACTGAGTGCCCACCGGGGCGGGAGGACTGAGTGCCCCCCCGGCGAGGGAGCACGGGACCAGGATTGAGTGCACCCCCCCCCGGCGAGGGAGCACGGGACCAGGACTGAGTTGCCCCCCCCCCCCAGCGAGGGAGCACTGGACCAGGACTGAGTGCCCCCCGGGGCGGGAACACTGGACCAGGACTGAGTGCCCCCCCCACTCCGGCGAGTGAGCACTGGACCAGGACTGAGTGCCCCCCCCGGGGAGGGAGCACGGGACCAGGACTGAGTGCCTCCCGGGGAGGGAGCACTGGACCAGGACTGAGTGCCCCCCGGGAAGGGGGGACTGAGTGCCCCCCGGGGAGCGAGCACTGGACCAGGACTGAGTGCCCCCCCCGGCGAGGGAGCACGGGACCAGGACTGAGTGCCCCCCCCGGCGAGGGAGCACGGGACCAGGACTGAGTGCCTCCCGGGGCGGGAGCACGAGACCAGGACTGAGTGCCCCCTCCGGGGAGGGAGCACTGGACCAGGACTGAGTGCCCCTCCCGGGGCGGGAGCATTGGACCAGGACTGAGTGCCTCCTGGGGAGGGAGCACTGGAACAGGACTGAGTGCTCCCCCGGGGCAGGAGCACTGGACCAGGACTGAGTGCCCCCCGGGGAGGGAGCACTGGACCAGGATTGAGTGCCCCCTTCGGCGAGGGAGCACGGGACCAGGACTGAGTGCCCCCCCCCAGCGAGGGAGCACGGGACCAGGACTGAGTGCCCCCCGGGAGGGAGCACGGGACCAGGACTGAGTGCCCCCCCCCCAGGCGAGGGAGCACTGGACCAGGACTGAGTGCCCCCCGGGAAGGGAGGACTGAGTGCCCCCCGGGGAGCGAGCACTGGACCAGGACTGAGTGCCCCCCCCGGCGAGGGAGCACGGGACCAGGACTGAGTGCCCCCCCCCGGCGAGGGAGCACGGGACCAGGACTGAGTGCCTCCCGGGGCGGGAGCACGAGACCAGGACTGAGTGCCCCCTCCGGGGAGGGAGCACTGGACCAGGACTGAGTGCCCCTCCCGGGGCGGGAGCACTGGACCAGGACTGAGTGCCCCCCCCCGGGGAGGGAGCACTGGACCAGGACTGAGTGCCCCCCCCCCCCGGGGAGGGAGCACGGGACCAGGACTGAGTGCCCCCCGGGGAGGGAGAACTGAGCGCCCCCCCCCGGGGCGGGAGCACTGGACCAGGACTGAGTGCCCCCGGGGCGGGAGCACTGGACCAGGACTGAGTGCCTCCTGGGGAGGGAGCACTGGACCAGGACTGAGTGCCCCCGGGGCGGTAGCACTGGACCAGGACTGAGTGCCTCCTGGGGAGGGAGCACTGGAACAGGACTGAGTGCTCCCCCGGGGCAGGAGCACTGGACCAGGACTGAGTGCCCCCCGGGGAGGGAGCACTGGACCAGGATTGAGTGCCCCCTTCGGCGAGGGAGCACGGGACCAGGACTGAGTGCCCCCCCCCGGCGAGGGAGCACGGGACCAGGACTGAGTGCCCCCCGGGAGGGAGCACGGGACCAGGACTGAGTGCCCCCCCCCCAGGCGAGGGAGCACTGGACCAGGACTGAGTGCCCCTCGGGGCGGGAGGACTGAGTGCCCCCCCGGCGAGGGAGCACGGGACCAGGACTGAGTGCCCACCCCCTGTCGAGGGAGCACTGGACCAGGACTGAGTGCCCCCCCCCCCCGGCGAGGGAGCACTGGACCAGGACTGAGTGCCCCCCCCCGGCGAGGGAGCACGGGACCAGGACTGAGTGCCCCCCGGGGCGGGAGCACTGGACCAGGACTGAGTGCTCCCCCCGGGGAGGGAGCACGGGACCAGGACTGAGTGCCCCCCGGGGCGGGAGCACTGGACCAGGACTGAGTGCCTCCTGGGGAGGGAGCACTGGACCAGGACTGAGTGCTCCCCCGGGGCAGGAGCACTGGACCAGGACTGAGTGCCCCCCCCGGGGAGGGAGCACTGGACCAGGACCGAGTGCCCCCCCCGGCGAGGGAGCACGGGACCAGGACTGAGTGCCCCCCGGGGCGGGAGCACTGGACCAGGACTGAGTGCCCCCACCCCCCCGGGGAGGGAGCACTGGACCAGGACTGAGTGCCCCCCGGGTAGGGAGCACGGGACCAGGACTGAGTGCCACCCCCGGGGAGGGAGCACTGGACCAGGACTGAGTGCCCCCCCCGGCGAGGGAGCACGGGACCAGGACTGAGTGCCTCCCGGGGCGGGAGCACGGGACCAGGATTGAGTGCCCCCCCGGCGAGGGAGCACGGGACCAGGACTGAGTGCCCACCCCGGCGAGGGAGCACTGGACCAGGACTGAGTGCCCCCCCGGCGAGGGAGCACTGGACCAGGACTGAGTGCCCCCCGGGGAGGGAGCACTGGACCAGGACTGAGTGCGCCCCGGGAGGGAGCACGGGACCAGGACTGAGTGCCCCCCCCTCAGGGGAGGGAGCACTGGACCAGGACTGATTGCCCCTCGGGGCGGGAGGACTGAGTGCCCCCTCGGCGAGGGAGCACGGGACCAGGACTGAGTGCCCACCCCCTGTCGAGGGAGCACTGGACCAGGACTGAGTGCCCCCCCCCCCGGCGAGGGAGCACTGGACCAGGATTGAGTGCCCCCCCCGGCGAGGGAGCACTGGACCAGGACTGAGTGCCCCCCACCCCGGGGAGGGAGCACTGGACCAGGACTGAGTGCCCCCCGCCGGGCAGGGAGCACGGGACCAGGACTGAGTGCCCCCCGGGGCGGGAGCACTGGACCAGGACTGAGTGCCTCCTGGGGAGGGAGCACTGGACCAGGACTGAGTGCTCCCCCGGGGCAGGAGCACTGGACCAGGACTGAGTGCCCCCCCCGGGGAGGGAGCACTGGACCAGGACCGAGTGCCCCCTCCGGCGAGGGAGCACGGGACCAGGACTGAGTGCCCCCCGGGGCGGGAGCACTGGACCAGGACTGAGTGCCCCCACCCCCCCGGGGAGGGAGCACTGGACCAGGAGTGAGTGCCCCCCCCCGCCCCCGGGGAGGGAGCACTGGACCAGGACTGAGTGCCCACCGGGGCGGGAGGACTGAGTGCCCCCCCGGCGAGGGAGCACGGGACCAGGATTGAGTGCACCCCCCCCCCGGCGAGGGAGCACTGGACCAGGACTGAGTGCCCCCCCCGGGGAGGGAGCACGGGACCAGGACTGAGTGCCTCCCCCACCCCGGCGAGGGAGCACTGGACCAGGACTGAGTGCCCCCCGGGGCGGGAACACTGGACCAGGACTGAGTGCCCCCCCCCTCCGGCGAGTGAGCACTGGACCAGGACTGAGTGCCCCCCACGGCGAGGGAGCACGGGACCAGGACTGAGTGCCCCCCACGGCGAGGGAGCACTGGACCAGGACTGAGTGCCTCCCTGGGCGGGAGCACGAGACCAGGACTGAGTGCCCCCCCCGGGGAGGGAGCACGGGACCAGGACTGAGTGCCCCCCGGGTAGGGAGCACGGGACCAGGACTGAGTGCCACCCCCGGGGAGGGAGCACTGGACCAGGACTGAGTGCCCCCCCCGGCGAGGGAGCACGGGACCAGGACTGAGTGCCTCCCGGGGCGGGAGCACGGGACCAGGATTGAGTGCCCCCCGGCGAGGGAGCACGGGACCACGACTGAGTGCCTCCCGGGGCGGGAGCACGGGACCAGGACTGAGTGCCCACCCCGGCGAGGGAGCACGGGACCAGGACTGAGTGCCCCCCGGGGCAGGAGCACTGGACCAGGACTGAGTGCCCCCCCCGGGGAGCGAGCACTGGACCAGGACTGAGTGCCCCCCCCGGGGCGGGAGCACTGGACCAGGACTGAGTGCCCCCCCCGGCGTGGGAGCACTGGACCAGGACTGAGTGCCCCCCCGGCGAGGGAGCACTGGACCAGGACTGAGTGCCCCCCGGGGAGGGAGCACTGGACCAGGACTGAGTGCCCCCCGGGGAGGGAGCACTGGACCAGGACTGAGTGCGCCCCGGGGAGTGAGGACTGAGTGCCCCCCCCGGGGAGGGAGCATGGGACCAGGACTGAGTGCCTCCCGGGGCGGGAGCACGGGACCAGGACTGAGTGCCCCCCCGGGCGAGGGAGCACTGGACCAGGACTGAGTGCCCCCCCCCCCGGCGAGGGAGCACTGGACCAGGATTGAGTGCCCCCCCCGGCGAGGGAGCACTGGACCAGGACTGAGTGCCCCCCACCCCGGGGAGGGAGCACTGGACCAGGACTGAGTGCCCCCCGCCGGGCAGGGAGCACGGGACCAGGACTGAGTGCCCCCCGGGGCGGGAGCACTGGACCAGGACTGAGTGCCTCCTGGGGAGGGAGCACTGGACCAGGACTGAGTGCTCCCCCGGGGCAGGAGCACTGGACCAGGACTGAGTGCCCCCCCCGGGGAGGGAGCACTGGACCAGGACCGAGTGCCCCCTCCGGCGAGGGAGCACGGGACCAGGACTGAGTGCCCCCCGGGGCGGGAGCACTGGACCAGGACTGAGTGCCCCCACCCCCCCGGGGAGGGAGCACTGGACCAGGAGTGAGTGCCCCCCCCCGCCCCCGGGGAGGGAGCACTGGACCAGGACTGAGTGCCCACCGGGGCGGGAGGACTGAGTGCCCCCCCGGCGAGGGAGCACGGGACCAGGATTGAGTGCACCCCCCCCCCGGCGAGGGAGCACTGGACCAGGACTGAGTGCCCCCCCCGGGGAGGGAGCACGGGACCAGGACTGAGTGCCTCCCCCACCCCGGCGAGGGAGCACTGGACCAGGACTGAGTGCCCCCCGGGGCGGGAACACTGGACCAGGACTGAGTGCCCCCCCCCTCCGGCGAGTGAGCACTGGACCAGGACTGAGTGCCCCCCACGGCGAGGGAGCACGGGACCAGGACTGAGTGCCCCCCACGGCGAGGGAGCACTGGACCAGGACTGAGTGCCTCCCTGGGCGGGAGCACGAGACCAGGACTGAGTGCCCCCCCCGGGGAGGGAGCACGGGACCAGGACTGAGTGCCCCCCGGGTAGGGAGCACGGGACCAGGACTGAGTGCCACCCCCGGGGAGGGAGCACTGGACCAGGACTGAGTGCCCCCCCCGGCGAGGGAGCACGGGACCAGGACTGAGTGCCTCCCGGGGCGGGAGCACGGGACCAGGATTGAGTGCCCCCCGGCGAGGGAGCACGGGACCACGACTGAGTGCCTCCCGGGGCGGGAGCACGGGACCAGGACTGAGTGCCCACCCCGGCGAGGGAGCACGGGACCAGGACTGAGTGCCCCCCGGGGCAGGAGCACTGGACCAGGACTGAGTGCCCCCCCCGGGGAGCGAGCACTGGACCAGGACTGAGTGCCCCCCCCGGGGCGGGAGCACTGGACCAGGACTGAGTGCCCCCCCCGGCGTGGGAGCACTGGACCAGGACTGAGTGCCCCCCCGGCGAGGGAGCACTGGACCAGGACTGAGTGCCCCCCGGGGAGGGAGCACTGGACCAGGACTGAGTGCCCCCCGGGGAGGGAGCACTGGACCAGGACTGAGTGCGCCCCGGGGAGTGAGGACTGAGTGCCCCCCCCGGGGAGGGAGCATGGGACCAGGACTGAGTGCCTCCCGGGGCGGGAGCACGGGACCAGGACTGAGTGCCCCCCCGGGCGAGGGATTACGGGACCAGGACTAAGTGCCTCCCGGGGCGGGAGCACGGGACCAGGACTGAGTGCCCCCCACGGGGAGGGAGCACGGGACCAGGACTGAGTGCCCCCCGGGGAGCGAGCACTGGACCAGGACTGAGTGCCCCCCGCCGCGGCGAGGGAGCACGGGACCAGGACTGAGTGCCCCCCCCGGCGAGGGAGCACGGGACCAGAACTGAATGCCCCCCCGGGCGAGGGAGCACGGGACCAGGACTGAGTGCTCCCCCGGGGCAGGAGCACTGGACCAGGACTGAGTGCCCCCCCCGGGGAGGGAGCACTGGACCAGGACTGAGTGCCCCCCCCGGGGAGGGAGCACTGGACCAGGACTGAGTGCCCCCCCCGGCGAGGGAGCACGGGACCAGGACTGAGTGCCTCCCGGGGCGGGAGCACGGGACCAGGACTGAGTGCCCCCCCCGGGGAGGGAGCACGGGACCAGGACTGAGTGCCCCCCCCGGCGAGGGAGCACGGGACCAGGACTGAGTGCCCCCCCCGGGGAGGGAGCACGGGACCAGGACTGAGTGCCCCCCCAGGGAGGGAGCACGGGACCAGGACTGAGTGCCCCCCCCCCGGCGAGGGAGCATTGGACCAGGACTGAGTGCCCCCCGGGGCGGGAGCACTGGACCAGGACTGAGTGCCCCCACCCCCCCGGAGAGGGAGCACTGGACCAGGAGTGAGTGCCCCCCCCCCTCCGGCGAGTGAGCACTGGACCAGGACTGAGAGCCCACCGGGGCGGGAGGACTGAGTGCCCCCCCGGCGAGGGAGCACGGGACCAGGATTGAGTGCACCCCCCCCCGGCGAGGGAGCACTGGACCAGGACTGAGTGCCCCCCGGGGAGGGAGCACTGGACCAGGACTGAGTGCCCCCCCCTCCGGCGAGTGAGCACTGGACCAGGACTGAGTGCCCCCCCCTGGCGAGGGAGCACGGGACCAGGACTGAGTGCCCCCCACGGCGAGGGAGCACGGGACCAGGACTGAGTGCCTCCCGGGGCGGGAGCACGAGACCAGGACTGAGTGCCCCCCCCGGGGCGGGAGCACTGGACCAGGACTGAGTGCCCCCCTCCGGGGAGGGAGCACTGGACCAGGACTGAGTGCCCCCCCCCCTGGGGAGGGAGCACGGGACCAGGACTGAGTGCCCCCCGGGGATGGAGAACTGAGCGCCCCCCCGGGGCGGGAGCACTGGACCAGGACTGAGTGCCCCCGGGGCAGGAGCACTGGACCAGGACTGAGTGCCCCCCGGGGAGGGAGCACTGGAACAGGACTGAGCGCCCCCCCCCGGGGCGGGAGCACTGGACCAGGACTGAGTGCCTCCTGGGGAGGGTGCACTGGACCAGGACTGAGTGCCCCCGGGGCGGGAGCACTGGACCAGGACTGAGTGCCTCCTGGGGAGGGAGCACTGGAACAGGACTGAGTGCTCCCCCGGGGCAGGAGCACTGGACCAGGACTGAGTGCCCCCCGGGGAGGGAGCACGGGACCAGGACTGAGTGCCCCCCCCCCGGCGAGGGAGCACGGGACCAGGACTGAGTGCCCCCCCCCGGCGAGGGAGCACGGGACCAGGACTGAGTGCCCCCCGGGAGGGAGCACGGGACCAGGACTGAGTGCCCCCCCCCCAGGCAAGGGAGCACTGGACCAGGACTGAGTGCCCCCCCCCCCTGGCGAGGGAGCACTGGACCAGGATTGAGTGCCCCCCCGGGGGGAGGGAGCACGGAACCAGGACTGAGTGCCCCCCCCGGGGAGGGAGCACGGGACCAGGACTGAGTGCCCCCCCCGGGGAGGGAGCACGGGACCAGGACTGAGTGCCCCCCGGGTAGGGAGCACGGGACCAGGACTGAGTGCCACCCCCGGCGAGGGAGCACGGGACCAGGACTGAGTGCCCACCCCCTGTCGAGGGAGCACTGGACCAGGACTGAGTGCCCCCCCACCCTGGCGAGGGAGCACGGGACCAGGACTGAGTGCCACCCTCCCCCCCGGCGAGGGAGCACGGGACCAGGACTGAGTGCCCCCCGGGGCGGGAGGACTGAGTGCCACCCCGGCGAGGGAGCACGGGACCAGGACTGAGTGCCACCCTCCCCCCCGGCGAGGGAGCACGGGACCAGGACTGAGTGCCCCCCGGGGCGGGAGGACTGAGTGCCCCCCCCCCCCGGCGAGGGAGCACGGGACCAGGACTGAGTGCCCCCCCCCGGCGAGGGAGCACGGGACCAGGACTGAGTGCCCCTCCCCCGGCGAGGGAGCACTGGACCAGGACTGAGTGCCCCCCGCGGCGGGAGGACTGAGTGCCCCCCCGGCGAGGGAGCACGGGACCAGGACTGAGTGGTAATGTCTGTGGTCTGCTCCCTCTCAGTGTAGATGGGAAGTCCATGTCCTGGTGAATTATTCTTGCTCTGTTTTGTACCAGCAGGAGGAGGATGTGCAGCGGGACAGCCGGTTCTATTTCCGGGGCTATGGCCTGGGACATTGTGTGCACGTGAAGAACATGCCTGAGCTGCCAGGACCCAGCCCCTTTAAATCTCCGCACACCCCGCTCACAGACACACAGTCCATCCGACGCAGATTTGTGGATAGAGCCAAACGGATTGACAGGATATCCCGTGCCGTCTTCCCACTCACATTCCTTATATTTAATATTTTTTATTGGCTCACATATAAAATCATACGGCATCGGGATATTCATGAGGTTTAAATCATCGCCATTGCATCTATGACTGAAATAATCTGCTACACACACAGACACACACTCGCTATCAGACAAACACACAGACAGAGACATGCAGGCACAGACACGCGCACACACAAACACACACACAGACAGACCCACAGACAAAGACACACAGGCACACAGACAGACACACAGAGAAGCAGACAGACACTGAGACAAACACACACACAGACACACACACACACACAGATAAAGAGACATACACACACACAGACACACACAGACACACAGTCAGTTGGACCGAATGGTGTGTGAAGTTTCCATTAGGTCCACAATGCTAACGATTGTTCAGCTCTAGCTGTGGTATGTCGACTGTGGAATATTAAATTGTGTAACATGTGCTTTCTGACTGACAGAGTGTCCCCTATATCAGTACATTCCTGTCATTACGCAGTGTCCCCTATAACACAACAGGCCTGTTTTTATAGAGTGTCCGCCAATATCAGTATAGGCCAGTCAGCCTAACCTCGCTGGTGGGCAAATTGTTGGAAAAAATTCTGAGGGACAGGATAAATCTTCATTTAGAAAGACACGGATTAATCAAGGACAGTCAGCATGGATTTGTCAAGGGAAGGTCGTGTCTGACTAACTTGATTGAATTTTTTGGGAAGGTAACCAGGAGAGTCGATGAGGGCAGAGCGTTTGATGTAGTCTACATGGATACCTGGGGGTCCATGTGCATAAAACACAAAAAGTTAGTATGTATGCAGGTACAGCAAGTAATCTGTTTTTGTGATGTTGACACTGCCATATCAAGTACAAGCAGTAAATGGGGGAGATAGGGGAGGGACATCAGTAACGGGGGATAGGGGAGAGGCACCAGTAAATGGGGGATAGGGGAGGGGCACCAGTAAATGGGGGATAGGGGAGGGGCACCAGTAAATGGGGGATAGGGGAGGGGCACCAGTAAATGGGGAGTGAGTGGAGGGGCACCAGTAAATGGGGAGTTAGGGGAGGGGCACCAGTAAATGGGGAGTGAGGGGAGGGGCACCAGTAAATGGGGAGTTAGGGGAGGGGCACCAGTAAATGGGGGATAGGGGAGGACACCAGTAAATGGGGATAGGGGAGGGGCACCAGTAAATGGGGGATAGGGGAGGGGCACCAGTAAATGGGGGATAGAGAGGGGCACCAGTAAATCGGGGATAGGGGAGGGGCACCAGTAAATGGGGGATAGGGGAGGGGCACCAGTAAATGGGGGATAGGGGAGGGGCACCAGTAAATGGGGGAGAGGGGAGGGGCACCAGTAAATGTGGGATAGGGGAGGGGCACCAGTAAATGGGGGATAGGAGAGGGGCACCAGTAAATGGGGGATAGGGGAGGGGCACCAGTAAATGGAGAATAGGGAGGGGCACCAGTAAATGGGGGATAGAGGAGGGGCACCAGTAAATGGGGGATAGGGGAGGGGCACCAGTAAATGGGGGATAGGGGAGGGGCACCAGTAAATGGGGGATAGGGGAGAGACACCAGTAAATGAGGAATAGGGGAGAGACACCAGTAAATGGGGGATAGGGGAGGGGCACCAGTAAATGGGGGATAGGGGAGGGGCACCAGTAAATGGGGGATAGGGGAGGGGCACCAGTAAATGGAGAATAGGGAGGGGCACCAGTAAATGGGGGATAGGGGAGGGGCACCAGTAAATGGGGGATAGGGGAGGGGCACCAGTAAATGGAGAATAGGGAGGGGCACCAGTAAATGGGGGATATGGAGGGGCACCAGTAAATGGGGGAGTGGGAGGGGCACCAGTAAATGGGGGAGTGGGAGGGGCACCAGTAAATGGGGGAGTGGGAAGGGCACCAGTATATGTGGGATAGGGGACGGGCACCAGTAAATGGGGGTTAGGGGAACCAGCCCACACTTCGATATGTGTACGCACTAGGTCCATGCAGCAGAGCAGGTCTCCAGTCGTCAGGTTAACCCTTGCCACTGGATAAAGAACTAGCTCTGTCAAGCCCGTGTGGTGGCTGATGTGCAACGGTCACCACACGTTAAAAAAATCCACGCACAGGCATCTTCCACCCCCTCAATTGGAGTTCAGGACTGGAACATCTGTGAACTCATGTTCGAGGGACTGCCCATGATGATGATGATGGATATTAGCAAGGCTTTTGATAAGGTTCCACATGGCAGACTGGTCACGAAAGTAAAAACCTATGGGATCCAGGGCCAAGTGGCAAATTGGATATGTTGGCCTTCATAGCGAGGGGATTTGAGTACAGGGGCAGGGAGGTGTTACTACAGTTGTACAGGGTCTTGGTGAGGCCACACCTGGAGTATTGTGTACAGTTTTGGTCTCCTAACTTGAGGAAGGACATTCTTGCTATTGAGGGAGTGCAGCGAAGGTTCACCAGACTGATTCCCGGGATGGCGGGACTGACCTATCAAGAAAGACTGGATCAACTGGGCTTGTATTCACTGGAGTTCAGAAGAATGAGATAGGACCTCATAGAAACGTTTAAAATTCTGATGGGTTTAGACAGGTTAGATGCAGGAAGAATGTTCCCAATGTTGGGGAAGTCCAGAACCAGGGGTCACAGTCTAAGGATAAGGGGTAAGCCATTTAGGACCGAGATGAGGAGAAACTTCTTCACCCAGAGAGTGGTGAACCTGTGGAATTCTCTACCACAGAAAGTTGTTGAGGCCAATTCACTAAATATATTCAAAAGGGAGTTAGATGAAGTCCTTACTACTCGGGGGATCAAGGGGTATGGTGAGAAAGCAGGAAGGGGGTACTGAAGTTGCATGTTCAGCCATGAACTCATTGAATGGTGGTGCAGGTTCGAAGGGCCGAATGGCCTACTCCTGCACCTATTTTCTATATTTCCATGTAAAATTGGCTGAGGCAGGAAGCAAAGGGTAATGGGTGGTGGGTGTTTTGTGACTGGGAGGCTGTTTCCAGTGGGGCTCTGCAAGGTTCAGTGCTGGGTCCCTTGCTTTTTGTGGTATATAGCAATGATTTAGACTTGAATGTAAGGGGCATGATTAAGAAGTTTGCAGATGATACAAAAATCGGCTGTGTGGTTGATAGTGAGGAAGAACGCTGTAGACTGCAGGAAGATATCAATGTACTGGTCAGGTGGGCAGAACAGTGGCAAATGGAATTTAATCTGGAAAAGTGTGAGGTAATGCATTTGGGGAGGGCTAACAAAGCAAGGGAATACACATTAAATGGTAGGACAGTGAGACGTGTAGAAGAACAAAGGGACCTTGGAGTGCAGGTTCACAGATCCCTGAAGGTAGATAATGTGGTTAAGAAGGCACATGGAATACTTGCCTTTATTGGCCGAGGGATAGAATACAAGAGCAGAGAGTTTATGCTTGAACTGTATAAAACACTGGTTAGGCCACAGCTGGAGTACTGCGTGCAGTTCTGGTCACCACATTACAGGAAGGATGTGATAGCGCTGGTGAAGGTACAGAGGAGATTTATGAGGATGTTGCCTGGACTGGAGAATTTTGGCTATGAGGAAAGATTGGGTAGGCTGGGGTTGTTTTTGTTGGAACAGAGAAGGCTGAGGGGAGACCTTATTGAGGTGTATAAAATTATGAGGGGCCTGGATAGAGTGGATAGAACGGTCCTGTTTCCCCTAATAGAGAGGTCAATAACCAGGGGCATAGATTTATAGTAATTGAAAGAAGGTTTAGAGGGAAGTTGAGGAGAACTTTTTTCACCCAGAGTGTGGTGAGGGTCTGGAGCTCATTGCCTAAAGGGTGGTAGAGGCAGAAACCCTCACCACATTTAAAAAGTACTTGGATTGCACTTAAATTGCCGCAACCTACAGGGCTACGGACCGAGAGCTGGAAAGTGGGATTAGGCGGAATAGCTCATTGTTGGCCGGCACGGGTTAGATACAGAGTAAAGCTCCCTCGACACTGTCCCATCAAACACTCCCAGGGCAGGTACAGCACGGAGTTAGATACAGAGTAAAGCTCCCTCTACACTGTCCCATCAAACACTCCCAGGGCAGATACAGCATGGGGTTAGATACATTAGACTCACAGCACGCAAAGGCCTGCTGTTAACCCTGTAATCAGTACTACTAATTTTTCTACCATATTCACTACTCCTTACAGTCCCGGTCATGGAATACTATGTAGGAGAAATGTTACATTTACATTGTCACACATGCACATTATGTGTGTGTGCGTGTGTATGTGTGTGTGTGAGTGAGTGTGCATCAATATGTGCGTGTGTTTGTACGTGCATGTATGTGTGAGTGTTTGAGTAACTATGTGTGTGCATGTGTGTATGTAGGTGTGCGTGCGGTGTGTGTGTGTATGCATGTGTGTTTGTGCACGTATGCATGTGTGCGTATGTGTACTTGCGTGTGGGGTATCATTGATTCAGCAGAGGGCAGTAATTCCAGCTTGACCCGCCCATGCCCGATTTTTATAAGTGCACTGTTTCTTACCATACGACTGTCAGAGGCTCACTCGGTATCTGAACTTGTTCTCTGCCAGCTCTGACTGCTTGTGTTTGGAAAACCCACTCTGACTTTAGCCCTCCTGTACATCAACACTTTTCTCATTTTTCTGTGCCATAATTTCTTGTACACTATATTAAATTTTCAGACAAAACAACACCTCTGGTGTAAATTTATTTGTGTCTCTGATTAAAATGATGCAGGTCGCAATTGATCACTTCCACGATTTTATGCAGGTGGGATTTTGTATTAAATCTATAATTTGTTTAGACGTTATTGTTGATGTTCTCTCCCATTCACCTCGCTCCCCTGAGGCAACACATCACACAGGGACAGGCCTTTAATGGGCCAAAGTTACTCCTGTGGCTGTCGCCTGTGGCCCTCTAGGAGTGAGAAGGTGGGCAGCAGCGGTTTGAGCTGCTCACTTGTGACCAACGGAGGCACGGGGCCGTATGACAGCCCAGCCCCGATTTAAGCAGGGTCGAGGGGCTCACCAACTGGAGGCCGGGGGCCACGATTACATAAGTTAGACCCGGCTCCCGCTCGGACCTGGTGTGGAGTCAGCGGGTGGGGGCACCCCAGGAGAGCTGCCAGGGTCCCGCAGGGACAGCCCCCGCAAAGGTAAGTCCAGGGGCGCGGCTTTATGGCGCGTTTTATTTGTACTGTTAAAATGGCTGCCACTTGTCTCTGATTGGGCCCCTTGGAGGATAAGCCACACCCTGAAGTGTCACAGGAATGTGTAACTGGAACCGCCCAGCCCGAGGTCTCACTGACTTCGTAAATTCCTGAAGCCACAGAGGACAGAGCTCCCCAGCAGTCACCAAGTGCCAACTGAAGTCCCTTATCCCGGTGCAAGTGCACCCCTGCTCCCTCACCATAGATGGGGCAGGCATTGTGTGCGGATTGTAACAGATTTATTGGGTATGAAGTGAATAGTGACAGTTTTGTGACTTCTGGATATCATCCACTCCAACGATGTCTCTTTAGGGGGTTTGAATAACATGATCCATTGTCCCAGAGTTCTCTCTCTCCTCTCCGGTTTCCCCCCCCCTCCCTCCCCTGTATTTCTCCCCCCCCAACACCCACCCCCACCCCCCCACGAATCTCTCTCCTTTCCTCCCACTCCATGCTCTCTCGCTCCCCGTCACCACCGCCCTCCCCCGGCTCTCTCTCTCCCTCCCAGACTCTCTTCCCTTCCAGACTCTCGCTTCCCCTCCCCCAGACTCTCTCCCCCTCCACCAGACTCTCTCCCCCTCCCCCTCCAGACTCTCCCTCTCGCCCCCACCTCCACTCTCGGGGCAGGTGTAGCTGGTGCTGCAGGTGAGCGACTATAGAGACAGATTGATATCGCTGCAAGACCTATTCTCCGGCTACAACCTGCAGCCTCGCCTCACAATCAGAGAGGCTCCAATCCTTTGATGGGTCATTGTATTTTAAAACATGAACAAGCGGGTTTGACATTTCACAGGGGCCGCTAGGGTCCGGGGTCGGGGACCCCACACTTACTGCACACTGCAAATACTCACCGGGGGGTTATAGATATATGTGTGTGTGTGTGTGTATATATACACGTATATCTATGTGTGGGGGATGGTTAGCTGGGGTTCCTGACCCCCGGGCTATGTATGTTTGGGCGGGGGGGAGGGGTTACTGACCCCAGGCTGTGTGAGTGGGGTGGTGGGTTACTGACACCCCGGGCTGTGTGGGGGTGGGGGGGTTACTGACCCCAGGCTGTGTGAGGGGGGGTTACTGACCCCGGGCTGTGTGTGGCGGGGGGGGGGGGTGGTTACTGACCCTGGGCTGTGTGTATGGGGTGGGTGGAGGAGGGGGATTTACTGACCCTGGGCTGTGTGTGTGGGGGGAGGGGGTGTGTGTGAGGAGGGTTACTGACCCTGGGCTGTGTGTATGGGGTGGGTGGAGGAGGGAGGGGGTTACTGACCCCGGGCTGTGTGTGGCGGGGGGGGGGGGGTTACTGACCCTGGGCTGTGTGTATGGGGTGGGTGGAGGAGGGAGAGGGTTACTGACCCCGGGCTGTGTGTATGGGGTGGGTGGGGGAGGGGGATTTACTGACCCTGGGCTGTGTGTGTGGGGGGAGGGGGTGTGTGTGAGGAGGGTTACTGACCCCGGGCTGTGTGTATTGGGTGGGTGGGGGAGGGGGGGGTGGTTACTGACCCTGGGATGTGTGTGTGTGTGAGGGAGGGGGGGGAGGTCTGGGGTTACTGCCCATTTCACAGGTACTTGTACTTGAGGTGGGAAAAAAATAAACCTTTCCTGAAAATTAAACCGGCCACAATCTGGTGCCATATTTCAAATAAATATGGGAATGATTGAGGAGCTACAGCACTTTCAGTGGGAACCCCTTCATGGATCTGTTCTGAGGGAGAGGGCGAAGGGGATCAGGAGCAGGAGCAGAGAGAGGCCGGACTACTCCTGCACCACAGACACGATTTGCTCCCCAAATGACGTTACTTTTGCCAGAGCGTGTATATAACCTGTGTTTGCCTGTGTTAGAGTAGCTCTGACCTGATCCGATCTTTCCAGGCTACATCAGGGGGAACTTCAGTCAATCTATCATCATCATCATAGGCAGTCCCTCGGACTTGCTTCCACTCCTGAAGTGAGTCCTTAGATGGCTGAACAATCCAATACAAGAACCACAGTCCCTGTCACAGGTGGGACAGATAGCCATTGAGGGAAGGGGTGGGTGGGACTGGTTTGCCGCACGCTCTTTCTGCTGCCTGCGCTTGTTTTCTGCATGCTCTCAGCGATAAGACTCGAGGTACTCAGCGCCTTCCCAGATGCACTTCCTCCACTTAGGGCGGTCTTTGTACAGGGACTCCCAGGTGTCGGTGGGGATGTCGCACTTTATCAGGAAGGCTTTGAGGGTGTCCTTGTAACATTTTCTCTGCCCACCTTTGGCTCATTTCCATGAAGGAGTTCCGAGTAGAGAACTTGCTTTGGGAGTCTCGTGTCTGACATGCGAACAATGTGGCCTGCCCAGCGGAGCTGATCGAGTGTGGTCAGTGCTTCAATACTGGGGATGTTGGCCTGGACAAAGACGCTGATGTTGGTGCGCCTGTCCTCCCAGGGGATTTGTAGGATCTTGCGGAGACACGAGCTGGCATCGCCGACGAGATCCAACACAGCCTTCAGTGTACCAGTGCAGCCTTCGGAAAAGAGTGTTCGAAGACCAGTCCCTCAAGTCTGCCACCAAGCTCATGGTCTACAGGGCTGTAGTAATACCAACCCTCCTGTATGTCTAAGAGACATGCACCATGTACAGTAGACACCTCAAGTTGCTGGAGAAATATCATAAAAGATGTCTCCGCAAGATCATAGAGTCAATCTATACTATGTCGCTGTATCACGCAGGCGACAGGTATTCTGTGGAGGTGGCATCACAGTTCATATAATTTTGTATAAAAAAGAAAGACATGGATTTACATAGCGCCTTTCATGACTACCGGATGTCTCAAAGCGCTTTGCAGCCAATGAAGTACTTTTGAAGTGTAGTCACTGTTGTAATGTAGGAAATGCGGCAGCCAATTAGCGCACAGCAAGCTCCCACACACAGCAATGTGATAATGACCAGATAATTTGTTTTTTTGTTACATTGATTGAGGGATAAATATTGGCCAGGGACTCCCCTGCTATTCTTTGAAATAGTGCGGTGGGATCTATTACATCCACTGAGAGAGCAGACAGAACCTTGTTTAATGTCTCATCCAAAAGACAGCACCTCTGACAGTGCGGCACTCCCTCAGGAGTGTCAGCCTAGATTTTTGTGCTCAAGTCCCTGGAGTGGGACTTGAACCCACAACTTTCTGACTCAGAAGCAAGTGTGCTGCCCACTGAGCCACACATGACACATATAGACCCACCAATGCAGAGGAAAAGTAGTCAGTTTTAAAGAGTGGCTGGATTTCCTCAGCCCAAGTGTGGCATTGACAGGGCCCCATGTAGCTATAAACTGGAGAGTTTCAACCCTCAAGAGTCAATTGCCAATTGCCTGCTTCTGTCACGTGACACAATTCCCTCCACGAGGAGCCCGGAAAGACTTGCATGTCACAGTGCTGCAGCAGGGGATGGAAACCTATCCCCAGGAAATGAGGAGGGCAACAGGAATAGCCACCCTGGGAGACTCAGAAGGTCAGATTGTTCTGCTTTGAGCAGAGACGGTTAAAGAAAGAAAAGAAAGATTTACATTTATATAGCGCCTTTCACCACCACCGGATGTCTCAAAGTACTTTGCAGCCAATGAAGTACTTTTGGAGTGTCGTCACTGTTGTAATGTGGGAAACACGGCAGCCAATGTGCGCACAGCAAGCTCCCACAAACAGCAATGTGATAATGACCAGATAATCTGTTTTTGTTATGTTGGTTGAGGGATAAATATTGGCCCCAGGACACCGGGGATAACTCCCCTGCTCTTCTTCGAAATAGTGCCATGGGATTGTTTACGTCCACCTGAGAGAGCAGACGGGGCCTCGGTTTAACGTCTCATCCGAAAGACGGCACCTCCGACAGTGCAGCGCTCCTTCAGTACTGCACTGGAGTGTCAGCTTAGATTTATGTGCTCAAGTTTCTGTTTTTGTTAAGGGAGAATTAATAGAGGTATTCAAAATGATGAAAGGTTTTGATAGAGTAGATCGGGAGGAACTGTTTCCAGTGGCAGAAGGGTCAGTAACCAGAGGACACAGATTTAAGGAAATTGTCAAATAACCCAGAGGGGAAGATTAGGAGAATTATTGTTACACAGCGAGTGGTTGTGATGGGGAGCGCACTGCCTGAAAGGTTGGTGGAAGCAGATTTAATAATAACTTTCAAATGGGAATTGAACATATTCTTAAAAAGGAAAAGTTTGCAGGACTATGGGGACAGAGGGGAGTAGGAGTAATTGCATAGCTCCTTTAAAGCTGGCACAGACACGATGGACGAATGGCCTCCTTCTGTGCTGTGTCATTCTCGAATTGTATGAGAGCTAAGGGTGGAAGCCAAGCACCTTGCAGTGACTCAGTTTGGTGAAGGTCACTCACAGGCTGGCCAGTTGGGGGCTGAAACCAGGTTTCTTTAGAGATAGAGATGGATAAAGTGATGTAATGCAACAGGGAGAGTCAGGGCTGCCAGTGTCAGTGGAATTGCTGTTCGAGAGGATACAGTGTGTGTTGATGCTGGGGTCAGAAGGTTGCATGCATTGAATTCACTCACGTTATGGTGAATTGAATGTCAGCATCCTTGTGGCCCCAGCAGCAGTGGGGTGGGGCATTTGGTGTTTGGGCCGTAGGTGGACTTGACTGTGGTGAAGAATCCTCGCACATCATGGCTTTCAGCCAGTTGCTGAATCGACTGTGTTTTCTCCACCCACCATCTATCCTTTAGGGCATGGGTTTTTTGTTGGACCTCGGCCTTAAGCCGTCTGTAATGCTGCTTTGCTGCTCCCGAGTTGGATTGTTGTTTTAGGCTCAGAAATGCTCTACGCTTGCTATTTATTAGCTCTTTGATCTCCTGGTCATTTTCATTAAACCAGTCCTGGTATTTTCTGGTTGAGTGACCGAGCGTCTCCTTGCAGACACTGGTTATAGAGGCCTGGAGGGCAGACCAAGCGCTGTGGGCATTCTGCGTCTCGGGGTCATCAAGGCACGCCAGGTTGGCAGTGAGGCGCTGACTGTATAGGGCACTCTTAGCTGGGTCTTTGAGTGCCCCGGCGTTGATTTTTCAGCGGCACTGCTTCTGCTGCCAGCGTCGCTTTGGGGTTATGTTGATGTCGATGATGGGTCGGATTAGGCGGTGGTCCGTCCAGCAGTGGTCAGCTCCTGTCATGGCGCGGGTGATGCGCACATCCTTGCGATCCCTGGCTTGGACGATGACCTAGTCGGGCAGGTGCCAGTGTTTGGAGTGAGGGTGTTGCCATGATGTCTTGTACTTGTCCCTCTGGTGGAACAAGGTGTTGGTGATGACAAGGTCGTGTTCTAGGCATTATGTCAGAAGTAGGGTACCGCTGGAGTTGGTTTTCCCAACCGATCTCTGCTGATCATGCCTCCCCAGAGCTCGGGGAGACACTCATCAAGGACACCGAGGCAGTCAGGACCCACTGGAAGGAGCACTTCGAAGATCTCCTGAACCGAGACTCTGCCTTTGACTCGAGTGTCCTCGACTCCATCCCACAGCATGCCACCCGCCACCATCTCAGCACAGCCCCAGCCCCGCATGAGATAGAAAGGGCCAACTGTCAGCTCAAGAACAACAGGCAATGGGAGCAGATGAAATAACCGCTGAGGCACGAAATATGGCAGAGAGGCACTACTGGCAGGTATGCATGACCTCATCTCTCTCATATGCAGGGAGGAGAGCATGCCGAGAGATCTCAGAGATGCAGTAATTGTGACCATCTTTAAAAAAGGGGACAAGTCCGACAGCGGCAACGACAGAGGAATCTCCCTGTTATTAGCCACTCGGAAAGTCATCGTTTGAATCCTCCTCAACCGCCTTCTCCCTATGGCTGAGGAGATCCTCCCGGAGTCACAGTGCGGATTCCGTCCACTATGGGGTATAACGGACATGATCTTTACAATGCGACAACTGCGGGAAAAATGCAGGGAGCAGCACCAACCCTTGTACATGGCCTTCTTTGACACTGTTAACCGTGAGGGACTATGGAGCGTTTCGGTTGCCCCCAAATGTTTGTCACCATCCTCCGCCTGCTCCAATACAACGTGAAAACCGTGATCCAGACCAACGGATCCATTACAGATCCATTCCACATCCAGACTGGGATCAAGCAGGGCTGCGTCATCACCACAAACCTCTTCTCGATCTTCCTTGCTGCAATGCTCCACCTCACACTCAACAAGCTCCCCGCTGAAGTGGAATTAAACTATAGAACCAGTGGGAACCTATTTAACCTTCGTCACCCCCAGGCCAGATCCAAGGCCGCCCCAACCTCTGTCGTCGAGCTACAGTACGCGGACAACGCTTGCGCCTGCGCACATTCAGAGGCTGAACTCCAAGTCATAGTCAACATCTTCACTGAGGCATACGAAAGCATGGGCCTTACACTAAACATCTGTAAGACAAAGGTCCTCCACCGACCTGACCCGGCCACACAGCACTGCCACTCAGTCATCAAGACCCACGGCGCGACCCTGGACAACGTGGACCATTTCCCATACCTCGGGAGCCTCTTATCAACAAGGGCAGACATCGACGACGAGATTCAACACCGCCTTCAGTGCACCAGTGCAGCCTTCGGCCGCCTCAGGAAGAGAGTGTTCGAAGATCAGGCCCGCAAAACTGGCTTCAAACTTATGGTCTACAGGGCTGTAGTGATATCCACTCTCCGGTATGGCTTAGAGACATGGACCATGTACAGTAGACATCTCAAGTCGCTGGAAAAATACCACCAATGATGTCTCCGCAAGATCCTGCAAATCTCCTGGGAGGACAGATGCACCAACGTTAGTGTCCTCGCCCAGGCCAACATCCCCAGCATCAAAGCGCTGACCATACTTCACCAGCTCCGTTGGGTGGGCTGCATTGTCCGCATGCCCGACACAAGACTCCCAAAGCAAGTGCTCTATTCGGAACTCCTACACGGCAAGCGAGCTCCAGATGGGCAGAGGAAACGTTACAAGGACACCGTCAAAGCCTCCTTGATAAAGTGCAACATCCCCAGCGGCACTTGGGATTCCCTGGAAAAAGACCGCCCTAAGTGGAGGAAGTGCATCCGGGAGGGCGTTGAGCACCTCGAGTCTCGTCGCTGAGAGCATGCAGGAAACAAGCGCAGGTAGCGGAAGGAGCGTGCGGCAAACCTGTCCCACGCACCCCTTCCCTCAACGACTATCTGTCCCACCTGTGACAGAGACTGTAATTCCCGTACTGGACTGTTCAGTCAGATGAGAACTCACTTTTAGAGTGGAAGCAAGTCTTCCTCGATTCCGAGGGACTGCCTATGATGATGATCATGATGACCCCAGCATCAACACACACGACATCCTCTGGAACAGCGGTTCCACGAGCAACACGGAGAAGGACTTGCCTTTCTGAAACCAAACAATAGCAAGCACTGAGCTCAACATATATCACGACATTCACTATGCAGGCCTCTGGGTACACCTTCAGCAAGTGTTCCAAGTCCGTGACTGCCTCTCCCCCCGGGAACTCACTGACCGCACTCCCCGGGCACTCACTGACCACTCTCCCTGGGCACTCTCTGACCACTCTCGCCGGGCACTCTCTGACCACTCTCGCCGGGCACTCTCTGACCACTCTCCCTGAGAACTCACTGACCACTCTCCCTGAGAACTCACTGACCACTCTCCCTGGGCACTCACTGACCACTGTCCGTCACGGGCACTCACAGACCACTCTCCCTGAGAACTCACTGACCACTCTCCCCGGGCACTCACTGACCACTCTCCCTGGGCACTCACTGACCACTGTCCGTCACGGGCACTCACAGACCACTCTCCCCGGGCACTCACTGACCACTCTCCCCGGGCACTCACTGACTACTCTCCCCGGGCACTCACTGACCTCTCTCCCCGCGGGCACTCACGAACCACTCCCCCCGGGCACTCAATGACCACTCCCCCCGGGCACTCACTGACCAGTCTCCCCGGGCACTCACTGACCACTCTCCCCCATGGGCACTCACTGACCAGTCTCCCCCATGGCAATCAATGACCACTCTCTCCCCTGGGCACTCACTGACCAGTCTCCCCCCCGGGCACTCACTGACCAATCTCCTCGGGCAGTCACTGACCACTCTCCTCGGGCACTCACAGACCACTCTCCCCGGGCACTAACTGACCACTCCCCCCACGCACTCACTGACCATTCTCCCCCCGGGCACTCACTGACCACTCTCCCCGGGCACTCACTGACCACTCCCTCCCAGGCACTCACTGACCACTCTCCACCAGGCACTCAATGACCACTCTCCCTGGGAACTCACTGGCCACTCTCCCCGGGCATACACTGACCACTCTCCCCGGGCATACACTGACCAGTCCTCCCCACGGGCACTCAATGACCACTCTCTCCCCGGGCACTCACTGACCAGTCTCCCCCCCGGGCACTCACTGACCACTCTTCCCCCGGGCACTCACTGACCGCTCTCCCCATGGGCACTCAATGACCACTCTCTCCCCTGGGCACTCACTGACCAATCTCCCCCCGGGCACTCACTAACCAATCTCCCCCCGGGCACACGCTGACCAATCTCCCTCTCGGCACTCACTGACCACTCTCTCGTCTAGGCAATCAATGACCACTCTCTCCCTGGGCACTCACTGACCACTCTCCCTCTGGACACTCACTGACCACTCTCTCCCATGGGCACTCACTGACCACTCTCCCCTCAGTCACTCACAGACCACTCTCTCCCCGGGCACTCACTGACCACTCTCTCCCCGGGCACTCACTGACCACTCTCCCCCATGGGCACTCACTGACCACTCTCCCCCATGGCAATCAATGACCACTCTCTCCCCTGGGCACTCACTGACCAGTCTCCCCCGGGCACTCACTGACCAATCTCCTCGGGCAGTCACTGACCACTCTCCTCGGGCACTCACAGACCACTCTCCCCGGGCACTAACTGACCACTCCCCCCACGCACTCACTGACCACTCTCCCCCCGGGCACTCACTGACCACTCTCCCCCCGGGCACTCACTGACCACTCTCCTCAGGCACTCACTGACCACTCTCCTCAGGCACTCACTGAACACTCTCCCACAGCCACTCACTGACCGCTCTATCACCGGTCACTCACTGACTGCTCTCCCCCCCGGGCACTGAATGACCACTCTCCCTGGGCACTCACTGACCAATCTCCCCCGGGCACTCACTGACCACTCTTCCCCGGACACTCACTGACCACTCTCACCCCGGGCACACACTGACCACTCTCCCCGGGCACTAACTGACCACTCCCCCCACGCACTCACTGACCACTCTCTCCCCCGGGCACTCACTGACCAATCTCCCACCGGGCACTCACTGACCACTCTCTTCAGGCACTCACAGACCACTCTCTCCCACGGGCACTCACTGACCACTCTCCCCCCAGGCACTGACTGACCACTCTCCCCACGGGCACTCACTGACCACTCTCCTCAGGCACTCACTGACCACGCTCCTCGGGCACTTACTGACCACTCTTCCCCAGCCACTCACTGACCGCTCTATCACCGGGCACTCACTGACCGTTCTCCCCCCCGGGCACTTAATGACCACTCTCCATGGGCACTCACTGACCAATCTCCCCCGGGCACTCACTGACCACTCTTCCCCGGACACTCACTGACCACTCTCCCCCCGGGCACACACTGACCACTGTCCCCGGGCACTCACTGACCACTCTCCCCGGGGCACTCACTGACCATTCTCCCCCCCGTGCACTCGCTGACCACTCTAGCCCCGGGCATTCACTGACCTCTCTCCCTCCCGGGCACTCACTGACCACTATCCCCGGGCACTCTCAGACCACTCTCCCCTCGGGCACTCACTGACCACTCTCCCCCATGGGCACTCACTGACCACACTCCCCTCAGTCACTCACAGACCACTCTCTCCCCGGGCACTCACTGACCACTCTCTCCCCGGGCACTCACTGACCACTCTCCTCCATGGGCACTCACTGACCAATCTCCCCCATGGCACTCACTGACCACTCTCTCCCCTGGGCACTCACTGACCAATCTCCCCCCGGGCACTCACTGACCAATCTCCCCCTGGGCACTCGCTGACTAATCTCCCTCTGGGCACTCGCTGACATCTCTCTCCCCTGGGCAATCAATGACCACTCTCTCCCTGGGCACTCACTGACCACTCTCCCCCTGGGCACTCACTGACCACTCTCCCCCATGGGCACTCACTGACCACTCTCCCGTCAGTCACTCACAGACCACTCTCTCCCCGGGCACTCACAGACCACTCTCCACTCGGGCACCCACTGATGACTCTCACCAGGGCACTCACTGACCTCTCTCCCAGCGGGCACTCACTGACCTCTCTCCCTCCCGGGCACTCACTGACCACTCTCCCCCCGGGCACCCACTGATGACTCTCCCCCGGGCACTCACTGACCTCTCTCCCAGCGGGCACTCACTGACCGCTCCCCCTCAGGCACTCACTGACCACTCTCCCCCGGGCACTCACTGACCACTCTCACTGGGAACTCACTGACCACTCTCCCTGGGCACTCACTGACCAGTCTCCCCCCCCCGGGCACTCACTGACCAATCTCCTCAGGCACTCACTGACCACTCTCCTCGGGCACTCACAGACCACTCTCTCCGGGCACTAACTGACCACTCCCCCACGCACTCACTGACCACTCTCTCCCCCGGGCACTCACTGACCTATCTCCCACCGGGCACTCACTGACCACTCTATTCAGGCACTCACAGACCACTCTCTCCCCCGGGCACTCACTGACCATTCTCCCCCCGGGCACTGACTGACCACTCTCCCCACAGGCACTCACTGACCACTCTCCTCAGGCACTCACTGACCACTGTCCTCGGGCACTCACTGACCACTCTCCCCGGGCACTAACTAACCACTCCCCCCACGCATTCACTGACCACTCTCTCCTCCGGGCACTCGCTGACCACTCTATCACCGGGCACTCACTGACCGTTCTCCCCCCCGGGCACTTAATGACCACTCTCCCTGGGCACTCACTGACCAATCTCCCCCGGGCACTCACTAACAAGTCTTCCCCGGACACTCACTGACCACTCTCCCCCCGGGCACACACTGACCACTCTCCCCGGGCACTCACTGACCACTCTCCACCGGGGCACTCACTGACCATTCTCCCCCCCGGGCACTCACTGACCACTCTAGCCCCGGGCATTCACTGACCTCTTTCCCTCCCGGGCACTCACTGACCACTCTCCCCGGGCACTCACTGACCAGTCTCCCCCCCGGGCACTCAATGACCACGCTCTCCCCGGGCACTCACTGACCAGTCTCCCCCCCGGGCACTCACTGACCAATCTCCTCGGGCACTCACTGACCACTATCCCCCCGGGCACACACTGACCACTGTCCCAGGGCACTCACTGACCACTCTCCCCCGGGGCACTCACTGACCATTCTGCCCCCCGGGCACTCGCTGACAACTCTAGCCCCGGGCATTCACTGACCTCTCTCCCTCCCGGGCACTCACTGACCACTCTCTCCCCGGGCACTCACAGACCACTCTCCCCTCGGGCACTCACTGACCACTCTCCCCCATGGGCACTCACTGACCACTCTCCCCTCAGTCACTCACAGACCACTCTCTCCCCGGGCACTCACTGACCACTCTCTCCACGGGCACTCACTGACCACTCTCCCCCATGGGCACTCACTGACCACTCTCCCCGGGCACTCACTGACCACTCTCCACCGGGGCACTCACTGACCATTCTCCCCCCCGGGCATTCGCTGACCACTCTAGCCCCGGGCATTCACTGACCTCTCTCCCTCCCGGGAACTCACTGACCACTCTCCCCGGGCACTCACTGACCAGTCTCCCCCCCGGGCACTCACTGACCACTCTCTCCCCGGGCACTCACTGACCAGTCTCCCCCCCGGGCACTCACTGACCAATCTCCTCGGACACTCACTGACCACTCTCCCCCCGGGCACACACTGACCAATGTCCCCGGGCACTCACTGACCACACTCCCCCGGGGCACTCACTGACCATTCTCCCCCCCGGGCACTCGCTGACCACTCTAGCCCCGGGCATTCACTGACCTCTCTCCCTCCCGGGCACTCACTGACCACTATCCCCGGGCACTCACAGACCACTCTCTCCTCGGGCACTCACTGACCACTCTCCCCTCAGTCACTCACAGACCACTCTCTCCCCGGGCACTCACTGACCACTCTGTCCCCGGGCACTCACTGACCACTCTCCCCCATGGGCACTCACTGACCACTCTCCCCCATGGCACTCACTGACCACTCTCTCCCCTGGGCACTCACTGACCAATCTCCCCCCAGGCACTCACTGACCAATCTCCCCCCGGGCACTCGCTGACCAATCTGCCTCTGGGCACTCGCTGACCACTCTCTCCCCTGGGCAATCAATGACCACTCTCTCCCTGGGCACTCACTGACCACTCTCCCCCAGAAACTCACTGACCACTCTCCCCCATGGGCACTCACTGACCACTCTCACCTCAGTCACTCACAGACCACTCTCTCCCCGGGCACTCACAGACCACTCTCCACTCGGGCACTCAGTGACCACTCTCCCCCGGGCATTCACTGACCACTCCCCCTGGGCACTCACTGACCTCTCTCCCTCCCGGGCACTCACTGACCACTCTCCCCAGGCACTCACTGACCACTCTCCCCCCGGGCACCCACTGATGACTCTCCCCCGGGCACTCACTGACCTCTCTCCCAGCGGGCACTCACTGACCTCTCTCCCTCCCGGGCACTCACTGACCACTCCCCCCGGGCACTCACTGACCACTCTCCCCCCGGGCACCCACTGATGACTCTCCCCCGGGCACTCACTGACCTCTCTCCCAGCGGGCACTCTGACCGCTCCCCCTCAGGCACTCACTGACCACTCTCCCCCGGGCACTCACTGACCACTCTCACTGGGAACTCACTGACCACTCTCCCTGGGCACTCACGGACCAGTCTCCCCCCCGGTCACTCACTGACCTATCTCCTCGGGCACTCACTGACCACTCTCCACTCGGGCACTCAGTGACCACTCTCCCCCGGGCATTCACTGACCACTCCCCCTGGGCACTCATTGACCTCTCTCCCTCCCGGGCACTCACTGACCACTCTCCCCGGGCACTCACTGACCACTCTTCCCCCGGGCACCCACTGATGACTCTCCCCCGGGCACTCACTGACCTCCCTCCCAGCGGGCACTCACTGACCTCTCTCCCTCCCGGGCACTCACTGACCACTCCCCCCGGGCACTCACTAACCACTCTCCCCCCGGGCACCCACTGATGACTCTCCCCCGGGCACTCACTGACCTCTCTCCCAGCGGGCACTCACTGACCGCTCCCCCTCAGGCACTCACTGACCACTCTCCCCCGGGCACTCACTGACCACTCTCACTGGGAACTCACTGACCACTCTCCCTGGGCACTCACGGACCAGTCTCCGCCCCGGGCACTCACTGACCTATCTCCTTGGGCACTCACTGACCACTCTCCTCGGGCACTCACAGATCACTCTCCCCGGGCACTAACTGACCACTCCCCCCACGCACTCACTGACCACTCTCTCCCCCGGGCACTCACTGACCTAACTCCCACCGGGCACTCACTGACCACTCTCTTCAGGCACTCACAGACCACTTTCTCCCCCGGGCACTCACTGACCACTCTCACCCCGGGCACTGACTGACCACTCTCCCCTCGGGCACTGACTGACCACTCTCCCCCCGGGCACTCACTGACCACTCTCCTCAGGCACTCACTGACCACTCTCCTCGGGCACTCACTGACCACTCTCCCCGGGCACTAACTGACCACTCCCCCCACGCACTCACTGACCATTCTCCCCCCCGGGCACTTAATGACCACTCTCCCTGGGCACTCACTGACCAATCTCCCCCGGGCACTCACTGACCACTCTTCCCCGGACACTCACTGACCACTCTCCCCCCCGGGCACATACTGACCACTCTCCCCGGGCACTCACTGACCACTCTCCACCGGGGCACTCACTGACCATTCTCCCCCCCGGGCACTCGCTGACCACTCTAGCCCCGGGCATTCACTGACCTCTCTCCCTCCCAGGCACTCACTGACCACTCTCACCAGGCACTCACTGACCAGTCTCCCCCCCGGGCACTCACTGACCAATCTCCTCGGGCACTCACTGACCACTCTCCCCCCGGGCACTCACTGACCACTCTCCCCCAGCCACTCACTGACCGCTCTATCACCGGGCACTCACTGACTGTTCTCCCCCCCCGGGCACTGAATGACCACTCTGGCTGGGCACTCACTGACCAATCTCCCCCGGGCACTCACTGACCACTCTTCCCCGGACACTCACTGACCACTCTCCCCCCAGGCACACACTGACCACTCTCCCCGGGTACTAACTGACCACTCCCCCCACGCACTCACTGACCAATCTCCCACCGGGCACTCACTGACCTCTCTCTTCAGGCACTCACAGACCACTCTCTCCCCCGGGCACTCACTCACCACTCTCCCCCCGGGCACTCACTGACCACTCTCCCCCCGGGCACTCACTGACCACTCTCCTCAGGCACTCACTGACCACTCTCCTCGGGCACTCACTGACCACTCTTCCCCAGCCACTCACTGACCGCTCTATCACCGGACACTCACTGACCGTTCTCCCCCCCGGGCACTTAATGACCACTCTCCATGGGCACTCACTGACCAATCTCCCCCGGGCACTCACTGACCACTCTTCCCCAGATACTCACTGACCACTCTCCCCCCGGGCACACACTGACCACTGTCCCCGGGCACTCACTGACCACTCTCCTCCGGGGCACTCACTGACCATTCTCCCCCCCGGGCACTCGCTGACCACTCTAGCCCCGGGCATTCACTGACCTCTTTCCCTCCCGGGCACTCACTGACCACTATCCCCGGGCACTCACAGACCACTCTCCCCTCGGGCACTCACTGACCACTCTCCCCCGGGCATTCACTGACCACTCCCCCGGGCACTCACTGACCTCTCTCCCTCCCGGACGCTCACTGACCACTATCCCCGGGCACTCACTGACCACTCTCCCCCGGGCATTCACTGACCACTCCCCCTCGGCACTCACTGACCTCTCTCCCTCCCGGGCACTCACTGACCACTCTCACCCCGGGCACTCACTGACCACTCTGCCCCCGGGCACTCACTGACCACTCTCCCCCCGGGCACTCACTGACCACTCTCCTCAGGCACTCACTGACCACTCTCCCACAGCCACTCACTGACCGCTCGATCACCGGGCACTCACTGACTGTTCTCCCCCCGGGCACTGAATGACCACTCTCCCTGGGCACTCACTGACCAATCTCCCCCGGGCACTCACTGACCACTCTTCCCCGGACACTCACTGACCACTCTCCCCCCGGGCACACACTGACCACTCTCCCCGGGCACTAACTGACCACTCCCCCCACGCACTCACTGACCACTCTCTCCCCCGGGCACTCACTGACCAATCTCCCACCGGGCACTCACTGACCACTCTCTTCAGGCACTCACAGACCACTCTCTCCCCCAGGCACTCACTGACCACTCTCACCCCGGGCACTGACTGACCACTCTCCCCCCGGGCACTCACTGACCACTCTCCTCGGGCACTCACTGACCACTCTCCAACCGGGCACTGACTGACCACTCTCCCCCCGGGCACTCAATGACCACTCTCCTCGGGCACTCACTGACCACTGTTCCCCAGCCACTCACTGACCGCTCTATCACCGGGCACTCACTGACCGTTCTCCCCCCCGGGCACTTAATGACCACTCTCCCTGGGCACTCACTGACCAATCTCCCCCGGGCACTCACTGACCACTCTCCCCCCGGGCACACACTGACCACTGTCCCCGGGCACTCACTGACCACTGTCCCCGGGCACTCACTGACCACTCTCCCCCGGGGCACTCACTGACCATTCTCCCCCCCGGGCACTCGCTGACCACTCTAGCCCCGGGCATTCACTGACCTCTCTCCCTCCCGGGCACTCACTGACCACAATCCCCGGGCACTCACAGACCACTCTCCCCTCGTGCACTCACTGACCACTCTCCCCCATGGGCACTCACTGACCACTCTCCCCTCAGTCACTCACATACCACTCTCTCCCCGGGCACTCACTGACCACTCTCTCCCCGGGCACTCACTGACCACTCTCCCCCATGGGCACTCACTGACCACTCTCCCCCATGGCACTCACTGACCACTCTCTCCCCTGGGCACTCACTGACCACTCCCTCCCCGGGCACTCACTGACCACTCTCCCCCATGGGCACTCACGGACCAGTCTCCCCCCCGGGCACTCACTGACCTAACTCCTCGGGCACTCACTGACCACTCTCCTCGGGCACTCACAGACCACTCTCCCCGGGCACTAACTGACCACTCCCCCCACGCACTCACTGACCACTCTCTCCCCCGGGCACTCACTGACCTATCTCCCACCGGGTACTGACTGACCACTCTCCCCCAGGGCACTCACTGACCACTCTCTTCAGGCACTCACAGACCACTCTCTCCCCCGGGCACTCACTGACCACTCTCACCCCGGGCACTGACTGACCACTCTCCCCCCGGGCACTCACTGACCACTCTCCTCAGGCACTCACTGACCACTCTCCTCGGGCACTCACTGACCACTCTCCCCGGGCACTAACTGACCACTCCCCCCACGCACTCACTGACCACTCTCTCCCCCGGGCACTCGCTGACCACTCTATCACCGGGCACTCACTGACCATTCTCCCCCCCGGGCACTTAATGACCACTCTCCCTGGGCACTCACTGACCAATCTCCCCCAGGCACTCACTGACCACTCTTCCCCGGACACTCACTGACCACTCTCCCCCCCGGGCACACACTGACCACTCTCCCCGGGCACTCACTGACCACTCTCCACCGGGGCACTCACTGACCATACTCCCCCCCGGGCACTCGCTGACCACTCTAGCCCTGGGCATTCACTGACCTCTCTCCCTCCCGGGCACTCACTGACCACTCTCACCAGGCACTCACTGACCAGTCTCCCCCCCGGGCACTCACTGACCACTCTCTCCCCGGGCACTCACTGACCAGTCTCCCCCCCGGGCACTCACTGACCAATCTCCTCGGGCACTCACTGACCACTCTCTTCAGGCACTCACAGACCACTCTCACCCCGGTCACTCACTGACCACTCTCCCCCCGGGCACTGACTGACCACTCTCCCCCCGGGCACTCACTGACCACTCTCCCCCAGCCACTCACTGACCGCTCTATCACCGGGCACTCACTGACTGTTCTCCCCCCGGGCACTGAATGACCACTCTCCCTGGGCACTCACTGACCAATCTCCCCCGGGCACTCACTGACCACTCTTCCCCGGACACTCACTGACCACTCTCCCCCCGGGCACACACTGACCACTCTCCCCGGGCACTAACTGACCACTCCCCCCACGCACTCACTGACCACTCTCTCCCCCGGGCACTCACTGACCAATCTCCCACCGGGCACTCACTGACCACTCTCTTCAGGCACTCACAGACCACTCTCTCCCCCGGGCACTCACTCACCACTCTCCCCCCGGGCACTGACTGACCACTCTCCCCCCGGGCACTCACTGACCACTCTCCTCAGGCACTCACTGACCACTCTCCTCGGGCACTCACTGACCACTCTTCCCCAGCCACTCACTGACCGCTCTATCACCGGACACTCACTGACCGTTCTCCCCCCCGGGCACTTAATGACCACTCTCCATGGGCACTCACTGACCAATCTCCCCCGGGCACTCACTGACCACTCTTCCCCAGATACTCACTGACCACTCTCCCCCCAGGCATACACTGACCACTGTCCCCGGGCACTCACTGACCACTCTCCTCCGGGGCACTCACTGACCATTCTCCCCCCCGGGCACTCGCTGACCACTCTAGCCCCGGGCATTCACTGACCTCTCTCCCTCCCGGGCACTCACTGACCACTATCCCCGGGCACGCACAGACCACTCTCCCCTCGGGCACTCACTGACCACTCTCTCCCGGGCATTCACTGACCACTCCCCCGGGCACTCACTGACCTCTCTCCCTCGCGGACGCTCACTGACCACTATCCCCGGGCACTCACTGACCACCATCCCCCGGGCATTCACTGACCACTCCCCCTCGGCACTCACTGACCTCTCTCCCTCCCGGGCACTCACTGACCACTCTCCCCGGGCACTCACTGACTAGTCTCCCCCCCGGGCACTCACTGACCACTCTCTCCCCGGGCACTCACTGACCACTCTCCCCCCCGGGCACTTACTGACCAATCTCCTCGGGCACTCACTGACCACTCTCCTCGGGCACTCACAGATCACTCTCCCCGGGCACTAACTGACCACTCCCCCCACGCACTCACTGACCAGTCTCTCCCCCGGGCACTCACTGACCAATCTTCCACCGGGCACTCACTGACCACTCTCTTCAGGCACTCACAGACCACTCTCCCCCCCGGGCACTCACTGACCGCTCTCCTCAGGCACTCACTGACCACTGTTCCCCAGCCACTCACTGACCGCTCTATCACCGGGCACTCACTGACCGTTCTCCCCCCCGGGCACTTAATGACCACTCTCCCTGGGCACTCACTGACCAATCTCCCCCGGGCACTCACTGACCACTCTCCCCCCGGGCACACACTGACCACTGTCCCCGGGCACTCACTGACCACTGTCCCCGGGCACTCACTGACCACTCTCCCCCGGGGCACTCACTGACCATTCTCCCCCCCGGGCACTCGCTGACCACTCTAGCCCCGGGCATTCACTGACCTCTCTCCCTCCCGGGCACTCACTGACCACAATCCCCGGGCACTCACAGACCACTCTCCCCTCGTGCACTCACTGACCACTCTCCCCCATGGGCACTCACTGACCACTCTCCCCTCAGTCACTCACATACCACTCTCTCCCCGGGCACTCACTGACCACTCTCTCCCCGGGCACTCACTGACCACTCTCCCCCATGGGCACTCACTGACCACTCTCCCCCATGGCACTCACTGACCACTCTCTCCCCTGGGCACTCACTGACCACTCCCTCCCCGGGCACTCACTGACCACTCTCCCCCATGGGCACTCACGGACCAGTCTCCCCCCCGGGCACTCACTGACCTAACTCCTCGGGCACTCACTGACCACTCTCCTCGGGCACTCACAGACCACTCTCCCCGGGCACTAACTGACCACTCCCCCCACGCACTCACTGACCACTCTCTCCCCCGGGCACTCACTGACCTATCTCCCACCGGGCACTGACTGACCACTCTCCCCCCGGGCACTCACTGACCACTCTCTTCAGGCACTCACAGACCACTCTCTCCCCCGGGCACTCACTGACCACTCTCACCCCGGGCACTGACTGACCACTCTCCCCCCGGGCACTCACTGACCACTCTCCTCAGGCACTCACTGACCACTCTCCTCGGGCACTCACTGACCACTCTCCCCGGGCACTATCTGACCACTCCCCCCACGCACTCACTGACCACTCTCTCCCCCGGGCACTCGCTGACCACTCTATCACCGGGCACTCACTGACCATTCTCCCCCCCGGGCACTTAATGACCACTCTCCCTGGGCACTCACTGACCAATCTCCCCCAGGCACTCACTGACCACTCTTCCCCGGACACTCACTGACCACTCTCCCCCCCGGGCACACACTGACCACTCTCCCCGGGCACTCACTGACCACTCTCCACCGGGGCACTCACTGACCATTCTCCCCCCCGGGCACTCGCTGACCACTCTAGCCCCGGGCATTCACTGACCTCTCTCCCTCCCGGGCACTCACTGACCACTCTCACCAGGCACTCACTGACCAGTCTCCCCCCCGGGCACTCACTGACCACTCTCTCCCCGGGCACTCACTGACCAGTCTCCCCCCCGGGCACTCACTGACCAATCTCCTCGGGCACTCACTGACCACTCTCTTCAGGCACTCACAGACCACTCTCACCCTGGGCACTCACTGACCACTCTCCCCCCGGGCACTGACTGACCACTCTCCCCCCGGGCACTCACTGACCACTCTCCCCCAGCCACTCACTGACCGCTCTATCACCGGGCACTCACTGACTGTTCTCCCCCCCGGGCACTGAATGACCACTCTCCCTGGGCACTCACTGACCAATCTCCCCCGGGCACTCACTGACCACTCTTCCCCGGACACTCACTGACCACTCTCCCCCCGGGCACACACTGACCACTCTCCCCGGGCACTAACTGACCACTCCCCCCACGCACTCACTGACCACTCTCTCCCCCGGGCACTCACTGACCAATCTCCCACCGGGCACTCACTGACCACTCTCTTCAGGCACTCACAGACCACTCTCTCCCCCGGGCACTCACTCACCACTCTCCCCCCGGGCACTGACTGACCACTCTCCCCCGGGCACTCACTGACCACTCTCCTCAGGCACTCACTGACCACTCTCCTCGGGCACTCACTGACCACTCTTCCCCAGCCACTCACTGACCGCTCTATCACCGGACACTCACTGACCGTTCTCCCCCCCGGGCACTTAATGACCACTCTCCATGGGCACTCACTGACCAATCTCCCCCGGGCACTCACTGACCACTCTTCCCCAGATACTCACTGACCACTCTCCCCCCAGGCATACACTGACCACTGTCCCCGGGCACTCACTGACCACTCTCCTCCGGGGCACTCACTGACCATTCTCCCCCCCGGGCACTCGCTGACCACTCTAGCCCCGGGCATTCACTGACCTCTCTCCCTCCCGGGCACTCACTGACCACTATCCCCGGGCACTCACAGACCACTCTCCCCTCGGGCACTCACTGACCACTCTCTCCCGGGCATTCACTGACCACTCCCCCGGGCACTCACTGACCTCTCTCCCTCGCGGACGCTCACTGACCACTATCCCCGGGCACTCACTGACCACCATCCCCCGGGCATTCACTGACCACTCCCCCTCGGCACTCACTGACCTCTCTCCCTCCCGGGCACTCACTGACCACTCTCCCCGGGCACTCACTGACTAGTCTCCCCCCCGGGCACTCACTGACCACTCTCTCCCCGGGCACTCACTGACCACTCTCCCCCCCGGGCACTTACTGACCAATCTCCTCGGGCACTCACTGACCACTCTCCTCGGGCACTCACAGATCACTCTCCCCGGGCACTAACTGACCACTCCCCCCACGCACTCACTGACCAGTCTCTCCCCCGGGCACTCACTGACCAATCTTCCACCGGGCACTCACTGACCACTCTCTTCAGGCACTCACAGACCACTCTCCCCCCGGGCACTCACTGACCGCTCTCCTCAGGCACTCACTGACCACTCTCCCACAGCCACTCACTGACCGCTCTATCACCGGGCACTCACTGACTGTTCTCCCCCCCGGGCACTGAATGACCACTCTCCCTGGGCACTCACTGACCACTCCCCCTCGGCACTCACTGACCTCTCTCCCTCCCGGGCACTCACTGAGCACTCTCCCCGGGCACTCACTGACTAGTCTCCCCCCCGGGCACTCACTGACCACTCCCCCCACGCACTCACTGACCACTCTCTCCCCCGGGCACTCACTGACCAATCTCCCACCGGGCACTCACTGACCACTCTCTTCAGGCACTCACAGACCACTCTCTCCCCCGGGCACTCACTGACCACTCTCACCCCGGGCACTGACTGACCACTCTCCCCCCGGGCACTCACTGACCACTCTCCTCGGGCACTCACTGACCACTCTCCAACCGGGCACTGACTGACCACTCTCCCCCCGGGCACTCACTGACCACTCTCCTCGGGCACTCACTGACCACTCTTCCCCAGCCACTCACTGACCACTCTATCACCGGGCACTCACTGACCATTCTCCCCCCCGGGCACTTAATGACCACTCTCCCTGGGCACTCACTGACCAATCTCCCCCAGGCACTCACTGACCACTCTTCCCCGGACACTCACTGACCACTCTCCCCCCCGGGCACACACTGACCACTCTCCCCGGGCACTCACTGACCACTCTCCACCGGGGCACTCACTGACCATTCTCCCCCCCGGGCACTCGCTGACCACTCTAGCGCCGGGCATTCACTGACCTCTCTCCCTCCCGGGCACTCACTGACCACTCTCACCAGGCACTCACTGACCAGTCTCCCCCCCGGGCACTCACTGACCACTCTCTCCCCGGGCACTCACTGACCAGTCTCCCCCCCGGGCACTCACTGACCAATCTCCTCGGGCACTCACTGACCACTCTCTTCAGGCACTCACAGACCACTCTCACCCTGGGCACTCACTGACCACTCTCCCCCCGGGCACTGACTGACCACTCTCCCCCCGGGCACTCACTGACCACTCTCCCCCAGCCACTCACTGACCGCTCTATCACCGGGCACTCACTGACTGTTCTCCCCCCCGGGCACTGAATGACCACTCTCCCTGGGCACTCACTGACCAATCTCCCCCGGGCACTCACTGACCACTCTTCCCCGGACACTCACTGACCACTCTCCCCCCGGGCACACACTGACCACTCTCCCCGGGCACTAACTGACCACTCCCCCCACGCACTCACTGACCACTCTCTCCCCCGGGCACTCACTGACCAATCTCCCACCGGGCACTCACTGACCACTCTCTTCAGGCACTCACAGACCACTCTCTCCCCCGGGCACTCACTCACCACTCTCCCCCCGGGCACTGACTGACCACTCTCCCCCCGGGCACTCACTGACCACTCTCCTCAGGCACTCACTGACCACTCTCCTCGGGCACTCACTGACCACTCTTCCCCAGCCACTCACTGACCGCTCTATCACCGGACACTCACTGACCGTTCTCCCCCCCGGGCACTTAATGACCACTCTCCATGGGCACTCATTGACCAATCTCCCCCGGGCACTCACTGACCACTCTTCCCCAGATACTCACTGACCACTCTCCCCCCAGGCATACACTGACCACTGTCCCCGGGCACTCACTGACCACTCTCCTCCGGGGCACTCACTGACCATTCTCCCCCCCGGGCACTCGCTGACCACTCTAGCCCCGGGCATTCACTGACCTCTCTCCCTCCCGGGCACTCACTGACCACTATCCCCGGGCACTCACAGACCACTCTCCCCTCGGGCACTCACTGACCACTCTCTCCCGGGCATTCACTGACCACTCCCCCGGGCACTCACTGACCTCTCTCCCTCGCGGACGCTCACTGACCACTATCCCCGGGCACTCACTGACCACCATCCCCCGGGCATTCACTGACCACTCCCCCTCGGCACTCACTGACCTCTCTCCCTCCCGGGCACTCACTGACCACTCTCCCCGGGCACTCACTGACTAGTCTCCCCCCCGGGCACTCACTGACCACTCTCTCCCCGGGCACTCACTGACCACTCTCCCCCCCGGGCACTTACTGACCAATCTCCTCGGGCACTCACTGACCACTCTCCTCGGGCACTCACAGATCACTCTCCCCGGGCACTAACTGACCACTCCCCCCACGCACTCACTGACCAGTCTCTCCCCCGGGCACTCACTGACCAATCTTCCACCGGGCACTCACTGACCACTCTCTTCAGGCACTCACAGACCACTCTCCCCCCGGGCACTCACTGACCGCTCTCCTCAGGCACTCACTGACCACTCTCCCACAGCCACTCACTGACCGCTCTATCACCGGGCACTCACTGACTGTTCTCCCCCCCGGGCACTGAATGACCACTCTCCCTGGGCACTCACTGACCACTCCCCCTCGGCACTCACTGACCTCTCTCCCTCCCGGGCACTCACTGACCACTCTCCCCGGGCACTCACTGACTAGTCTCCCCCCCGGGCACTCACTGACCACTCCCCCCACGCACTCACTGACCACTCTCTCCCCCGGGCACTCACTGACCAATCTCCCACCGGGCACTCACTGACCACTCTCTTCAGGCACTCACAGACCACTCTCTCCCCCGGGCACTCACTGACCACTCTCACCCCGGGCACTGACTGACCACTCTCCCCCCGGGCACTCACTGGCCACTCTCCTCGGGCACTCACTGACCACTCTCCAACCGGGCACTGACTGACCACTCTCCCCCCGGGCACTCACTGACCACTCTCCTCGGGCACTCACTGACCACTCTTCCCCAGCCACTCACTGACCGCTCTATCACCGGGCACTCACTGACCGTTCTCCCCCCCGGGCACTTAATGACCACTCTCCCTTGGCACTCACTGACCAATCTCCCCCGGGCACTCACTGACCACTCTCCCCCCGGGCACACACTGACCACTGTCCCCGGGCACTCACTGACCACTCTCCCCCGGGGCACTCACTGACCATTCTCCCCCCCGGGCACTCGCTGACCACTCTAGCCCCGGGCATTCACTGACCTCTCTCCCTCCCGGGCACTCACTGACCACTATCCCCGGGCACTCACAGACCACTCTCCCCTCGGGCACTCACTGACCACTCTCCCCCATGGGCACTCACTGACCACTCTCCCCTCAGTCACTCACATACCACTCTCTAACCCGGGCACTCACTGACCACTCTCTCCCCGGGCACTCACTGACCACTCTCCCCCATGGGCACTCACTGACCACTCTCCCCCATGGCACTCACTGACCACTCTCTCCCCTGGGCACTCACTGACCACTCTCTCCCCGGGCACTCACTGACCACTCTCCCCGATGGGCACTCACAGACCACTCTCTCCTCAGGCACTCACTGACCACTCTCCTCGGGCACTCACTGACCACTCTTCCCCAGCCACTCACTGACTGCTCTATCACCGGGCACTCACTGACCGTTCTCCCCCCCGGGCACTTAATGACCACTCTCCCTGGGCACTCACTGACCAATCTCCCCCGGGCACTCACTGACCACTCTTCCCCAGACACTCACTGACCACTCTCCCCCCGGGCACACACTGACCACTGTCCCCGGGCACTCACTGACCACTCTCCCCCGGTGCACTCACTGACCATTCTCCCCCCGGGCACTCGCTGACCACTCTAGCCCCGGGCATTCACTGACCTCTCTCCCTCCCGGGCACTCACTGACCACTCTCCCCTCGGGCACTCACAGACCACTCTCCCCTCGGGCACTCACTGACCACTCTCCCCTCGGGCACTCACTGACCACTCTCCCCTGGGCATTCACTGACCACTCCCCCGGGCACTCACTGACCTCTCTCCCTCCCGGACGCTCACTGACCACTATCCCCGGGCACTCACTGACCACTCTCCCCCGGGCACTCACTGACCACTCTCCCCAGGCACTCACTGACCAGTCTCCCCCCCGGGCACTCACTGACCACTCTCTCCCCGGGCACTCACTGACCAGTCTCCCCCCCGGGCACTTACTGACCAATCTCCTCGGGCACTCACTGACCACTCTCCTCGGGCACTCACTGACCAATCTCCCACCGGGCACTCACTGACCACTCTCTTCAGGCACTCACAGACCACTCTCACTCCGGGCAGTCACTGACCACTCTCCCCCCGTGCACTCACTGACCACTCTCCCCCCGGGCACTCACTGACCACTCTCCCCTCGGGCACTCACAGACCACTCTCCCCTCGGGCACTCACTGACCACTCTCCCCTGGGCATTCACTGACCACTCCCCCGGGCACTCACTGACCTCTCTCCCTCCCGGACGCTCACTGACCACTATCCCCGGGCACTCACTGACCACTCTCCCCCGGGCATTCACTGACCACTCCCCCTCGGCACTCACTGACCTCTCTCCCTCCCGGGCACTCACTGACCACTCTCCCCGGGCACTCACTGACCAGTCTCCCCCCCGGGCACTCACTGACCACTCTCTCCCCGGGCACTCACTGACCAGTCTCCCCCCCGGGCACTTACTGACCAATCTCCTCGGGCACTCACTGACCACTCTCCTCGGGCACTCACTGACCAATCTCCCACCGGGCACTCACTGACCACTCTCTTCAGGCACTCACAGACCACTCTCACTCCGGGCAGTCACTGACCACTCTCCCCCCGGGCACTCACTGACCACTCTCCCCCCGGGCACTCACTGACCACTCTCCTCAGGCACTCACTGACCACTCTCCTCAGGCACTCACTGACCACTCTCCCCCAGCCACTCACTGACCGCTCTATCACCGGGCACTCACTGACTGTTTCCCCCCCGGGCACTGAATGACCACACTCCCTGGGCACTCACTGACCAATCTCCCCCGGGCACTCACTGACCACTCTTCCCCGGACACTCATTGACCAGTCTCCCCCCGGGCACACACTGACCACTCTCCCCGGGCACTCACTGACCACACTCCCCCGGGGCACTCACTGACCATTCTCCCCCCCCGGGCACTCGCTGACCACTCTAGCCCCGGACATTCACTGACCTCTCTCCCTCCCGGGCACTCACTGACCACTATCCCCGGGCACTCACAGACCACTCTCCCCTCGGGCACTCACTGACCACTCTCCCCCGGGCATTCACTGACCACTCCCCCTGGGCACTCACTGACCTCTCTCCCTCCCGGGCACTCACTGACCACTATCCCCGGGAACTCACTGACCACTCTCCCCCCGGGCACCCACTGATGACTCTCCCCCGGGCACTCACTGACCTCTCTCCCCACGGGCACTCAGGAAACACTCCCCCGGGCATTCACTGACCTCTCCCCCTCAGGCACTCACTGACCACTCTCTCCCCGGGCTCTCACTGACCACTCTCCCTGGGCACTCACTGACCACTCTCCTCCCGGGCACTCACTGACCACTCTCCCCCTGGGCACTCACTGACCAATCACCCCCCGAGCACTCACTGACCAATCTCCCCCCGGGCACTCGCTGACCAATCTCCCTCTGTGCACTCACTGACCACTCTCTCCCCTGGGCACTCACTGAACACTTTCTCCCTGGGCACTCACTGACCACTCTCCCCCTGGGCACTCACTGACCACTCTCCCCCATGGGCACTCACTGACCATTCTCCCCTCAGCCACTCACTGACCACTTTTTACCCGGTCACTCACTGACCATTCTCCCCCGGGCACTCACTGACCACTCTCCCCGGGCACCAACTGACCACTCTCTCCCTGGGCACTCACTGACCACTCTCCCCCCAGGCACACACTGACCACTCACACCGTGTGCACTCACTGACCACTCTCCCCTCGGGCACTCACGGCCACTCCCCCCCTCGGGCACTCACTGACCACTCTCCCACGGGCACTCACTGACCACTCTCCCACTGGGCACTCACTGACCACTCTCCCACTGGGCACTCACAGACCACTCTCCCCCGGGCACTCAATGACCACTCTCCCCCCGGGCACTCACTGACCACTCCACTGGGCACTCACTGACCTCTCTCCCTGAGCACTCACTGACCACTCACCCCCTGGGCACACACTGTCCACTCCCCCCGGGCACTCAATGAGCACTCTCCACCTGGGAACTCACTGACCACACTCCCCCCGGGCACTCACTGACCACTCTCCCCCCGGGCACTCACTGACCACTCTCCCCGGGCACTTACTGACCACTCTTCCCTGGGCACTCACTGTCAACTCTACACCCGGACTATCACTGACCACTCTCCTTGGGCACTCACTGACGACTCCCCCCGGGCACTCACTGACCACTCACCTCAGGCATTCACTGACCACTCTCCCCCCGGGCACTCACTGACCACTCTCCCCCGGGCACTCACTGACCACTCCCCCACGGGCACTCACTGAACACTCTCCCACTGGGCACTCACTGACCACTCTCCCCCGGGCACTCACTGACCACTCTCCCACAGGCACTCACTGACCACTCTCCCACTGGGCACTCACTGACCACTCTCCCCTGGGGCACTCACTGACCACTCCCACCGAGCACTTACTGACCACTCTCCCACAGGCACTCACTGACCACTCTCCCCCTGCACTCACTGATCACACTCCCCCCAGGCACTCACTGAACACTCTCCCACTGGGCACTCACTGACAACTCTACACCCGGGCACTCACTGACCACTCTCTCCCCGGGCACTCACTGAACATTCTCCCCGGGCACTCACTGAACATTCTCCCCGGGCACTCACAGACCGTTCTGCCCGAGCACTCACTGATCACTCTTCCGCCCGGCACTCACTGACCACTCTCCCCCCGGGCACTCACTGACCACTCCGACCGAGCACTCACTGACCACTCCTCCCGGGCACTCACTGAACACTCTCCCCGGGCACTCACTGACCGTTCTCCCCGAGCACTCACTGACCACTCTCCACCCGGTAACTCACTGATCACTTCCCCCAGACACTCACTGACCACACTCTCCACGGGCACTCACTGACAACTCTACACCCGGACTATCACTGACCACTCTCCCCGGGCACTCACTGACCAGTCTCCATCCGGGCACTCACTGACCACTCTCCCCCTGGGCACTCACTGACCACTCTCCCCCGGGCACTCACTGACCACTCCCACCGAGCACTCACTGACAACTCTAAACCCGGGCACTCACTGACCACTCTCCCCCCGGGCACTCACTGAACATTCTCCCCGGGCACTCACAGACCGTTCTCCCCAAGCACTCACTGATCACTCTCCCCGCAGGCACTCACTGACCACACTCCCCCCAGGCACTCACTGACCACACTCACCCGGGCACTTACTGACCACTCTTTCCTGGGCACTCACTTACAACTCTACACCTGGACACTCACAGACCACTCTCGACCAGACACTCACTGACTAGTCTCCCCCCGGGCACTCAATGAGCACTCTCCCCCTGGGCACTCACTGACCACACTCCCCCCGGGCACTCACTGACCACTCTCCCCCGGGCACTCACTGACCACTCTCTCTGGGCAATTACTGACCACTCTTCCCTGGGCACTCACTGTCAACTCTACACCCGGACTATCATTGACCACTCTCCTTGGGCACTCACTGACGACTCCCCCCGGGCACTCATTGACCACTCCCCCCGTGCACTCACTGACCACTTTCCCAGGGAACTCACTGACCACTCTCCCCCCAGGCACTCACTGACCACTCTCCCCCGGGCACTCACTGACCACTCTCCCCCCAAGCACTCACTGACCACTCTCCCCCGGGCACTCACTGACCACTCTCCCCCCCAGGCACTCACATCCACTCTCCCCCCAGGCACTCACTGACCACTCTCTCCCTGGGGACTCACTGACAACTCTTCCCCCACCAGGCACACACTGACCACTCACACCGTGTGCACTCACTGACCACTCTCCTCTCGGGCACTCACTGACCACACCCCCCCTCGGGCACTCACTGACCACTCTCCCACGGGCACTCACTGACCACTCTCCCTGGGCACTCACTGACCACTCTCCCACAGGTCACTCACTGACAACTCTCCCCCGGGCACTCAGTGACCACTCGCCACGGCACTCATTGACCACTCTCTCTCCGGGCACTCACTGACCACACTTCCCCCGGGCACTCAATGAGCACTCTCCCTCCGGACACTCACTGATCACTCTCCCCCCCGGTCACTCACTGACCACTCCCCCCGAGCACTCACTCACCATTCTGCCCCAGTCACTCATTGACCACTCTTCCCGGGCACTCACTGACGACTCCCCCCAGGCACTCACTGACCACTCACCTCGGGCACTCACTGACCACTCTCCCCCCGGGCACTCACTGATCACTCTCCCCCCAGGCACCAACTGACCACTCTCCCCCTGGGCACTCACTGACCACTCTCCCCCCCCAGGCACACACTGACCACTCACACCGTGTGCACTCACTGACCACTCTCCCCTCGGTCACTCATGACCACTCCCCCCCTTGGGCACTCACTGACCACTCTCCCACGGGCACTCACTGACCACTCTCCCCGGGCACTCACTGACTACTCTCCCACTGGGCACTCACTGACCACTCTCCCCTGGGCACTCACTGACCACTCTCCCCCCGGGCACTCACTGACCACTCCACTGGGCACTCACTGACCTCTCTCCCTGAGCACACACTGACCACTCACCCCCCGGGCACTCACTGACCACTCTCCCTGGGCACTCATGGCCACTCTCCCTGAGCACTCACTGACCACTCTCCCCCTGGGCACACACTGTCCACTCCCCCCGGGCACTCAATGAGCACTCTCCACCTGGGAACTCACTGACCACACTCCCCCCGGGCACTCACTGACCACTCTCCCTCCGGGCACTCACTGACCACTCTCCCCGGGCACTCACTGACCAATCTTCCTGAGCACTCACTGACCACTCCCCCCGAGCACTCACTCACCATTCTGCCCCAGTCACTCATTGACCACTCTTCCCGGGCACTCACTGACGACTCCCCCCAGGCACTCACTGACCACTCACCTCGGGCACTCACTGACCACTCTCCCCCCGGGCACTCACTGACCACTCTCCCCGGGCACTCACTGACCTCTCTTCCTGAGCACTCACTGACCACTCCCCCCCCGGGCACTCACTGAGCACTTTCCACCCGGGCACGAACTGATCACTTCCCCCGGACACTCACTGACCAGTCTCCCTCCGCGCACTGACATACCACTCTCCCTGGGCACTCACTGACGACTCTCCCCGGGCACTCACTGACCACTCTCCCTGATCACTCACTGACCACTCTCCCCCTGGGCACTCACTGACCACTCTCCCCCCAGGCATCAACTGACCACTCTCCTCCTGGGCACTCACTGACCACTCTCCCCCCCTAGGCACACACTGACCAATCACACCGTGTGCACTCACTGACCACTCTCCCCCCGGGCACTCACTGACCACTCCACTGGGCACTCACTGACCTCTCTCCCTGAGCACTCACTGACCACTCACCCCCCGGGCACTCACTGACCACTCTCCCTGGGCACTCATGGCCACTCTCCCTGAGCACTGACTGACCACTCTCCCCCTGGGCACACACTGTCCACTCCCCCCGGGCACTCAATGAGCACTCTCCACCTGGGAACTCACTGACCACACTCCCCCCGGGCACTCACTGACCACTCCCCCCCCGGGCACTCACTGACCACTCTCCCCGGGCACTGACTGACCACTCTTCCCTGGGCACTCACTGTCAACTCGACACCCGGACTATCACTGACCACTCTCCTTGGGCACTCACTGACGACTCCCCCCGGGCACTCACTGGCCACTCTCCCCCCGGGCACTCACTTAACACTCTCCTACCGGGCACTCACTTAACACTCTCCTACTGGGCACTCACTGACCACTCTCCCACTGGGCACTCACTGACCACTGTCCCACTGGGCACTCACTGAACACTCTCCCACTGGGCACTCACTGACCACTGTTCCACTGGGCAATCACTGACCACTCTCCCCGGGCACTCACTGATCACTCTGCCACGGGCACCCACTGACCACTCTCCCACTGGGCACTCACTGACCACTCTCCCCCGGGCACTCACTGACCACTCTTCCACTGGGCACTCACAGACTGTTCTCCCACTGGGCACTCACAGATCACTCTCCTGCCAGGCACTCAATGACCACTCTCCCCCCGGGCACTCACTGACCACTCCACTGGGCACTCACTGACCTCTACCCTGAGCATTCACTGACCACTCACCCCCTGGGCACACACTGTCCACTCCCCCCGTGCACTCGATGAGCACTCTCCACCTGGAAACTCACTGGCCACACTCCCCCCGGGCACTCACTGACCAAATCTCCCCCCGGGCACTCACTGACCACTCTCCCCGGGCACTTACTGACCACTCTTCCCTGGGCACTCACTGTCAACTCTACACCCGGACTATCACTGACCACTCTCCTTGAGCACTCACTGACGACTCCCCCCGGGCACTCACTGACCACTCACCTCGGGCATTCACTGACCACTCTCCCCCGGGCACTCACTGACCACTCTCCCACTGGCACTCACTGACCACTCCCCCACGGGCACTCACTGACCACTCTCCCACTGGGCACTCACTGACCACTCTCCCCCGGGCACTCACTGACCACTCTCCCACAGGCACTCACTGACCACTCTCCCACTGGGCACTCACTGACCACTCTCCCACGGGGCACTCACAGCCACTCTCCCCCGGGGCACTCACTGACCACTCCCACCGAGCACTTACTGACAACTCTACACCCAGGCACTCACTGACCACTCTCTCCCCGGGCACTCACTGACCACTCTCCCCGGGCACTCACTGAACATTCTCCCCGGGCACTCACATCCACTCTCCCCCCAGGCACTCACTGACCACTCTCTCCCTGGGGACTCACTGACAACTCTTCCCCCCCCAGGCACACACTGACCACTCACACCGTGTGCACTCACTGACCACTCTCCCCTCGGGCACTCACTGACCACTCCCCCACCTCGGGCACTCACTGACCACTCTCCCTGGGCACTCACTGACCAGTCTCCCCCGGGCACTCACTGACAACTCTCCCCCGGGCACTCACTGACCACTTCACTGGGCACTCATGGACACTCTCCCTGAGCACTCACTGACCACTCTCCCACTGGGCACTCACTGACCACTCTCCCCCAGGTACTCACTGACCACACACCCCCGGGCACTCACTGACCACTCTCCCACTGGGCACTCACTGACCACTCTCCCCCCGGGCACTCACTGAACATTCTCCCCGGGCACTCACAGACCGTTCTCCCCAAGCACTCACTGATCACTCTCCCCGCAGGCACTCACTGACCACACTCCCCCCAGGCACTCACTGACCACACTCACCCGGGCACTCACTGACCACTCTTCCCTGGGCACTTACTGACCACTCTTTCCTGGGCACTCACTCACAACTCGACACCCGGTCACTCACAGACCACTCTCCCCGGGCACTTACTGACCACTCTTCCCTGGGCACTCACTGTCAACTCTACACCCGGACTATCACTGACCACTCTCCTTGGGCACTCACTGACGACTCCCCCCGGGCACTCACTGACCACTCACCTCAGGCATTCACTGACCACTCTCCCCCCGGGCACTCACTGACCACTCTCCCCCGGGCACTCACTGACCACTCCCCCACGGGCACTCACTGACCACTCTCCCACTGGGCACTCACTGACCACTCTCCCCGGGCACTCACTGACCACTCTCACACAGGCACTCACTGACCACTCTCCCACTGGGCACTCACTGACCACTCTCCCCCGGGGCACTCACTGACCACTCCCACCGAGCACTTACTGACAACTCTACACCCAGGCACTCACTGACCACTCTCTCCCCGGGCACTCACTGACCACTCTCCCCGGGCACTCACTGAACATTCTCCCCGGGCACTCACATCCACTCTCCCCCCAGGCACTCACTGACCACTCTCTCCCTGGGGACTCACTGACAACTCTTCCCCCCCAGGCACACACTGACCACTCACACCGTGTGCACTCACTGACCACTCTCCCCTCGGGCACTCACTGACCACTCCCCCACCTCGGGCACTCACTGACCACTCTCCCTGGGCACTCACTGACCACTCTCCCTGGGCACTCACAGACCACTCTCCCCCCGGGCACTCACAGACCACTCTCCCTCCGGGCACTCACTGACCACTCTCCCCCTGGGCACTCACTGACCACTCTCCCCCTGGGCACACACTGTCCACTCCCCCCGGGTACTCAATGAGCACTCTCCACCTGGGAACTCACTGACCACACTCCCCCCGGGCACTCATTGACCACTCTCCCCCCGGGCACTCACTGACCACTCTCCCAGGGCACTTACTGACCACTCTTCCCTGGGCACTCACTGTCAACTCTACACCCGGACTATCACTGACCACTCTCCTTGGGCACTCACTGACGACTCCCCCCGGGCACTCACTGACCACTCACCTCAGGCATTCACTGACCACTCTCCCCCCGGGCACTCACTGACCACTCTCCCCCGGGCACTCACTGACCACTCCCCCACGGGCACTCACTGACCACTCTCCCACTGGGCACTCACTGACCACTCTCCCCGGGCACTCACTGACCACTCTCACACAGGTACTCACTGACCACTCTCCCACTGGGCACTCACTGACCACTCTCCCCCGGGGCACTCACTGACCACTCCCACCGAGCACTTACTGACAACTCTACACCCAGGCACTCACTGACCACTCTCTCCCCGGGCACTCACTGACCACTCTCCCCGGGCACTCACTGAACATTCTCCCCGGGCACTCACATCCACTCTCCCCCCAGGCACTCACTGACCACTCTCTCCCTGGGGACTCACTGACAACTCTTCCCCCCCAGGCACACACTGACCACTCACACCGTGTGCACTCACTGACCACTCTCCCCTCGGGCACTCACTGACCACTCCCCCACCTCGGGCACTCACTGACCACTCTCCCTGGGCACTCACTGACCACTCTCCCTGGGCACTCACTGACAACTCTCCCCCGGGCACTCACTGATCACTCTCCCCCCGGGCACTCACTGACCACTTCACTGGGCACTCATGGCCACTCTCCCTGAGCACTCACTGACCACTCTCCCGCCCGGCACTCACTGACCACTCTCCCCCCGGGCACTCACTGACCACTCCCCCCGGGCACTCAGTGAACACTCTCCCCGGGCACTCACTGACCGTTCTCCCCGAGCACTCACTGACCACTCTCCACCCGGTAACTCACTGATCACTTCCCCCGAACACTCACAGACCACTCTCCCCCAGACACTCACTGACCAGTCTCCCTCCGGGCACTCACTGACCACTCTCCACCTGGGCACTCACTGACCACTCTCCCACTGGGCACTCACTGACAACTCTCCACCCGTGCACTCAGTGACCACTCTCCCCCTGGGCACTCACTGACCACTCTCCCCGGGAACTTACTGACCACTCTTCCCTGGGCACTCACTGACAACTCTACACCCGGACACTCACAGACCACTCTCCCCCAGACACTCACTGACAAGTCTCCCTCCGGGCACTGACTGACCACTCTCCCTGGGCACTCACTGACGACTCCCCCCGGGCACTCACTGACAACTCACCTCGGGCACTCACTGACCACTCCCCCCATGCACTCACTGACCACTTTCCCAGAGAACTCACTGACCACTCTCCCCCCGGGCACTCACTGACCACTCTCCCCCGGGCACTCACTGACCACTCTCCCCCCGGGCACTCAATGAGCACTCTCCACCTGGGAACTCACTGACCACACTCCCCCCGGGCACTCACTGACCACTCTCCCCCCGGGCACTCACTGACCACTCTCCCCGGGCAATTACTGACCACTCTTTCCTGGGCACTCACTCACAACTCTACACCCGGACACTCACAGACCACTCTCCCCCCGGGCACTCACTGACCAGTCTCCCTCCGGGCACTCACTGACCACTCTCCCCCTGGGCACTCACTGACCACTCTCCCCCTGGGCACACACTGTCCACTCCCCCCGGGCACTCAATGAGCACTCTCCACCTGGGAACTCACTGACCACACTCCCCCCGGGCACTCACTGACCACTCTCCCCCCGGGCACTCACTGACCACTCTCCCCGGGCAATTACTGACCACTCTTCCCTGGGCACTCACTGTCAACTCTACACCTGGACTATCACTGACCACTCTCCTTGGGCACTCACTGACAACTCACCTCGGGCACTCATTGACCACTCCCCCCGTGCACTCACTGACCACTTTCCCAGGGAACTCACTGACCACTCTCCCCCCGGGCACTCACTGACCACTCTCCCCCGGGCACTCACTGACCACTCTCCCCCGGGCATTCACTGACCACTCTCCCCCCAGGCACTCACTGACCACTCTCTCCCTGGGGACTCACTGACAACTCTTCCCCCACCAGGCACACACTGACCACTCACACCGTGTGCACTCACTGACCACTCTCCTCTCTGGCACTCACTGACCACACCCCCCCCTCGGGCACTCACTGACCACTCTCCCACGGGCACTCACTGACCACTCTCCCTAGGCACTCACTGACCACTCTCCCACAGGGCACTCACTGACAACTCTCCCCCGGGCACTCACTGACCACTCTCCCACTGGGCATTCACTGACAACTCTCCCCCGGGCACTCAGTGACCACTCGCCACGGCACTCATTGACCACTCTCCCTCCGGGCACTCACTGACCACACTTCCCCCGGGCACTCAATGAGCACTCTCCCTCCGGGCACTCACTGATCACTCTCCCCCCCCCCGGGCACTCACTGACCACTCCCCCCGAGCACTCACTCACCATTCTGCCCCAGTCACTCATTGACCACTCTTCCTGGGCACTCACTGAGGACTCCCCCCAGGCACTCACTGACCACTCACCTCGGGCACTCACTGACCACTCTCCCTCCAGGCACTCACTGACCACTCTCCCCGGGCACTCACTGACCTCTCTTCCTGAGCACTCACTGACCACTCCCCCCCGGGCACTCACTGAGCACTTTCCACCCGGGCACTAACTGATCACTTCCCCCGGACACTCACTGACCAGTCTCCCTCCGCGCACTGACATACCACTCTCCCCGGGCACTCACCGACGACTCCCCCCGGGCACTCACTGACCACTCACCTCATGCACTCACTGACCACTCCCCCCGGGCACTCACTGACCAATCTCCCCGGGAACTCACTGACCACTCTCCCTGCGGGCACTCACTGACCACTCTCCCCCGGGCACTCATTGACCACTCTCCCATGGGCACTCACTGACCACTCTCCCTGATCACTCACTGACCACTCTCCCCCTGGGCACTCACTGACCACTCTCCCCCCAGGCACCAACTGACCACTCTCCCCCCAGGCACTCACTGACCACTCTCCCCCCCAGGCACACACTGACCACTCACACCGTGTGCACTCACTGACCACTCTCCCCTCGGTCACTCACGACCACTCCCCCCTTGGGCACTCACTGACCACTCTCCCACGGGCACTCACTGACCACTCTCCCCGGGCACTCACTGACTACTCTCCCACTGGGCACTCACTGACCACTCTCCCCTGGGCACTCACTGAACACTCTCCCCCCGGGCACTCACTGACCACTCCACTGGGCACTCACTGACCTCTCTCCCTGAGCACTCACTGACCACTCACCCCCCGGGCACTCACTGACCACTCTCCCTGGGCACTCATGGCCACTCTCCCTGAGCACTCACTGACCACTCTCTCCCTGGGCACACACTGTCCACTCCCCCGGGCACTCAATGAGCACTCTCCACCTGGGAACTCACTGACCACACTCCCCCCGGGCACTCACTGACCACTCTCCCCCTGGGCACTCACTGACCACTTTCCCCGGGCACTCACTGACGACTCCCCCCGGGCACTCACTGGCCACTCTCCCCCCGGGCACTCACTGAACACTCTCCTACTGGGCACTCATTGACCACTCTCCCACTGGGCACTCACTGAACACTCTCCCACTGGGCACTCACTGACCACTCTCCCACTGGGCACTCACTGACCACTCTCCCCCGGGCACTCACTGACCACTCTGCTACAGGCACTCACTGACCACTCTCCCACTGGGCACTCACTGACCACTCTCCCCCGGGCACTCACTGACCACTCTTCCACTGGGCACTCACAGACCGTTCTCCCACTGGGCACTCACAAATCACTCTCCTGCCGGGCACTCACTGACCACTCTGCCCCCGGGCACTCACTGACCACTCTCACCGAGCACTCACTGACCAATCCCCCCGGGCACTCACTGAACACTCTCCCTGGGCACTCACTGACCGTTCTCCCCGAGCACTCACTGACCACTCTCCCCCCAAGCACTCACTGACCACTTATCCACAAGGCACTGACTGACCACTCTCCCTGAGCACTCACTGATCACTCTCCCCGCAGGCATTCACTGACCACTCTCCCACTGTGCACTCTGACCACTCTCTCCCCGGGCACTCACTGACCACTCTCCCACTGGGCACTCACTGACCACTCTCCCACTGGGCACTCACTGACAACTCTCCACCCGGGCACTCACTGACCACTCTCCCCCTGGGCACTCACTGACCACACTCTCCCCGAGCACTCACTGACCACTCTTCCCGGGAACTTACTGACCACTCTTCCCTGGGCACTCACTGACAACTCTACACCCGGACACTCACAGACCACTCTCCCCCCAGACACTCACTGACCAGTCTCCCTCTGGGCACTGACTGACCACTCTCCCTGGGCACTCACTGACGACTCCCACCGGGCACTCACTGACAATCACCTCGGGCACTCACTGACCACTCCCCCCGTGCACTCACTGACCACTTTCCCCGGGCACTGACTGACCACTCTTCCCTGGGCACTCACTGTCAACTCTACACCCGGACTATCACTGACCACTCTCCTTGGGCACTCACTGACGACTCCCCCCGGGCACTCACTGGCCACTCTCCCCCCGGGCACTCACTGAACACTCTCCTACTGGGCACTCACTGACCACTCTCCCACTGGACACTCACTGAACACTCTCCCACTGGGCACTCACTGACCACTCTCCCACTGGGCACTCACTGACCACTCTCCCCTGGGCACTCACTGACCACTCTGCTACAGGCACTCACTGACCACTCTCCCACTGGGCACTCACTGACCACTCTCCCCCGGGCACTCACTGACCACTCTTCCACTGGGCACTCACAGACCGTTCTCCCACTGGGCACTCACAGATCACTCTCCTGCCGGGCACTCACTGACCACTCTGCCCCCGGGCACTCACTGACCACTCTCACCGAGCACTCACTGACCAATCCCCCCGGGCACTCACTGAACACTCTCCCCGGGCACTCACTGACCGTTCTCCCCGAGCACTCACTGACCACTCTCCCCCCAAGCACTCACTGACCAATTATCCACAAGGCACTGACTGACCACTCTCCCTGAGCACTCACTGATCACTCTCCCCCCGGGCATTCACTGACCACTCTCCCACTGTGCACTCACTGACCACTCTCTCCCCGGGCACTCACTGACCACTCTCCCACTGGGCACTCACTGACCACTCTCCCACTGGGCACTCACTGACAACTCTCCACCCGGGCACTCACTGACCACACTCTCCCCGAGCACTCACTGACCACTCTCCCCGGGAACTTACTGACCACTCTTCCCTGGGCACTCACTGACAACTCTACACCCGGACACTCGCAGACCACTCTCCCCCCAGACACTCACTGACCAGTCTCCCTCCGGGCACTGACTGACCACTCTCCCTGGGCACTCACTGACCACTCCCCCCGTGCACTCACTGACCACTTTCCCAGGGAACTCACTGACCACTCTCCCCCCAGGCACTCACTGACCACTCTCCCCCGGGCACTCACTGACCACTCTCCCCCGGGCACTCACTGACCACTCTCCCCCGGGCACTCACTGACCACTCTCTCCCCCAGGCACTCACATCCACTCTCCCCCCAGGCACTCACTGACCACTCTCTCCCTGGGGACTCACTGACAACTCTCTTCCCCCACCAGGCACACACTGACCACTCTCCCATGGGCACTCACTGACCGCTCTCCCCCGATCACTCACTGACCACTCTCCCTCCAGGCACTCACTGACCACTCTCCCTGGGCACTCACTGACGACTCCCCCCGGCACTCACTGACCACTCACCTCGGGCACTCACTGACCACTCCCCCCGGGCACTCACTGACCACTCTCCCCGGGAACTCACTGACCACTCTCCCCGGGGGCACTCACTGACCACTCTCCCCCGGGCACTCACTGACCACTCTCGTGCCGGGCACTCACTGACCACTCACCCCCCAGGCACCAACTGACCACTCTCCCCCTGGGCACTCACTGACCACTCTCCCCCCCAGGCACACACTGACCACTCACACCGTGTGCACTCACTGACCACTCTCTCCTCGGGCACTCACGGCCACTCCCCCCCACGGGCACTCACTGACCACTCTCCCACTGGGCACTCACTGACCACTCTCCCACTGGGCACTCACTGACCACTCTCCCCCGGGCACTCAATGACCACTCTCCCCCCGGGCACTCACTGACCACTCCACTGGGCACTCACTGACCTCTCTTCCCTGGTCACTCACTGTCAACTCTACACCCGGACTATCACTGACCACTCTCCTTGGGCACTCACTGACGACTCCCCCCGGGCACTCACTGACCACTCACCTCGGGCATTCACTGACCACTCTCCCCCCGGCACTCACTGACCATTCTCCCGCGGGCACTCATGACCACTCTCCCCCTGGGCTCTCACTGACCACTCTCCCACTGGGCACTAACTGACCACTCTCCCCCGGGCACTCACTGACCACTCTCCCACAGGCACTCACTGACCACTCTCCCACTGGGCACTCACTGACCACTCTCCCCCGGGCACTCACTGACCACTCTCCCACTGGGCACTCACTGACCACTCTCCCCCGGGGCACTCACTGACCACTCCCACCGAGCACTTACTGACAACTCTACACCCAGGCACTCACTGACCACTCTCTCCCCGGGCACTCACTGACCACTCTCCCCGGGCACTCACTGAACATTCTCCCCGGGCACTCACATCCACTCTCCCCCCAGGCACTCACTGACCACTCTCTCCCTGGGGACTCACTGACAACTCTTCCCCCCCCAGGCACACACTGACCACTCACACCGTGTGCACTCACTGACCACTCTCCCCTCGGGCACTCACTGACCACTCCCCCACCTCGGGCACTCACTGACCACTCTCCCTGGGCACTCACTGACCACTCTCCCACTGGGCACTCACTGACCACTCTCCCCCAGGTACTCACTGACCACACACCTCCGGGCACTCACTGACCACTCTCCCACTGGGCACTCACAGACAACTCTACACCCGGGCACCCACTGACCACTCTCTCCCCGGGCACTCACTGAACATTCTCCCCGGGCACTCACTGATCATTCTCCCCGGGCACTCACAGACCGTTCTGCCCGAGCACTCACTGATCACTCTCCCGCCCGGCACTCACTGACCACTCTCCCCCCGGGCACTCACTGACCACTCCCACCGAGCACTCACTGACCACTCCCCCCGGGCACTCACTGAACACTCTCCCCGGGCACTCACTGACCGTTCTCCCCGAGCACTCACTGCCCACTCTCCACCCGGTAACTCACTGATCACTTCCCCCGGACACTCACTGACCACACTCTCCACGGGCACTCACTGACAACTCTACACCCGGACTATCACTGACCACTCTCCCTGGGCACTCACTGACCACTCTCCCACTGGCCACTCACTGAAAACTCTACACCCGGACTATCACTGACCACTCTCCCCGGGCACTCACTGACCACTCTCCCCCCGGGCACTTACTGAACACTCTCCCTGGGCACTGACCACTCTCCCACTGGCCACTCACTGAAAACTCTACACCCGGACTATCACTGACCACTCTCCCCGGGCACTCACTGACCACTCTCCCACTGGCCACTCACTGACCACTCTCCCCCTGCACTCACTGACCACACTCCCCCCAGGCACTCACTGACCACACTCAGCCGGTCACTCACTGACCACTCTACACTCGGACACTCACAGACCACTCTCTCCCCAGACACTCACTGACCAGTCTCCATCCGGGCACTGACTGACCACTCCCCCTGGGCACTCACTGACCACTCTCCTCCTGGGCACTCACTGACCACTCTCCCCCGGGCACTCACTGACCACTCCCACCGAGCACTAACTGACAACTCTACACCCGGGCACTCACTGACCACTCTCCCCCCGGGCACTCACTGACCACACTCCCCCCAGGCATTCACTGACCACACTCCCGCCGGGCACTCACAGACCACTCTCCCCCCAGGCACTCACTGACCACACTCCCCCCAGGCACTCACTGACCACACTCCCGCCGGGCACTCACTGACCACTCTCCCTGGGCACTTACTGACCACTCTTCCCTGGGCACTCACTGACAACTCTACACCCGGACACTCACAGACCACTCTCCCCCCAGACACTCACTGACCAGTCTCCCTCCGGGCACTGACTGACCACTCTCCCTGGGCACTCACTGACGACTCCCCCCGGCACTCACTGACCACTCACCTCAGGCACTCACTGACCACTCCCCCCGGGCACTCACTGACCACTCTCCCCGGGAACTTACTGATCACTCTCCCCAGGGGCACTCACTGACCACTCTCCCCCGGGCACTCACTGACCACTCTCCCATGGGCACTCACTGACCGCTCTCCCCGATCACACACTGACCACTCTCCCCCCGGGCACTCACTGACCACTCACCCCCAGGCACCAACTGACCACTCTCACCCTGGGCTCTCACTGACCACTCTCCCCCCTAGGCACACACTGACCACTCACACCGTGTGCACTCACTGACCACTCTCCCCTCGGGCACTCACGGCCACTCCCCTCGTCGGGCACTCACTGACCACTCTCCCACGGGGCACTCACTGACCACTCTCCCACTGGGCACTCACTGACCACTCTCCCCCGGGCACTCAATGACCACTCTCCCCCCGGGCACTCACTGACCACTCCACTGGGCACTCACTGACCTCTCTCCCTGAGCACTCACTGACCACTCACCCCCTGGGCACACACTGTCCACTCCCCCCGGGCACTCAATGAGCACTCTCCACCTGGGAACTCACTGACCACACTCCCCCCGGGCACTCACTGACCACTCTCCCCCCGGGCACTCACTGACCACTCTCCTCGGGCACTTACTGACCACTCTTCCCTGGGCATTCACTGTCAACTCTACACCCGGACTATCACTGACCACTCTCCTTGGGCACTCACTGACGACTCACCCCGGGCACTCACTGACCACTCACCTCGGGCACCCACCGAGCACTAACTGACAACTCTACACCCGGGCACTCACTGACCACTCTCCCCCCGGGCACTCACTGAACATTCTCCCCGGGCACTCACAGACCGTTCTCCCCAAGCACTCACTGATCACTCTCTCTGGGCACTCACTGAACACTCTCCCCGGGCACTCACTGACCGTTCTCCCCGAGCACTCACTGCCCACTCTCCACCCGGTAACTCACTGATCACTTCCCCCGGACACTCACTGACCACACTCTCCACGGGCACTCACTGACAACTCTACACCCGGACTATCACTGACCACTCTCCCCGGGCACTCACTGACCACTCTCCCACTGGCCACTCACTGACCACTCTCCCCCTGCACTCACTGACCACACTCCCCCCAGGCACTCACTGACCACACTCAGCCGGTCACTCACTGACCACTCTACACTCGGACACTCACAGACCACTCTCTCCCCAGACACTCACTGACCAGTCTCCATCCGGGCACTGACTGACCACTCCCCCTGGGCACTCACTGACCACTCTCCTCCTGGGCACTCACTGACCACTCTCCCCCGGGCACTCACTGACCACTCCCACCGAGCACTAACTGACAACTCTACACCCGGGCACTCACTGACCACTCTCCCCCCGGGCACTCACTGACCACACTCCCCCCAGGCATTCACTGACCACACTCCCGCCGGGCACTCACAGACCACTCTCCCCCCAGGCACTCACTGACCACACTCCCCCCAGGCACTCACTGACCACACTCCCGCCGGGCACTCACTGACCACTCTCCCTGGGCACTTACTGACCACTCTTCCCTGGGCACTCACTGACAACTCTACACCCGGACACTCACAGACCACTCTCCCCCCAGACACTCACTGACCAGTCTCCCTCCGGGCACTGACTGACCACTCTCCCTGGGCACTCACTGACGACTCCCCCCGGCACTCACTGACCACTCACCTCAGGCACTCACTGACCACTCCCCCCGGGCACTCACTGACCACTCTCCCCGGGAACTCACTGATCACTCTCCCCAGGGGCACTCACTGACCACTCTCCCCCGGGCACTCACTGACCACTCTCCCATGGGCACTCACTGACCGCTCTCCCCGATCACACACTGACCACTCTCCCCCCGGGCACTCACTGACCACTCACCCCCAGGCACCAACTGACCACTCTCACCCTGGGCTCTCACTGACCACTCTCCCCCCTAGGCACACACTGACCACTCACACCGTGTGCACTCACTGACCACTCTCCCCTCGGGCACTCACGGCCACTCCCCTCGTCGGGCACTCACTGACCACTCTCCCACGGGGCACTCACTGACCACTCTCCCACTGGGCACTCACTGACCACTCTCCCCCGGGCACTCAATGACCACTCTCCCCCCGGGCACTCACTGACCACTCCACTGGGCACTCACTGACCTCTCTCCCTGAGCACTCACTGACCACTCACCCCCTGGGCACACACTGTCCACTCCCCCCGGGCACTCAATGAGCACTCTCCACCTGGGAACTCACTGACCACACTCCCCCCGGGCACTCACTGACCACTCTCCCCCCGGGCACTCACTGACCACTCTCCTCGGGCACTTACTGACCACTCTTCCCTGGGCATTCACTGTCAACTCTACACCCGGACTATCACTGACCACTCTCCTTGGGCACTCACTGACGACTCACCCCGGGCACTCACTGACCACTCACCTCGGGCACCCACCGAGCACTAACTGACAACTCTACACCCGGGCACTCACTGACCACTCTCCCCCCGGGCACTCACTGAACATTCTCCCCGGGCACTCACAGACCGTTCTCCCCAAGCACTCACTGATCACTCTCTCTGGGCACTCACTGACCACACTCCCCCCAGGCATTCACTGACCACACTCCCGCCGGGCACTCACAGACCACTCTTCCCCCAGGCACTCACAGACCACTCTCCCCCCAGGCACTCACTAACCACACTCCCCCCAGGCACTCACTGACCACACTCCCGCCGGGCACTCATTGACCACTCTCCCTGGGCACTTACTGACCACTCTCCCCCCGGGCACTCACTGACCACTCACCCCCAGGCACCAACTGACCACTCTCCCCCTGGGCTCTCATTGACCACTCTCCCCCCTAGGCACACACTGACCACTCACACCGTGTGCACTCACTGACCACTCTCCCCTCGGGCACTCATGGCCACTCCCCCCGTCGGGCACTCACTGACCACTCTCCCACGGGGCACTCACTGACCACTTTGCCACTGGGCACTCACTGACCACTCTCCCCAGGGCACTCAATGACCACTCTCTCCCCGGGCACTCACTGACCACTCCACTGGGCACTCACTGACCTCTCTCCCTGAGCACTCACTGACCACTCTCCCCCCGGGCACTCACTGACCACTCTCCCCGGGCACTTACTGACCACTCTTCCCTGGGCATTCACTGTCAACTCTACACCCGGACTATCACTGACCACTCTCTTTGGGCACTCACTGACGACTCACCCCGGGCACTCACTGACCACTCACCTCGGGCATTCACTGACCACTCTCCCCCTGGGCACTCACTGACCACTCTCCCCCGGGCACTCACTGACCACTCTCCCACGGGCACTCACTGACCACTCTCCCACAGGCACTCACTGACCACTCACCCACTGGGCACTCACTGACCACTCTCCCACTGGGCACTCACTGACCACTCTCCCACTGGGCACTCACTGACCACTCTCCCCCGGGGCACTCACTGACCACTCCCACCGAGCACTTACTGACAACTCTACACCCAGGCACTCACTGACCACTCTCTCCCCGGGTACTCACTGACCACTCTCCCCGGGCACTCACTGAACATTCTCCCCGGGCACTCACATCCACTCTCCCCCCAGGCACTCACTGACCGCTCTCTCCCTGGGGACTCACTGACAACTCTTCCCCCCCCAGGCACACACTGACCACTCACACCATGTGCACTCACTGACCACTCTCCCCTTGGGCACTCACTGACCACTCTCCTATCTCGGGCACTCACTGACCACTCTCCCTGGGCACTCACTGACCACTCTCCCTGGGCACTCACTGACAACTCTCCCCCGGGCACTCACTGACTACTCTCCTCCCGGGCACTCACTGACCACTTCACTGGGCACTCATGGCCACTCTCCCTGAGCACTCACTGACCACTCTCCCACTGGGCACTCACTGACCACTCTTCCCCAGGTACTCACTGACCACACACCCCCGGGCACTCACTGACCACTCTCCCACTGGGCACTCACTGACCACTCCCCCCGGGCACTCACTGAACATTCTCCCCGGGCACTCACTGAACATTCTCCCCGGGCACTCACAGACCGTTCTCCCCGAGCACTCACTGATCACTCTCCCGCCCGGCACTCACTGACCACTCTCCCCCCGGGCACTCACTGACCACTCCCACCGAGCACTCACTGACCACTCCCCCCGGGCACTCACTGAACACTCTCCCCGGGCACTCACTGACCGTTCTCCCCGAGCACTCACTGACCACTCTCCACCCGGTAACTCACTGATCACTTCCCCCGGACACTCACTGACCACACTCTCCACGGGCACTCACTGACAACTCTACACCCGGACTATCACTGACCACTCTCCCTGGGCACTGACTGACCACTCTCCCCCTGGGCACTTACTGAACACTCTCCCTGGGCACTCACTGACCACTCTCCCACTGGCCACTCACTGACTACTCTCCCCCTGCACTCACTGACCACACTCCCCCCAGGCACTCACTGACCACACTCAGCCGGGCACTCACTGACCACTCTCCCTGGGCACTTACGAACCACTCTTCCCTGGGCACTCACTGACAACTCTACACTCGGACACTCACAGACCACTCTCCCCCCAGACACTCACTGACCAGTCTACATCCGGGCACTGACTGACCACTCTCCCTGGGCACTCACTGACCACTCTCCCCCTGGGCACTCACTGACCACTCTGCCCCTCGGGCACTCACTGACCACTCCTCTCCTCGGGCAGTCACTGACCACTCTTCCACGGGCACTCACTGACCACTCTCCCACTGGACACTCACTGACAACTCTCCCACGTGCACTCACTGACCACTCTCCCACTGGGCACTCACTGACCACTCTCCCCCAGGTACTCACTGACCACTCTCCCACTGGGCACTCACTGACCACTCTCCCACTGGGCACTCACTGACAACTCTACACCCGGGCACTCACTGACCACTCTCTCCCCGGGCACTCACTGACCATTCTCCCCGGGCACTCACTGAACATTCTCCCCGGGCACTGACAGACCGTTCTCTCCGAGCACTCACTGATCACTCTCCCGCCAGGCACTCACTGACCACTCTCCCCCCGGGCACTCACTGACCACTCCCACCGAGCACTCACTGACCACTCCACCCGGGCACTCACTGAACACTCTCCCCGGGCACTCACTGACCGTTCTCCCTGAGCACTCACTGACCACTCTCCCCCCGAGCACTCACTGACCACTTACCCACAAGGCACTGACTGACCACTCTCCCTGAGCACTCACTGATCACTCTCCCCCCGGGCACTCACTGACCACTCTCCCCGGGCACTCAGTGACTATTCCCCTCTTGGGGGAATCTAGAACTAGGGGGCATAGCTTCAGAATAAGGGGCCGCCCATTTAAAATGGATGAGAATGAATTTCTTCTCTCAGAGGGTGGTGACTCTTTGGACTTCTCTGCGCCAGAGAGCTATGGAGGCTGGGTCATTGAATATATTTAAGGTGGAGATGGACAGATTTTTTAATGATAAGGGAGTTGAGGGTAATGGGGAGCGGGCAGGGAAGTGGAGTTGAGCCAAGGTCAGATCAGCCATGATCGTATTGAATGGGGGGGCCAAATGGCTGACTCCTGCTCCTATTTCTTATGTTCTTATGTTGAGCTTTTCCCGTCATACGAAAGTAGTAGGTAGTACTCTCACATCAGTTCTTTCAACTAAATCAAGCAGGGCTTCTTCCTTTGTTGGTGTAGACACAGACTGATCTAGGAACCAGTCCCGGGCACATTAGAAAAAATATGCCCCACTTTGACCCAATGCATTACTTTTAACCTTGGAATCGTTAACATAACCCAATGTTGTGGGCCTGTTGTCCTTACCTATCTCTCTGAACTCTGTGCAGATCTCCCCCTCTATCTCATCTCCACTGTTTAATGGCCTATAATGCACATTGAGAATTGCACCATTTCCCTTCCTATATCTTATCCATAATGCTTCTGTCCGAATACAACCCCTGGGACATCCTTACCTTCGACCTCTGTGATCCAATCTTTCACCAACACCGGCACTCTACCCCACCCTGTCTATCCTGACCATGTTATAACCAGAAATAAGGGCCCAGAAATTCCTGGAGACTTGCTCCCATTGTAACGGTGCATCTATGTCGGGGTTGTATGTGACTTATGCCTGCTACTCATGCCAAGCATGAATTCCCAGGGACTTTGCGCTACTCCGCTGCTCCCCTTGTTAAATTATCAGAGCTCCCCCTCCCCATTAAAATCAATGGCATTCGCAAACAACGAGTCTTTATATAGCGCCTTTAACGTAGTGAAATGTCTCAAGGCGCTTCACAGGAGAGTTATAGGACAAAACAAATAGATTTGACACCGAGCCACATAAGAAGAAATTATGGCAGATGACCAAAACAGAGGGAGGTTTTAAGGAGTGTCTTAAAGGAGGAAAGAAAGGCAGAGAGGCAGAGAGGTTTAGGGAGGGAGTTCCAGAGCTTGGGGCCCAGGCAACAGAAGGCACGGCCACCGATGGTGGAGTGATTATAATCAGGGATGCTCAGGAGGGCAGAATTTGAGGAGCGCAAATATCTCGGGGGGTTGTGGGGCTGGAGGAGATTACAGGAATAGGGAGGGGCGAGGGCCATGGAGGGATTTGAAAACAAGGATGAGAATTTTGAAATCGAGGCGTTGCTTAACCGGGAGCCAATGTAGGTCAGAGAGCACAGGGGAGGGTGATGAGTGAGCGGGACTTGGTGCGAATTAGGACACGGGCTGTCAAGTTTTGGATGACCTCAAGTTTAGGGTAGAATGTGGGAGGCCAGCCAGGAGTGCGTTGGAATAGTCAAGCCTAGAGGTAACAAAGGCACTGGTGAGGCCTTCAGCAGCGGATGAGCTGAGGCAGGGGTGGAGACGGGTGATGTTATGGAGGTGGAAATAGGTGGTTTTAGTTATGCCTCGGATATGTGGCCGGAAGCTCATGTCAGGATCAAATAAAACACCAAGGTTCCGAACAGTCTGATTCAGCCTCAGACAGATACTAGGGAGAGGGATGCAGTCAGTGGCTCTAATTTCATTGCCTCTGACGCATAGACTGTATAATAATAGCATTGATGAGCCCATTTAAACCTGACACGGGCCTGATTTATGGATTTAAAGAATTCATTAGTAGTTCAACTTATAATTTGTAGGGATTTCATTACCTTGTTGAATTAGGCACTGTTTTATTATGGTGTCATGATTTAATTAACGCATTTGAAATGTGGCTTGCAGCTGTAACATTTCAAATCATGCAGAGTTTATCTGCACAATGAAAGGGACTCCTTCTGTGCCAGATCCTTCTATGATTCTATGGGCCAGAAATTCAACTCATTAGCGCCTCCCATTAGCGTCCCCGGGAGGCGCTAACAGGGTGCGAATGAGTTACTGACAGGGTGCGGTGCTGTTAACGACTCCCGCCATATTGGGCGGGAGGTTAGCGGCAGCGCTGCGGCTTTGCGCCCGGCGATCGTGACATCATCGCCGCGTATAAGAGCATGTTGAGAATATAAGAACATAAGAAATAGAGCAGGAGTCAGCCATTTGGCCCCTCAAGCCTGCTCCGCAATTCAATAAGATCATGGCTGATCTGATCATGGATTCAGTTCCACTTCCCTGCCCGTTCCCTATAACCCTTTATTCCCTTATCGTTCAAAAATCAGTCTATCTCCACCTTAAATATATTCAATGACCCAGCCTCCACAGCTCTCTGGGGCCGAGAATTCCACAGATTCATAACCCTCTAAGAGAAGAAATTCCTCCTCATCTCAGTTTTAAATGGGAGACTCCTTGTTCTGAAACTATGCCTCCTAACTCTAGAATCCCCCACGAGGAGAAGCATCCTCTTTGCGTTTCATGTACAAGGACCCCCAGATCTCTCTGCACTACAGCATTTTGTAATCGCTCCCCCTTTAAATAATCATTTGCTTTTTTATTTTTCCTACCAAAGTGGATAACCTCACATTTTCCCACATTATAGTTCCTCTCCCAAATTTTTGCCCACTCACTTAGCCTGTCTATATCCCTTTGTAGATTTTTTGTGTCCTCCTCACAATTTGCTTTCCCACCCATCTTTGTATCATCAGCAAATTTGGTTACATTACACTCAGTCCCTTCATCTAAGTCATTAATATAGTTTGTAAATAGTTGAGGCCCCAGCACCGATCCCTGCGGCTCCCCACTAGTTACAGTTTACCAACCTGAAAATGGTCCATTGATCCCAACTCTCTGTTTTCTGTTCGTTAGCCAATCCTCTATTCATGCTAATATATTACCCCCAACACCGTGAACATTTATTTTGTGCAGTAACCTATTATGTGGCACCTTATCGAATGTCTTCTGGAAATCCAAATACACCACATCCAATGGTTCTCCCTTATCCACTCTGCTTGTTACATCCTCAAGGAACTCCAGCAAATTTGTCAAACATGATTTCCCTTTCATAAAACCATGCTGACTCTGCCTGATTGCATTATGATTCTCTAAATGTCCTACTACTGCTTCCTTAATGATGGACTCCAGCATTTTCCCAATGACAGATGTTAGGCTAACTGGTCTACAGTTTCCTGCTTTCTGCCCCCGGCCTTTCTTAAATAGGGGCGCCCCAGAATCCAGGGAATTTTGGTGGATTACAACCAATGCAGCCACTATCTCTGCAGCCACTTCTTTTAAGACCCTAGGATGCAGGCCATCAGATCCAGGGGACTTGTCCACCTTTAGTCCCATTAGTTTGCCTTGTACTTTAACTCCAGTGATAGTGATTGTTTTAAGTTTTCCCACCCCCCCCGCCCCCCCGCCAATAGCTCCTTGATTATCTATTATTATTGGGATGTTTTTAGTGTCTTCTACCATGAAAACCGATACACAATATTTGTTCAAAGTCTCTGCCATTTCCTCATTCTCCATTATTAATTCCCCAGTCTCATCCTCTAAGGGTCCAACGTTTCCTTAAGCTACCCGTTTCCTTTTTATATACCTGTAGAAGGTCTTACTATCTGTTTTTATATTTCTTGCTAGTTTGCTCTTATATGCTATCTTCTCTGTCTTTATCATTTTTTTAGTTGTCCTTTGCACCAGTCCTGCCACATCCAGTCATGAATGGTGAAAAACTGGACGAACCATTAAACAACTAACGGGCAACCGAGACTCCAGGATGGTATGTTGCCTCCCTGGTGCAAGGGTCAAGGATGTCTCGGAGCGGGTGCAGGACATTCTGAAAAGGAAGGGAGAACAGCCAGTTGTCGTGGTGCACACTGGT